>NW_025721195.1:0-344749 GCF_922984935.1 Meles meles
CAGGAGTGTTAGGATGGAACTCTGAAAACACAAGCTAGTGTGAGGTTTCAGGCCGAGGGCACGGCAGGAGCACACTGCAGAGGCTGAACCGAGATCTCCTGCATCTGAAGTCAGGGCGAGTATCAGACATTGGCTCAGGATGGAGTTAGTGTCCATGATGTCCCCTTCAGGAAGGTGGGAGCCTCATGAGGCCCTGGAGGTTTTCCCACACTGGGGGTTGTGAGCTGTTCCAAACCACAAGGTTTCCTTCTGTGGGACAGACGAATCCTGTTGGATGGCTCCGGGACACCACATACGGAAACTCTCGAGACCAGGGTTCTAAGGATGGAAGCCTGGAAAACCCACCTCACATTCCCATTGGCTCCTAGCAACAAGGCAGGTTTACTCTTCTGGCTCTGGGGCTCGGTAAACAGGGGGCTGAGTTGTAATAGAGTCTCCTGAGGATGCGTCCTAATGTGGGATTGTGTCCATGGAGACCCTGAAATGTGGTGGCTCAAGTCCCCAGTAGGATTCTCCTACCCAGAGGGTTTGACACAGCTCCAAAGAGCAAGCTTCCCATGTGGAGATGAGAGTTGCTCTGTTTGGTGCCTCAAGAAATCCCCATTTGCTTGTATTTGAAACCAGGCCTCTGAGGAGAGAGGCCTGGAAACCAAAGCTTGGGTAGAGATTAGGGCCTAGGGGCCTGTCCGCTTCAATCTTATGTCTCTGGGTACATCTGTCTGCATGAATGAGTGGAGGTAGTTGCTCAGCTTGTGTAAGAATGCCCCTGTTTGCCCAGGGCGGCCTACACAGTTGGGTAGTCCTCAGGGACCTTGAACGTTTCTCCTAATCTGTAGGGTTGTGGCCAATGGAATGGGCAGATTTTCCTTGGAGAGTACAGGCACCGTCCTGCACTGTGGCAACAGAGACCGCAGCCTGGAGGGTGTGTGGTCCAGGATTGTGGGGACAGAAGTCTAAAACACAAACTCGGCTTAGGATTTGGGCCCAGGGTGTGGCAGGCCTGATCTACAGACTGTGAGTGGAGCTCCTCGAGATATGAAAAAAGTGCGAGTGTGAGGCGGTTTCTCAGGCTGTTGTCTCTGGATTTTATGTCAAGGATGGCCGTGGAATGGAGTGGTGGCCTAATGGGCCATAGACGAGTCTCCCTCTGGGGATTTGGTCAGGCTCCCAAGAGTGTATGGTCATTCTGTGGGAAGGGCGAAGTCCCTTTTGCTGCCTCAGGTGTCGCTCCCAAAGAGAGAATCCTGGGAAGAGCCCTGGCTATGTGGGACTGGAAAACCCAAACTCCGTTTATGATTTGGGGCCTGGAGCATGGCAAACCAGATATGCGGGCTCTTGGTGCAGCAACTGAGAGGCCTTATTTGGAGTCGGTGCTCAAGCTGAGGGTCACAATGTATGTTTGTGCCCAAAGCGGCCCTCAAGCATGGGCGTGGCCTCATGAGTCATGCAGGTTTCTCCTACCCTGAAGGCTTGACACCATGCCAACAGCAAGGTTTCCTGACATAGAGAAGGAGGAGTTCTGATTTTTGCATCAGGTTCCCCCCTGTGCAGGGATAGGAGATAAGGTGTAGGTTCAGATGCCTCGAAACCCAGGTTGGGGAGAGATGACAGCCTAAGGCCATGGCGGGTCTGATGTGCTGGGTGTGCTGGCTGCTATCTGGGAGTCTGTCGGGAGTCTGGGCTCATGCTGTTTTACACAGCGCATTAGTGCCCAGGGCAGCCTATGAAATATGGGTACTGTCGAGGGCTGTGCAGGTTGATCCTCACTTGGGGTTTCTGGGAAGGCCCAAAGAGCAAGGTTTTTCTTCTTGTGGGCAGGCAGATTGTTGTGTTGTGGCTCTGGTATTCCCAATTCAGAGGGCTTGTGGGACAGGAGTGTTAGGACAGAAGGCTGAAAATACAACCTAGGGTTAGGTTTCAGGCAGAGGACTTGGCAGGCCAACTCTGCAGTGGCTGAATCGAGATCTCCTGCATCTGAAGTCAGGGAGAGTATCAGATGTTGGCTCAGGCTGGAGTGTGTGCCCATGATGGACCCTTTATGAAGGGGGGTGCTCATGAGGCCATAGAGGTTTTCCAACACTGGCAGTTGTGCTGCTCCAAACCACAAGGTTTCCTTTTTTGGGACAGTTGCATCCTGGTGAATAGCTCCAGGACACCCCATATGGAAAGACTTGAGAGCAGGGTTCTAAGGATGGATGCCTGGATATCCCCCCTCGCATTCGCATTGGCTCCTAGCGACAAGGAAGGTTCAATCTGCTGGCTGTGTTGTGAGCTACCCAGGGTCCTGAGTTGAAATGGATTCTCTTAGGATGGGTGATCATGTGGGTCTGTGTCCATGGAGACCTTGGAATACGGTGGTGGCTCTGTGGCCCTGAAGGATTCTCCTAGCCAAAGGGTATGAGACAACTCCAAAGAGCAAGCTTCCCATGTGGAGACATGAGGTGTTCGCTTTGGTGCCTTAGGAATGCCCCATATGATGGAAATCAAAACCAGGCCTCTGAGGAGAAACCCAGGGAAACCAAAGCTAGGGTTCAGATTAGGGCCCAGTGGCCTGTCTGCTTCAATCTTCTGTCTCTGAGGGCATCTTTGCCTATTTGTGTGGAGGTTGTTCAGCTTGAGTCAGAATGCCCCTGCTTGTCCAGGGCGACCTTCATTGTCAGGATAGCCTCAGCGGCCTTGGAGATTTCTCCTAATCTGTAGGGTTGTGGCCAATGGAGTGGGCAGAGTTTCCTTGAGGAGGGCAAGCACAGTCCTATGGTGTGGTTCCAGACTCCGCAGCCTGGAAGGTGTTGGGCCTGGGCTGTGGGTAGAGAGGACTGAAAACACAAACTAGGCTTACATTTGGAGGCAAGGGTATGGCAGGCCCGATCTATAGACCGTGAGGGGAGCTCCTCGGGATATGAAAGAAGGGCAAGTGGGAGGCGGTCACTCAGGCTTTTGTCTCTGGATTTTGTGTCAAAGTGAAACGTGGAATGTAAGGGTGGCCTCATGGGGCCATGTTAGATTCTTCCTCTCTAGGGATTCTGCCTGACTCTCAAGAGTTTGGTGTCTTTCTTGGGAATCGAAGAGTGCTGTTTTCCCTCTCAGAGGTCCCACCCAAACAAGGATTCTGGAGATGGGTTCTGGGTCCGGGCTCCTTCAGAACTGACCGAGGGTTAGGTTTTTGGTCTAGGGAGAACCTGGCCCTCTCTGCGGTCTTCTTTTCCTGATCCCAAGCGGTCTTGTTTGAAAGCGGGCTCAGGCTGAAGGTCACAATGCCTCTTTGTGCCAAGGTGGCCCTCATGTGTGGGTGTGGTCTCATGGGCCATGCAGCTGGTCCCCTCTGAGGGTTGGACACCCATCCCAACAGACAGGTTTCCTACCTTGGTGAAGGGGGAGTACTATTTTGTGCTTCAGGTGCCCCCATAGGCAGGGATTTGAGCTAAGGTCTGGGGAAAGTTGCCTGAATACCCAGCTTGGGTAGAGATGAAGGCCTTGGTCCACAGAAGGTCCCACCTGCAGGATATGGGGTCTGCTATCTGGGTAGCTGACAGGAGGTCAGGGCTCAGGCTGTGTCAGACAGAGCACTAGTGCATAGGGAGGCCTCTGATAGTGGGGTGCCATCGAGGGCCATGCAGGTGGAACCTCATCTGGGATTTCTGGGCAGACCCTTAAAGCACTTCTTCTTTCTGCACTGTGGCACCAGAATTAACAATCTGGAGGGCTTGTTTGCCAGGCATGTGAGGACTGAAATCTTAAAACACTGTTAAGTTCAAAGCAGAGCGCATGGAAGTTCCAATGTACAGTGGCTAATTCAAGATCTCCAGCTTCTGAGTAAGGGCGAGTGTCAGATGTCCACTCATGCTGAAGTTTGTGTCCATGATGGCTGACGAATGGAGGGGTGGCCTCAAAAGGCCTTGGAGGTTTTCCCACGCTAGGGCTTTCGAGCCACTCCAAACTGCAAGGCGTCCTGTGGGACAGGGGGATTCCGGTTAGATGGCTCCAGGGTCCCCCTGTGGAAAGTTTGGATAGCAGAGCTCTCCACATGGATGCCTGGAAAGGCCATCTCCCGTTGACATTTCAGCTGAGGAACATTGCAGGTCGAACTGCTGGCTGTGGTTCGAAGTTGCAAGGAGGATGAGTTGACAGGGGTTCTCAGGCTGATTGGTCACAATGCTTGTTGGTGTCCAGGGAGATCTTTGGATTTCATGGTGGCTCACTGGCCATGTAGGATTCTCATACACTACATAGGACCCTTCTTCTTTCTGGTGGGAAGGCAGAAGGCTGCATTGTGGCTCCAGATTTCCTAATCTGGAGGGCTTGCAGGCCAGAAGGGTGAGGACAGAAGTCTCAAAACACAAGCTGTGGTTAAATTTAGTGCCGAGAGCATGGCAATTTCAATATGCAGGGCCTGATTAAAAGTCTCCAGCACCTGAGTAAGGGCGAGTGTCTGATGTCATTTCATGCTGCAGTTTGTGTGCATGATGGCCGATTAATGGAGGGGTGGACTCAAGAGGCCATGGTGGCTTTCATACTCTGGGGCTTGTGAGCTGTTCCAAACAGCAAGGTGTCTTTCTGCAGTACAGGGGTTATAGGGTTCCAGGGTCTCCCATATGAAAAGATTGGATAGTAGATCTCTCCACGTGGATGCCTGGAAAGCCCACCCCCACTTACCATTGCAGCCATGGAACATGGTATGTTGAATCTGCTGCCTCTGGGGTGACGTGCCCCAGGGATTGAGTTGACAGAGGGTCTCATGCACACGGTTCACAATGATGATTTCTGTCCAGGGAGACCTTAGATTGTGGTTGTGGCTCAGAGTCATGCAGGATTCTCCTATTCTGAGGTTTTGACACAGCTCTTAAGAGGATGCTTTACTTCTGGGTACGGGGGGGGGGTTCTGCTGTGTGGCTCAGAGACCACATGTTGGACCATATGTTGGTATTCCACAACAGACCTCTGGGGACAGATGCCTATAAACCTAAGCTAGGGTTCTGATGAGGTCCTAGGGTCATGTCAGGTCCAATCTTCTTACTCAGGGCTTATGACCTGGATGTCTGCATGGAGGTAGGTGCCTAGGGTGTGTCAAACTGCGCATTTTGGTCCAGAGCAACCTACAAAATCGGTGTGGGCTCAGGGTTCTTGCAGGTTTCTCGTAATCTGCAGGGATTGGGCAATTGTGACAGGCAGTTTCCTTCGGGAGAGCAGTCCTGTTAGGTTTCATAATCAAAGGATCAAGACTGATACAAAGCGAAGAAAATTGAACTGTTCAGGATCCTAGGCCCTAATCTGAACCCTTGCTTTGGTTTCCTGGCTTCTCTCCTCAGAGGCTTGGTTTCAAATACCAGCATATGGGGTTTCCTGAGGCACCAAACAGAACACTGTTAGGGTCCGTGATCAAAGGAGCAAGACTGATACAAAGTGAAGGTCAAGCAAAGCTTTTATTTGCATCAAGCATCAAGAATCAAACTGACTGGTCAAGGCTGTCTCTTACAAAGAAGCGAAACCTCCCAGCCTCACAGAATAACTTTTATAAAGGTAGTTTAGCCGGGCTATACACAGGTGACCAATGAGATTGCAATACACAGAGAAAACTGCACAGTCATGCTAGGTCTGCAACACACAGAAAAAACTGCTAGGTAACAAACGGGTGTCCAATTTAATTTCAATTTACCCTAGTAGATATATGCACGCCCAACTGATTGGATGTCTTCACCTGGCCTGACCACCGTTGTGTCTAGGTTTTGCATGAAAGTTCCTCTGGGAGGGACGGGGTCAATCTAAGTTCAATGCATAAACACAAAATGACTCCTTCTGGCTAACCAGGCCCTTACATCCCCCCCTTTTCTTTGGAGATTAGTAAAATCCTTGACTTTTTTGCCAGTTCTATGTTATTCTGTTGTAAGGGGTTATATTGAGCATGTAAGTCTAACATTTTTATCACTCTAGTTTTCTTTTGTACAAATGACACTAGAGAACAGTCAGCTGATGAGTTAGCCATTTACCACTTTGTATACCTTTTCAATTTTTCCTAACTTTGTTCATCTAATTTCCCAACTATACTTTCCATAAACAGGTATCGATCAGAGCAATAATGCACTAACAGGTAATAATAGGAGCAACAATAAACTCATAGTCTTTGAGTCTTAGCTTTAGTCCACGGTGAGCGGGGTCCATTGGCTGTGACTTCCAGCTCTGGGGGACCTCTTTTTCCTTGGCTCATTTGTCATGACCTGCATGAATCCAGGCCCTGATGCCTTCTACTTTTATTGCCATGGAAGTAGTCAGCATGACAGTAAACAGTCCCTTCCAGCGAGGCTCCAAGTTTCCCATTTGGTGGTGACATATCCAAACCAAGTTCCCGGGTTGGTAAGGATGTGGCTCCGCCTCTGCCTCTGTGTCAGTGTGGGCAGTTCAGATCCCCGTGAGGGTTCTTTTTAAGACAGACTGTAATGATTGCAGTAACTGGAGTACAGACTGATCAGTCATTTCTGCTAGGGCAACCTCTTGTAGCCAAGGGCAGAGAGGGGGGAGGGTCTCTTGAACATTATTTCAAATGTGATCACCTTGTTCAAGTAGGGTGTACATCACGCCCTGAGGGGGGTGAAAGAATGAGATCCACCCATCCACCGCCAGTCTCCAGAATTAGTTTTGTCAAGGACTCTTTAAGAGTCCAGTTCATTCTCTCTACTAGTCCGGAACTATGAGGCTGGTGGGCACAATGTAGTTTCCATTTAGTGCTCATGGCATTGGCCAATGCCTGTGAGACTGAACCCACAAATGCAGGGCCATTTTCTGACCCGAATGCGAGAGCCAGGCCAAACCTAGGAATTATTTCTTCTAATAGCTTTTTGGCTACCACTCCTGCCGTTTCATGTTTGGCGGGAAAAGCCTCTACCCAGCCTGAAAACCTATCTACAGAAACTAACGTATACTTGTGCCCATATTTTCCAGGTTTCATTTCTGTAAAATCTATTTCCCAATAGACTCCTGATTCCTTACCTCTTTCTCTTTTCACTCTTCCCATTCTAGTTCCTCCCACATTAACTGCCTGGCATTGAGCATATCAATCAACTATATCCTTAACCATACGCCCAATTTAGAAACCTGGAACTGCTTGCTTATAAGTTCCTTGAATTTTCATGTCCCCAAATGAGTACCCTGATGTATCTGGTCTACTAACGTCTTACCTAATCTTCGAAGAAGAATTAACATTCCTGTTTCAGTCTTAGCCCAGTCCCCTTCATAGTCCAATTTAACCCATTTTTGTAAATACTTTAAATCTTATTCTGAATAGTTCAGAATTTCTGGTAGGGCTGGAGCCTGGAGTGTAACCAGCTCTTGCACTGTTTCTTGGGCTGCTTGCTTTGCGGCTCGATCTGCTAATTGGTTTCCTTTTTTAATCAGATGAGTCCCCTTTTGGTGTCCTGGGCAATGCATAACGGGCACCTCTTTTGGGTCCCAAATAGCCTGGAGGAGAGCCAATATTTCTCCTCTGTTTTTAATTCCTTTTCCTTCTGCTGTTAATAGGCCCCTTTCTTTATAAATAGCCCCATGTATATGGACAGTAACAAAGGCGTGCCTGCTGTCCCTATAGATAGTCTTTGGAAATGTGCAGTGCCTTGGTGAGTACAATCAGCTCCGCTTATTGCACTGATGTTCCATGTGGGAGGGCTGCCGTCCAGAGTTCCTTCTCAGGTGAAACCACTGCAGCCCCCGCATACCTCTTTCCATCCACCATGTAGCTACTCCTGTCTGAACAAAGTCATCTCCACATCCGGAAGGAGAATGTCTTTGAGGTCCGGCCTTACTCCTGTGACTTGGGTTAGGAGCTTCATGCAACCATGTGGCTGCTCAGCCACCTACTCTGGCAGCAACGTAGCTGGATTTATCACCCCTGGGGGCTGGAAGGTCACTCTTGCTTCGTTGAGGAGAAGGGCCTGATGCCCCGTCACTCAGGCATTCATCATCCATCGGTCGGGTGGAGTTCGGAGAAAGCCCTTGATAGCGTGGGTGGTGGTCAAGATGAGATTTTGACCCAAAGTCAATTTACTTGCATCCTTGACCAGGAGAGCTGGGGCAGCAAGTATGCAGAAGCAAGGGGGGGACCCAGCCACTACTGGATCTAGTTTCTTGCTAAGATAAGCTACTGACCTTTGCCAAGGCCCCAGAGTCTGAGTCAAAACTCCTTTGGCCACCCCTGCTTTCTCATCCACATACAAGTGGAAGGGCTTGGTAACATCTGGGATGGCCTATGCTGGGGCACTCTGTAAGGCTGTTGGTAATTCCCGAAATGCTCCTTCTGCCTCAGCTGTAAATTCTATCATAGTGAGCCCCCCTTTTGCCAGTTCGTAGGGAGGTCGGGCAATCTCTGTAAACCGAGGTATCCACAACTTACCGTAGCCCACCATTCCAAGAAACTCACTCACTCCTCTGAACGTGGTGGGGCAGGGGTATCAGGTGATCATCTGTTTCCTGGACTCAGACACTGAACGCGCTGCCTTGCAGAGATCAAAGCCTAGATAAGTGCTGTGGCTCTGACAGAGCTGTGCTTTCTTTGCTGACACTAGATACCCTTTTGCCTGCAGAGTCTTTAAGAGAGCTTTTGTCTCCCGCAAACATGACTCATAGTCCTCAGCAGCTATTGGCAAGTCATCAACATACTATAACAGAGTGAATTCCATGTTGGAGGTTCTGTACTCATGCAAATCCTCATGTAGGGCTTCATCGAAGATAGTGGGTGAATTCTTGAATCCTTGGGGGATTCCCAGGTGAGCTGGCCTTGGAATCCTTCCCATCAGTCAGATCACTCAAAAGCAAAAAGGTTCTGAGACTCCCTTGCTAAAGATATGCAGAAAAATGCATCTTTGGCATCTAAGATGATATAAACAGTTCTTTTGGGGCCCAAGAGGGAGAGGAGGGTATAGGGGTTAGGCCCCATTGGATGGATCACTTCAACCCATTTATTAACTTCCCACAAGTCCTGAATGGGCCGGTACTCTCCAGTTTCGGCCTCTTTGACAGGCCACAAAGGTTTGTTCCATGGAGACTGGCAAAGAACTAGGTTCCCTTATCCTCCGAGGAGGTTAATGTGTTCTCTGATCCCTTCTTTTGCTTCCCAGGGAAGAGAGTACTGCCAGATCTGAACAGCTATGGCCATTGCTTTTAATTTTACCACCCCTGGACGTTGTTCCTTGGCCAAGCCAGAGGGCTTCCCTTCTGCAGAGACTTCAGGAAACTTGACCTGGAGGGTTTGGAGAAGGCTCCCTTCTTTTGCCTCCTCTGGTTCTGAGACTGGCTCGTAAAGAACGCATACATCTACTGCTGCCACAAACATCTGCACAGTTGTCCATTTATGTCTTTCAATGACATTCGCCCCTTGTACCCAGACTTCCTCTCCAGATAGTTTCCTCATAGATTTTAGTTGATTTCCCCTCCACTTCAATTTTTACCTGAGGTTTGGGAAGGGGCTCTGAACCATGGCCCCTTCAGTCTCTGGTGGCCAGCATTGCCGTCTTCCTTTTGGCGCACTCCCTGGCCCAATGTCCTTTTTCTGTATGGTAAGCACACTGATCTGAATCTAAGTCTTCCCACCTGCCTTCTATGTGCTTAAGCTATTCCTTCCATTTACCATTCCCAACCTGCCTCATGTAATGCCAAAACCTTCCTCCTGTGCATCCCTGTTGGTTAAATACCTTTTCTGCTATTCCCACTAACTCAATCAGATTCTTCCCTTCAAATCCTTTTTCCTCCCTATATCTGGGGCTGATTGACTGCCAAAAGCAAGGTCGTCTAAATGAGCTATCGTGCAACTTCCTGAAGTTTACCTCTAGCTTCATAAACAAACTTTTAAAGACAATCAAGTCTAGAATTTAACATCCATAAAGGTGTGTTATTAAACATAATTTTCTTTCTAAAATAAGCCACATTATCAGAGAGAGCCAAATAAGGACTAATTCATTTGAAAAACAAGTCCAATTTTAACAAACTTTGTCTAATTATTTACATAAGCTCAGCAAGAACAGTGAATACATGCTGAGACATTTTGGTTTCAGAGGGTTCTGATAGAGAGAAAGAGTTGAATACTTTGATTTGTTTACAAATGACTACTTTTACATCTCTGCACGTTACAGATAACTTAAGACAAAGTTTCCCTAGTCTGGAAGAGCAAACATTACAGAATCAGTCATGGTTAAAATAAGACGAAACATTAAGAGTCACAACATTACAATTTTACAGTTCATCTACTCCCATGTTACTAATTCTGGTTTAGTCTGAATGCAGATTTTACTTCTGTAAATTCTTACCCATTTCAGTTCCAGGATTTTAACGTATCAGAGATTTGTATTTGTCCTAAAAATCTTCCCATATGAATTCCCTTTAAGGCGGAAGTCATTTTTACAAGATAATTCTTAGAAGGCAAATTTATGAATCAGTTAAGCACAACACATGTTCACTAGCAGATTTCAAAAGCACAAACCCAGTTCCAGCAACCAACGCTCTAGCATTTTATCCCATTTTGTTAAGACCTAGATGTCCAACAAATTTAATTCCATTTTTCATTCAAGCAACCCTTCATAGTTTCAGGTTACCAAAGACTTTGAGAGCGACTTTAACAATTACCCATTAAGACCCTGAGACAGACAATTAACCATCAGTTTAGTCATCTCTTTGCTAACAGATTTCACATTCCCCCTGGGCCCACTCCACTTCAGATGCCATGCTCTGCCGCCAGCAAGAGGGAGGGGCTAGGCAGTCTACATCGGGCCAGAGAAGACAGGGTCTTCCCTGAAAAAAGGGGGTTTCGGCAGCTGCTTGGGAATATTCCTTATAGCCTCTGTCTCGAGTAAGACTAACAGCAGTTGGCTCAAGTTATAGCCATTAAAAGTCAGAGTCCCTTCACTCTCTGCTTGCCTCTTTTCTTCAAACACAGCAAAAAACACACCCGACAGCAAAAAGTCAAGACAAAGACAACCACAGGCCCAGCTGTCCTGCCACTGTTGGGGATTTTCTAGGGCGATTCGAACCCCCTGGCTGCCTAGAGGGACTCGAACCCTCGGTGACCTCCTAGGGGGACTTGAACACCCTGACTGCCTAGGGGCAATCGAACCCCCTGGCGATCTGCCAGTGGAAGGAAGGGGCATCCCTGCATCTACTCCAGCCCTGGGGAGCATGGCTGCATCCAGCTTCTCCCTGGTGGGCCATACCCTGGAGCTCCACAACCAGATAGACAGAAAGGATCCTGTGATCTTACCTCCGGAGGCTTTTCCCAGAAATTCTGATGCTGGCTCAGTTCTCGTTGTTTGATCCCGGATGAGCCCCCAATGTTGGGTACGTAATCAAAGAAATGAGACTGATAGAAAGCAAAGGCTAAGTAAAGCTTTATTTCGCACCAAGCATCGAGAATCAAACTGATCGGTCAGGACCATATCTTGCGTAGAGCTGACCCCTCCCAGCCTCACAGACTAAGTTTTGTAGTGGTATTTTAGCCAGGCTATACACAGGGGGCCAATGAGATTGCAATACAGAGAATACTGAACAGTCATGCTAGGTCTGCAACAACAGAGGTAACTGCTAGGTTACACACGGGTGGCCGTTTGAATTTCCTTTACCCTAGTAGATATATGCGTGCCCTACTGATTGGATGTCTTCAACTGGCCTGACCCGCCCACATATCTAGGCTTTGCAAGTAAGTTCCTCTGGGAGGAGCAGGGTCAATCAAAGTTCACTACATAAACACAAAATGACTTCCTCTTGCTAAGAAGGCCCTTCCATTGCAGAACAGGCCTCTGGGGACAAATGCCTGAAAGCCTAAGCTAGGGTACTGATGAGCTCTTAGGGGCATGTCAGGTTCAATCTTCTGATTCAGGGCCATTGATCTGGATGTCTGCCTGGAGACAGGTGCTTCCAGTGTGTCAGAAGGTGCATTTTGGTCCAGATCAGCCTTCAACATTGCGGTGGGCTAAGACCATTGCTAGTTTCTCCTAATCTGGAGGGTTTGGGCACCTGTGACAGGCAGATTTTCCATTGGGAGGGCAGGCCCAGTGCTGCAGTGTGGCTCCAGAGGTCCCATCCTGAAAGGCATGTGGGCCAGGGCTTTAGAGATAGACATGTTAGGGTCTGTAATGAAAGGAGTGAGACTGATAAAAATCAAAGATCAAGCAAATCTTTATTTCATGCCAAGCATCTGGAACCAACAGTCAGGGCTGTCTCTTGCA
Organism: Meles meles; assembly: GCF_922984935.1. NCBI lineage: Eukaryota > Metazoa > Chordata > Mammalia > Carnivora > Mustelidae > Meles > Meles meles. The sequence goes on from NW_025721195.1 coordinate 12,198, forward strand.
ATAAGGTGACCCCTCTCAGCCTCACAGACTAACTCTTATAAAGGCAGTTTAGTCGGGCTATACACCAGTGGCCAATGAGATTGCAATACACAGAGAAAACTGCACAGTCATGCTAGGTCTGCCACACACAGAAGAAACTGCTAGGTAACACACCGGTGGCCAATTGAATTTCAATTTACCCTAGTAGATATATGTGCCCCCAACTAATTGGATGTCGTCACCTGGCCTGACCTGCCCTTGTATCTAGGCTTTGAAAGTAAGTTCCTCCGGGGGGGGGGGGGGGGTCAATCTAAGTGTACTGCATAAACACAAAATGACTTCCTCTGGTTAAGCGGGCCCTTACATTCTGTAGACACAACATCACGTTGGGGTTAGGGGCGAAATGATGGCAGTCCCGATCTGCAGACATTGAGGGCACCTACTCGAGATTTGAAATTAGGGCGGTTGGGAGGTGATAGCGCAGGCTTTTCTCTCTGGATTGTGTGTCTAGGAGGGCCACAGAATATAGGGGTGGCCTCATGGGGCCTAGGGAGATTTTCCTTTCTGGGGATTATGCCCGGATCCCAAGTGTTTTGTGTATTTCTGGGGGAAGGGAAGATTGCTGTATTCTGTATCAGGGGTCCCGCCAAAACAGGGATTCCAGAGACAGGTTCTGGGTCCGTGTGCCTCAAAAACCCAAATGAGGGTTAGGATTCGGGCCAACAGACATGGCAGGCCTGGTATGCGGGCTCCTGGTCTAGCTCCTGTGGGGGCTTGCTTTGATAGTGGGCTCAGACTGAGGGTCACAATGCCTGGTTGTGCCCAGCATGGCCCTCTTGAGTGGGCATGGTCTCATGGACATGCAGCTGACTCCCACTCTGATGGATGGACACCCATCCCAAAAACCAGGTTTCCTGCCATGGGGAAGGAGGAGTACTCTTTTGTGCTTCAGGTTCCCCCACAGGCAGGGATTTGAGGTAAAGTCTGGGGACAGATGTCTGAATACCCAGGTTGGGTAGAGATGATGGCCTCGGGCCACTTGGAGGATATGGGTCCCGTTATCTGGATGGCAGACAGGAGGTTGGGGCTCATGCCGTGTCAGACAGAGCATGAGTGCACAGGGTGGCCTAGGACATTGGGGTGCCATCAAGGGCTGGAGAGTTTAAATCTCATGTGGGGTTTCTGGGCAGACACATAGGGCCCTTCTTCTTTCTGATGGGCAGGCAGAAGTCTCTGTTGTGGCTCCAGAGTTCCCAATATGGAGGGATTGTGGGCCAGGAGTGTGAGGACGGAAGTCTGAAAACACAAGCTATGGTTCAATTCAGTGCCGAGCACGTGACAATTCCAATGTGCAGCAGCTAATTCAAGATCTCCAGTACTTGAGTAAGGGCGATTGTCAGATGTTCGCTCAAGCTGGAGTTTTTGTCCATGATGGACAACTAATGCAGGGTTGTCCTCATGAGGCCATGGAGATTTTTGCACACTGGGGCTTGTGAGCTACTTCAAACAGCAAGGTGTCCTTCTGCAGGACAGGGAGAGTATGGTTATATGGCTCCAGGTCCCCTGTATGGAAAGATTGGATAATAGAGCTCTCCGCATGGATGCCTGGGAAGACCACCTAGCGTTAGATTTGCAGCTGGAGAACATGGCAGGTTGGATCTGCTGGCTCTGGGGCGAAGTGCCCGGGGGGGCTTGGTGACAGGGGATCTCATGCTGACGTGTCGCAGTGCTGGTTCATGTCCAAGGAGACCTTAGAATGTGTTGGTGGTCAGGGGCCATGCAGGGTTTTCCTAGACTGAAGGTTTGACACAGCTCCCAAAGCAAGTTTTCCTTCTGGGGGCAGGAGGTGTTCTGTTGTGTGGCTCACAGACCCCATGGTGGACCTTATATTGGTCTTCCAGAACAGGTCTCTGTGGATACATACCTGAAAACATAAGCTAGGGTTCTGATGAGGGCCTAGGGTCATCCCAGATTCAAACTTCTGACTCAGGGCCATTGACCTGGGTGTCTGCCTGGATGTTGGTGCTGAGAGTGTGTCAGACTGTGCATTTTGGACCACAGTGGCCAGCGAAATTGGGCTGGGCTCAGAGGCTTTGCAGGTGTCTCCTAATCTAGAGGGTTTGGGCAACTGTGATGGGTAGAGTGTCCTTCAGGAGGGCAGGCCCAGTCGTGCATTGTGTCTCCATAGTCCCCATCCTGGAGTGCATGTGGGCCAGGGCTTTGGGGACAGAAGTTGGGAAACACAAACTCGCCTTAGGTGTGGGGAAGACTGTATGGCAGGCCCCGTCTAGAGACCGTGAGGGGAGCTCCTTGGGATATGAAATGAGGGTGAATATGTAGCGGTAGATCAGCTTTTGTTTCTGGATTATGTGTCAAGGATTGCTATGGAATGTAGGTGTGGCCGTATAGGCAATGGATTATTCTTACCCTCTGGGTAATTTGCCAGTGTTCCAAGAGTCTAGGTTCATTCTGTTGGATGGGATGAGTCCTTTTTTCTCTCTCAGGTGTCCCTCAAAAAGTGGGATTCCACAGCAGAGCACTGGGTACAGGGGACTGGAAAACCCGAACTTTGGTTAAATTTGGGGCAAAGTGGCATGGCAAGACCCATATGGGCTCTTGGTCCAGCCAGTGAGAGGCCTTATTTGAAAACGGGTCTCACACTGAGTGTTCCAATGCGTGTTTGTGCCCAAGGCGGCCCTCAATCATGCGTGTTGTCTCATGGGACATGCAGTATCTTCCTACTCTGAAGGTTTGACATCATCCTAAGAAAAGGTTTCCTGCCATGGGAAAGGAGGAGTTCTGAGTTGTGCATCATGTTCCCCACCCCCCCTTGAAGGGATCTGAGATAAGGTCCAGGTTAAGATGCTTGTAAACCTGGTTTGGAAAGACGATGGACAAAGACCACGGCGGGTCTGATGTGCTGGGTGTGCAGCCAGCTGTCTGGGTATCAGTAGGGAGGTCCGGGATCAGGCTGTGCTGGGCATGGCATTAGTGCTCAGGGCAGCCTATGAAATGGGGTGTGGTCGAGGGCCACGAAGGTGGATCCTCATTAGGGTTTCTGGGCTGCCCCATAGGGCAAAGTTTTTCTTCTGGTGGGCAGGCAATGTGCTGTGTTGTGACTCCAAATTTCCCCATTTGAAGGGCCTGGGGTAGGAGTGAGGGGACATAAGTATGAAAACACAAGCTAGGGGTAGGTTTTGGGCTGAGAGCATGGTAGGCTCACACTGCAGAGGCTGAATTGAGATCTCCTGCATCTGAAGTAAGGGCGAGTATCAGGCATTGACTCAGGCTTGAGTTTGTGTCCAAAATGGCCCATTAATAAAGCGGGGGCCACATGAGGCCCTGGAGGATTTCCCACTCTGGGTGTTGTGACCCACTCCAAACGGCAAGGTTTTCCTCTGTGGGGCAGGCGAGTCCTTTTGGATGGCTCAAAGATGCCCCATATACAAATATTTGAGGGTAGTGCTATAAGGATGGGTATCTGGAAAACCCACCTTGCATTCCCATTGGCTCCTTGGCACAAGGAAGGTTCGATAAGCTGGCTCTGGGTTAGGGTGGATGAGTTGAAATGGACTCTCATGATGACTGGTCATTATGTGGATTTGTATCCATAGAGACCTTGGAATGTGCCGGTAGCTCAGGGGCCCTGCAGGATTCTTCTACTCAGAAGGTTGGACACAACTCGCAATAGCAAGCTTACCATGTGGAGATGAGAGGTGTTCTGTTCTGTACCTCACAAAACCCTCATATGCTGGTATTCAAAACCAGGTCTCTGAGGAGAGATGCCTAGAAACCAAAGCTAGGGTTCAGATTAGGGCCTAGGGGCATGTCCAGTTCATATTTCTGTCTCTGGGAACTTGAGTCCGGGTTTCTGAGTAGAGGTAGTTGCTCAGGTTGTGTCAGAATGCGCCTTTTTGTCCAGGGCGTTCTACATTATTGGGATTACCTTGGGGGCCTTTTAGGTTTCTCCTAATCTGGAAGGTTGTGGCCAATGGAATGGGTACAGTTTCCTTAGAGAGGAGAGACACAGTCCTGTGGTGTGGTACCAGAAGCCCCAGCCTGGAGGCTGTGTGGACCAGGGCTGTAAGGACAGAAGTCTGAAAACACAAACTTGGCTTAGTTTTGGGGCCAAGGGTATGGCACGCCCGATATGCAGACCATGAGGGGAGCTCCTCGGGATATGAAATAAGGGCGATTGTGAGGCAGTAGCTAAGACTTTTGTCACTGGATTTTGTGTCAAGAAAGGCGATGGAATGTCGGGGTGGCCTCATGGGCCATGGAAATTTCTCACACTCTGGGGATTTGGCCTGGCTCCCAAGAGTCTGGGGTCATTCTGTGGAAAGGGAGGAGTCCTGTTTTCTGTTGCCAGTGTCCCAAAAAATAAAACAGAGGAATTCCATAGCAGAGCCCTGGGTACGGGCTACTGGAAAACCCAAACTTTTATTAGGTTATGGGCCTAGGGCCATGCCAAGCCCGATATGCATGCTATTGGTCCAAACCCTAAGAGGTCTTTTTGTAACCGGAGTTGATGCTGAGGGTCCCAATGCGTATTTGTGCCCAAGTTGGGTCTCAAGCATGGGCGTGACCCCATGGGCCAAGCAGGTTTCTCCTACTCTGAGGTTTGACACCATCCCAACAGCAGGGTTTCTTCTCATGTCGAAGGAGTTCTGTGTTGTGCATCAGGTTCCCCTGGTGCAGGGATTGGAGATAAGGTCTAGGTTCAGATGCCTGGAAACCCAGGTTGGGAAGAGATGAAGGCCTAAGGCCATGGGGGTCCGATGTGCAGGATATTGGGTCAGTTCTCTGAGAGTCTGTCGGGAGGTCTGGGCTAAGGCTGTGTCAGACAGAGCGTTAGTGCCCAGGGCAGACTATGAAATTGGGGTGCGGTTGAGGAATGTGCAGGTTGATCCTCATTTGGGGTTTCTGGGCAGCCTCGAAGGGTACTTTTTTCCTTCCAGTGGGCAGGCAGAGTGCTTTGTTTTCACTCCAGAATTCCCAATCTGGAGTGCTTGTGGGCCAGGATTTTGAGGATGAAAGTCTGAAAACACAAGCTAGGGTTCGGTTTCAGACCGAGGGCAAGGCAGCCCCACTCTCCAGAGGCTGAATTAAGATCTCCTACATCTGAAGTCAGGGGAGTATCAGATGTTGGCTCAGGCTGGAGTTTGTGTCCATGATGGTTCCTTAATGAAGGGGTGGAGACTCATTCGGCCATGCAGGTTTTCCAACTGTGGGGTTTTGAGCTGCTCCAAACCACAAGTTTTCCTCTGTGGCGCAGGCAATTCCTGTTGGATACCTCAAACATGCCCCATACGGAAAGATTCGAGAGCAGAGCTCTTAGGATGGATGCCTGGAAACCCCACCTCCAATTCCCATTGGCTACTAGGGACAAGGTAGGTTCGATCTGCTGGGTCTGGTGTGAGCTACCCAGGGGGCTGAGTTGAAATGGACTCTTGTGAGGGTGGGTCATAATGTGGGTTTGTGTCCATGGAGACCTTGGATTGTCTCAGTGCCTCAGGGTCCCTGCAGCTTTCTCCTACCCCAAGGGTTTGACACATATCCCAATGGCAAGCTTCCCATGTGGAGACGAGAGGTGTTCTGTTTTGTGCCTCAGGACACCCCCATATGCTGGTAATTGAAACCAGATCTCTGAGGAGAGATGCCTGGAATCCAAAGCTAGGGTTCAGATTAGGGCCTAGGGGATGGCCCAGTTCAGTCTTCCCTCTTTGGGACATCTGTCTGCATGTCTGCGTGGAGGTAGTTGCTCAGGTTGTGTCAGAATGCACCTTTTTGTCAAAGGCGGTCTACGCTATTGGGATGGCCTTGGGGGCTTTGTAGATTTCTCCTAATCTGTAGTAGATATTTAACTAGCCTATCACCTTGGTCAGAATTGGCAGCCAAAAGGTGTGGCCCACTCTCCCTGGTTGCTAGGGAGACAGTATGTGTGCTCTACTGACTGGATGTCTCCACTTGCCCTGACCGACCCTTGTATCTGGGCTTTGCTAGTAACTTCCTCTGGGAGGGGCCGTGTCAATCTAAGTTTACTGCATAGGGTCCGTCTAAGTTTACTGCATAAACAACAAAATGGCTCCCTTTGGCTAAGTAGGCCCTTACATTCCCCCCTTTTCTTTGGAGATTAGTCAAATCTTTGACTTTTCAGCCAGTTTTATGTTCTCCTGATGTAAGGGATTATATTGAGCATGCAAGACAAACATTTTTATCACTCTAATTTTCTCTTGTAAAAACGGCATTAGGATGTTTTTAATGCTGGGGCCAAATGTAACATTAATGCCCAGTTGTCTGATGAGTTAACCATTCAACGCTTTGTATAACCTTTTCCATTTTTCCTAATTCCATCCATCTAATTTCCCACCTATACTTTACACAAACAGGTAACAATAGGAGAAACAATAAACTCATAGTCTTTTGAGTCTTACCTTTAGTCCACAGTCAGTGGCGTCCATCGGCTGTGGGTTCCATCTCTGGGGGGCAACCACACCCTTGGTTCTTTTGACATGTCCCACGTGAATCCAGGCCCTGATGCCTTCTACTTTCATTGCCGTGGGGATGGTCAGGATGACAGTAAATGGTCCCTTCCAGTGAGGCTCCAAGTTTCCCACTCGGTGGCGATGTATCCAAACCAAGTCCCTGGGTTGGTAAGGATGTGTCTCCACCTCCATCTCTGCCCCATTGTGGGCAGTCCTGATCCCTGTGTGGCTTTTTTTTAAGATAGACTTTAATGCCTGCAGTGACTGGAGTACAGACTGATCAGTCATTTCTGCTATAGCAATCTCTTGTAGCCGAGGGCAGGGGCAGGGGGTCTTCTGAACATTACTTCAAATGGGGTCATCTTGTTTAAGTAGGATGTACATCATGCCCTGATGAGGGTGAAAGGAAGGAGATCCACCCATCCCCCATCAGTGTCCAGAATTAGATTTGTCAATGTCTCTTTAAGATTCTGGTTCATTCTCTCTACTTGCCTGGAACTCTGCGGCCAGTAGGCATGATGTAGTTTCCACTTAGTGCCCACAGCATTGGCCAGTGCCTGTGAGATTGTACTCACAAATGCAGGACCCTTGTCTGCTCCAATCACGAGAGGCAGCCCAAACCTAGGAATTATTTCATAAATTCCTGGTTCCTTACCTCTTTCACTTTTTCCTCTTCCCATTCTAGTTCCTCCCATATTAACTGACTGGCATTGAGCACATCTATCAACTACATCGTGAATCATATGCCATAATTTAGAAACCTGGAACTGCTTGCCTATAATCACATTGAGATTGCATGTACCCAAATGAGTATCCTGATGTATCTGGTTTACTAAATTCTTGCCTAGTCTTTGAGGAAAAATTAACCTTCCTGTTTTAGTCTTAGCCCAGTCTGCTTTATAGTCCCATTTAGCCCATTTTTGTAAATACTTTAATCTTCCTCTGAATAGCCCTGTTTTTCTAGTAGGGCTGGAGTCTGGAGTGTAACCAGTTCTTGCACTGTTTCTTGGGCTGCTTGCTTTGCGGCTTGATATGTTAATTGGTTTCTTTTGGAAATTAGATTAGTCCCCTTTTGGTGTACTGGGCAATGCATAGCAGCAACCTCTTTTGGGTCTGAAATAGCCTGGGGGAGAGCCAATATTTCTCCTCTATTTTTAATTCCTTTTCCTTCTGATGTCAATAGGCCCCTTTCTTTATAAAAAAGCCCTATGTATGGAGAGTAGCAAAGGCTTACCTGCTGTCCATATAGATGTCGGAGGTTTTACCTTTGGCCATCTTCAGTGCCTCGGTGATGACAATCAGCTCCACTATTTGCACCGAGTTTCAGGGCCTTAGGATCGGCTTGGGGGCCTTGTAGGTCTCTCCTAATCTGTAGGGTTGTGACCCATGGAATGGGCACAATTTTCTTCAAGAGGACAGGCACAGTTCTGCAGTGTGGCTCCAGAGGCCTAAGCCTGGAGGGTGTGTGGGCCAGGGCTGTGGGAACAGAAATCTGAAAACACAAACTCGGCTTAGGTTTGGGACCATGGGTATGGCAGCCCCGACCTCCAGTCAGCGACCCACGTAGCTGGCAACAAAGTCAGCACATTAGACTGGCCATTCCCCTAGGCACTAATTGAAACAATAGTTTGGGTTTATATGCATGCATAAACAGAGCCCATCTCTCAAAATCCTCCACATGTTGGACCCCTGAGCCACAAAACAGGACTCCTCTTGCCACCCAGAAGCTTTCTGGAGTTATGGAAATCCCCCAGAGCTGGATGAAATCTGCATAGCTCCTGAGGCCACACCCATTAACGCTGGCCACCAGGGACACAAACACCCTTTGTGACCCTTAGCCTGAGCCACATTTTCAACCCAGCCCCAAGGGTAGCTCAGCCCAGAGCCAGGATCTAAGGCCTGTGATGCAGTTAGGACCTAATCCTAACCCTAGGTTGGGTTTTCAGGCATCCATACCAAGAGCCTGCTCTCAAATCCCTCCATTTTGGGGAACCCTGAGCCATAAACAGGAAATTACCTATTCCCCAGAATAGAATAAGGTATTTTTTAACTATGCAAACTTCCCAGAGTGGGAGAAAACTCCATATCCCCATGAGGCCACTCCCAGATTCTACAGATCTCATGGACACACACTCCAGCCTGAGCGACCTCATGATACTCACCTTAATCTCAGATCCTGGAGAACATGCCTCAGCGACTGTAGATTAGCCCTTCCATGTCCTAGGCCCTGACCATAGCCCTAGATTGACTTTTCAGACTTCCATCTTCACAGTCGTTGTCTACAGTCCCTACAGGTAGGGAACACCAGAGCCACAGCACAAGACTATGCCTGCCTTCCAGATGGAAAATGTGCCCTACGGAGCTGCATGCAACTCCCAGATTAGGATAAAGCTGCATGATACCCCTAAGCCACACAAACAGGTGGAAGCCAACCCTGACTCTAATACACATTCAGTCCCTCAACCTGAGCACCAACCTCCAGTCAGCCCCCCACATAGCCGGCACCAGAGTCAGCAGATTGGACCTTCCATGCCCCATGCCCCATGCCCTAAGCCTAACTCTAGGTTGAGTTTTCAGGCATCCATTACCAGAGTCCTGCTCTGGAATCCCTCCATTTGGCGGACCCTAGAGCCATACAACAGGACTCCACCTGTCCTCCAAATTGAAACCACACTATTGGGAGCTGTGTGAAGCTCCTGAAGAGAAAACACCATGCCCCAGCAGGACACCCACACATTCCGTGGCCCTAGGACACCAATTCTAGTGTGAGAAAATGCCTGACACTCTCCCTCAATTCAGAATCCAGTGACCTTGCTTCAGCATGTGCAGATGATAGATCCATGCCCTCGACCCAAACCATTAACCTCGCTTGGGTTTTCAGATATCAAACTCCAGAATCCTGGAACACAAGCCCTCCAGACTGGGCACTCAGGAGCCACACCACAGGATGATCCATGCCCTCCAGATTGAAACTGTGCCCTATTAAACTGCACAAAACCCCTGTCCTAGAGGACACATGAAGGGTCCCTGATGCCACCCCACTTATGAATGCCACCCTGCAGACTAATGTGCAGTCTGGCAAAACCTGAGTCCCGACGACCAATTAGCCATTGAGGTAGCTCAACCCAGAGGCAGCTGATAGGACCCGACATGCCCCTAGGCTGAAATCCTAACCGTACTTTGGGTTTTCAGGCATCCATCCACAGAGCCCTACTCAGATTCCTCCACATGGGGGACGCCTGATCCATAAAACAAATCTCCTGCCCACCCCCTCAGAAGGAAATCTTGCTTTCTAGAGCTATGGAAAATCCTCAGAGATTGAAGAAAACTGCTTTGTCGCTGTGGCCAGGCCCACTTTTGCAGGCAGCCATGGACACAATCACCCATTGTGAACCTTAGCCTGAGCCCCATTTTGAAGATAGCCCCATGGGTACCTCAGCACAGAGCCAGGATATAAGTCCTGCCATGCCATGAGGATGTAATCCTAACCCTCAGGTGGTTTTTCAGGCATCAGTACTGGACTGCTGCTCTCGAATCTCTCAATATGGGGGACCCCTGAGCCATAAAACAGGACACCACTGACAGCCCAGAATAAACCAAGCTATTTGGAACTGCGAAATCCCCAGAGTGGGAGGAAACTCCATGCCACCATTAGGCCACCTATGAGTTCGGTGGAACTCATGGACACAAACTGCAGCCTGTTCGACATCCTGACACTGGCCTTCACCTTGATCCTGGGAAGATCGCCTCAGTGTCTTAGATTGCCGTGCCCTAGGCCCTATCCCTCGCCCTAGCTTGGGTTCTCTCACTTCCATCCTCAAAATCCTCCATATAGGGAACACTGGATCCACAACACAGGACTCTTCCTGCCCTCCGGAAGGAAAACGTGCCCTATGGAGCTGCATGCAACCCCCATATTAGGAGAAAGTTGCTCGAAACCTTTTAGCCACCCCATTTGCGGAAGCCAGCCTTGAACACTAATACACCTTCTACTGTCAGCCAGAGCACTGACCTCTTGTCAGCCACCAAGAAGCTGGCGACTGAGTCTGCAGATCGGGCCTGCCATTCCCCTAGGCCCTAAACCAAACCGAGTTAGAGTTTTCAGGCATCAATACCCAGAAGCCTGCTCTTGAATCCATCCACATAGGGGTTGCTGGAGTTATACAACAGGATTGTACTCTCCACCCGTATGAAACCTTACTATTTGGAATGACACAAAAACCCCAGAGTGGGAGAAATATCCATGTCCTCAGGAGGCCTCCTCCTCACACAGTGGTCATATTGGCCTCAAATTCTAGTCTGATCTGAGTGAATGCCTGACACTCGCCTTATCTTCAGATGCTGTAAAGATAGCCTCAGGACCTGCAGATCGGGCCTGCTATCCCAAAACCTAGCTTGTGTTTTCAGGCTTCTCTCTCCCGAGTTCTGGCCCACAAGCCTTCCTGACTGGGGACTATGGAGTCACACCACAGGACTCTTCCTGCCCTCCAGAAGGAAACCATGCCCTTTGTAGCTGCACAATACATCCAGATTAGGAAAAAACTGCACGATGCCCTGAAGCCACCCCTTTTTACAGAAGCTGGCTCTGACACTTAAACACATTCTGTCACTCAACCTCAGCACCGACCTCCACTCAACTACCCATGTAGCTGGAGTTAGAGCCATCAGGTAGACCTGCCATGCCCCTAGGCCTTAACACTAACGTTAGGTGAATTTTTCAGTCATCCATATCCAAGCTTGCTCTCGAATCCCTCCATATGAGGGACTCTTGAATTATACAAAAGGGCTCCACCCATCCCCCAGAATGAAACCATACTATTTGGAGCTGTGCAAAACCCCAGGAGAAACCTCTGGGGCCCCAGGAATCTCCCACAGATGTGGCGTCCCTAGGACACAAATTCTGGTCTGAGCGAATGCCTGACACTCTCCCTAACTTCAGAATCTGGGACTTAGCCTCAGCATCTGCAGATCGGGAATTCATGCCATAGCCTGTAACCATAAACCTAGCTCCAGTTTCCAGACTTCTGTCCCCAGAGTCCTTGAACACAGGCCCTCCAGACAGGAGACTCCAGAGCCACACCACAGACTCTCCCTGCCTTTCAGAAGGAAATTGTGCCCTATGAAGCTGAACAAAACCCCTTTATTAGGGGAAATATGCATGGCTCCCAATGCCACCCCACTTTTGTACGCCCCCATGGACACTAATGTGCAGTCTGAAATAACATGAGTCCCGTCTTCCAATAAGCTACCGGGATAGCTGGCCCCAGAAACAGCAGATCGGACCTGCCATGCCCCTAGTCCCTAATCCTAAACCTAGGTTGGATTTTCAGAGCCAGAGCCATACCCAGAGCCCTGGTCTCAAATCCCTCCACATGGGGGACACTTGAGCCACAAAACAGAACTCCTACCCTCCATAAGGAAACCTTGCATTTTGGAGGTATGTAAAACCCTCAGAGTTAGAAGAAATCTGTGTTACATTTTGCAGGATGCCCTGGACTCAAACCCATTTTTACCCTTGGCCTTAGCCCTATTTGAGCATATCCCCATTGGTACCTCAGCCAGAGCCAGAATATAAGGCCTTCCATGCCAATAGGATGTATTCCTAAACCTGGGCTGCATTTTAATGGATCCATGTCCGGAAAACTGCTCTCTAATTCCTCCATATGGGGGACCCCAGAGCCATAAAACAGGACTTTTCCCCCAGAGTAGTCCAAGATATTTGGAACTGCTATAAAACTGCAGAGCGGGAGAAATATCTATGTCCTCAGGAAGTCGCCTCAAAATACAGGGGCTCTAGTTGCCACAACTTCTAGTTGGAGCTAATGCCTGACACTCGCCTTAACTTCAGATCCCAGGGAGCTTGCCTCAACGTCTGTAGTTTGGGCCTGCCATGCGCTAGCCCTAATCCTAGCCTTAGCTTGGTTTCTCACACTTCCATCTTCAAAGTCCTGGTCCACAAGCCCTCCAGATAGGGTACACCAGAGCCACAGCACAGGACTCTTTCTGCCCTTCAGAAGGAAAATATGCTCTATGGAGCAGCATGCAAACCCCAGAATTGGAGAAAGCTGCACGAAAACCCAAAGCCACCCCCACTTAGGGAAGCTGGCTCTGGACATTTACACACATTCTGTCCCTCAACCTGGTCAGTGACCTCCAGTCAGCCACCAAGTAGCTGGCGACTGAGTCAGCAGATCAGACCTGGCATGCCCTAAGGCCCTAAGCTTAACCCTAGGTTGAGTTTTCAGGCATCCATTCCCAGAGCACTGTCTCGAAAACCTCCATATCAGGGATCCTAGATCCATACAGGCAGACTCCACCTGTCCCACAGATTGATACCATACCATTTGGAGCTGCACAGATCCTCACCCCCACGCAAGAGAAACCTCCATGGCCTCAGGAGACCCCCGACACATTCAGCATACCTAGAACACAAATTCTAGTCTGAGCGAATGCCTGACTCTCCCTACCTTCAGAATCCTGGGACCTAGACTCAGCATCTGCAGATCGGGGAACCATGCCCTAGACTGTAACCATAAACCTAGCTTGCGTTTTCAGGCTTCCATCCCCAGAGTGCTGGAACATAAGCCCTCCAGATTGAGGACACCAGAACCACACCACAGGACATTCCCTGCCCTCCAGAATGAATCCATGGCCTATGGATCTGCAGAAAACCCCTTGATTAGGGAAAACATGCACGGACCCAATGACACCCCACTTTCGCATTCCACCCTGGACACTAATGTGCAGTCCAACATAACCTGAATCACATCCTTCAATCAGACACTGGGACAACTGTCCCCAGTGGCAGCAGTTCAGACCTGCCATGCCCCAAGGCCCTGATGCTAACCCTAGATTGAGTTTTCAGGCCAGAGCCCTGCTCTCAATTCCCTCCACATGGGGGAACCCTGAGCAGTAAAACAGGCCTCCACCTGTCCCCCAGTGAAACCTTGCTGTATAGAACTGCACAAAACCCCAGAGCAGGAGAAACCTCCTTATCCTCAGGAGGCCACCTCAAAATATGGCAGCTCCAGTTGTCACAAATTCTAGTCTAAGTGAGGGTCTAACATGCACCCTAAGATCCTGGGAAGCTGATCTCAACATCAGAATGGGCCTGCCATGTCCTAGCCCCTAACCCAAACCTTAGCTGGGGTTTTCAGACTTCCTTCTCCAGAGTTCTGGCCCACAAGCCTTCCAGACTGGGGACTCAGTAGCCGCACCATAGGACTCTCCCTGCTTTCCAGAAGGATACCATGCCCTATGGAGCTGCGCAATACCCCCAGATTAGGAGAAATCTGCAAGAAACCTGGAAGCCACTCCCATTGACAGAAGCCAGCCCTGACACTTATACACACTCTGTCCCTCAACATGAGTACCTACCTCCAGTCAGTCACATATGTAGCTGACATCAGTCATCAGATCAGATCTTTTATGCCCCTAGGCCCTAACCGTAACCCTAGATTGAGTTTTCAGGCATCCATACCCAGAGATCTGCTTTCAAATCCCTCCATATAGGGCACCCCTGAGCCATACAACAGGACTCCACATGTCTCTGAGCATGAAACCACAGTATGTGGAACTGCACAAAACACCCAGAGCAGGAGAAACCTCCATGGAACCAGGAGGTCCCCCACACATTCGGTGACCCTAGGACACAAATTGTAGTCTGAGCGAATGCCTGACACTCGCCCTAACTTCAGAATCTGGGACCTTGCCTCAGCATCTGGAGATAGGTGATCCATGCCCTAGACCCTAACCATAAAACTAGCTTGGGTTTTTAGACGTCCGTCCCCAGAGTCTTAGAACACAAGCCCTCCACATTGGGGTCTGCAGAGCCACACCACAGGACTCTACCACCCGTTCAGACTGAAACTGTGCCCTAGGGAGTTGCACAAAACCCCTAGAGTAGGGGAAATTTGCATGGCTCCTTATGCCACCCCACTTTGTTAATGTGCTGTCAGAACCAACTGGAGTCCCATCCTCCAATGAGCCACCAGGATAACTGGCCTCAGAACCAGCAGATCAGACCTTCCATGCCCCGAGGCCCTAATCCTAACCCTATGTTGGCTATTCAGGCATCCATAACCAGAGCCCTTTCCTTGAATCCCTCCACATGGGACACCCCTGGGCTACAAAACAGAACTCCTCCTGCCCCCCGAAAGAAACCTTGTTATTTGGAACTATGCAAAACCCACCAGAGCAGGAGAAACTTCCAAGTCCTCAGGAGGCCACCTCCAAATTTGGCGGCCCTAGTCATCACAAATTCTAGTCTGAGCGAATACCTGACAATCGCCCTCACTTCAGATCCTGTGAAGCTCTCCTCAACACCTACAGATCGGGCCTGCTATTCCCTAGGCCCTAAGGCAAACCTTACCTTGTGTTTACACACTTCTTTCCCCAGAGATATGGCCCACATATATTCCAGATTTGTTATTTAGGAGCCACACCACAGGACTCTCCCTGCCTCCAGAAGGAAACCATGCTTACTGAGCTGCACAAAACCCCCAGATGAGGAGAAATATGCATGGTCCCCAAAACCACTCCCATGGACAGAAGCCGGCCCTTGACACTAATACACATTCTGTCACTCCTCCTGGGCCCAGACCTCCAATATGGGACCCACTAACCTTACCCAAGCGACAGCAGATCAAGCCTGATATGCCCATAGGCCCTAATTCTAACCCTAACTTGTGTATCCAGACATCTGTCCCAGTGTCCTCGTTTCAAATCTCTCCATGTGGGAGATCCCTGAGCCAGGAAACAGAATTCTCCTGCCCTCCAGAAGTAATTATTGCTGTTTGGAGCCGTGTAAAATCATCAAAGTAGGGTACACCTGCATGGTCCAGGCCACCCCTACTTTCACAGGACTCAGTGGACACAAACCCACATTGTGACCCTCAGCCTGATCTACGTTTATAACTCAACACCCTAGGTTGCTCACCCCAGAGTCAGCTGATTGGACATGACATATGCCTAGGCCCTAATCATAACACAAGGTTGGGTTTTCAAGAATTCATACCTAGAGCCTTGCCTCAAATTCCTCCATATGGGGGACGCCGGAGCCATAAAAAGGAATTCTAGTATCCCTCAGATTAAAACTTGCTAATTGGAGCTGTGCAAAATCGCCAGGGCTGTAGTAACCTCCATGGCCACTTGATGCTATCCCAATATTTGGCAGAACTCATGGACACAAACTCCAGTCTGAGCGAACGCCTGACACTCATCCTAAATTCACATCCCAGGGAGCTTGCCTCTGCATATTCACATTGGGCCAGCCATTCCGTACACCGGAACCCTAACCCTAGCTTTGGTTTTTAGACTTCTGTCCCAAGAGTCCTGGCCCAGAAGACGTCCGGATAGAGACTCCAGAGCCACACCACAGGGCTCTGCCTGCCATCCAGAAGAAAACCGTGCTTTATGGAGCTGCACAAAACCCCGAGATTAGGAGATAGCTGCATGGAGAATGAGGCCACCCCCACTTATGGAAACTGGTCCTGGACACTAATACACATTCTGTCCCTCAGCCTGAGCCCCGACCTCTAGTCACCTCCCACTTAGCCAGCCCAGAGTCAGCAGATCGGACCTCATATGCCCCTAGTCCCTAATCCTTACCTTAGTTTGCGTTTTCTGACATCCATACTTAGAAAACTGCTCTCAAATCCCTCCATATATTGGACCCCTGTGCCATACAACAGGATTCCACCTGTTCCCCAGAATAGGACCATACTATTTGGAGCTGCTCAAAACCCCCAGTTCAGAGGTAACTTCCATGGCTGAGGAGGCCATCCACACATACGACAGCCCTAATGGACACAAATTCTAATCTGAGCAAATGCGTGACACTCTCCCTAAATTCAGAATCCAAGGACCTCGCCTCAGCATCTGGAGATCAGTGATCCATTCCCTAGACCCTCATCATAAACCTAGCTTGGGTTTTCTGACCTCTGTCCCCAGAGACTAGAAACACAAGCCCTCCACACTGGGGTCTCCGGAGCCACACCAGAGGATGGTCACTGCACTCCAGAAGGAAAGCGTGCCCTAGGGAGCTGCACAAAACCCCTATATTAGGGAAAATGTGCAAGGCTCCCAATACCACCCCACTTTCATATGCCACCCTGGACACTAATGTGCAGTCTGACACAACCTGAGTCCTATCCTCCAATCAACTGCCAGGACAGCCAGCACCAGAGCCAGCAGGCTGGACCTGTCATGCCCCTAGGCCCTAATCTTAACCTTAAGTTGGGTTTTTAGGCATCCATAACCAGAACCCTTCTCTCAAATACCTCCACAAGAGGGACCCCTGAGCCACAAAACAGAACTCCTAACCCCCAGAAGGAAACGTTGGTTTTTAGAGCTATGTAAACCTCTCAGAGTTGGGGGCGCCTGGGTAGCTCAGTGGGTTAAAGCCTCTGCCTTGGGCTCAGGTCATGGTCCCAGGGTCCTGGGATTAAGCCCCACATCGGGCTCTCTGCT
This sequence comes from Meles meles, assembly GCF_922984935.1. Lineage (NCBI taxonomy): Eukaryota > Metazoa > Chordata > Mammalia > Carnivora > Mustelidae > Meles > Meles meles. Next base: position 29,132 of record NW_025721195.1, read on the forward strand.
CAGCAGGAAGCCTGCTTCCTCCTCTCTCTCTGCCTCCCTCTCTGCCTACTTGTGATCTCTGTCTGTCAAACAAATAAATAAAATCTTAAAAAAAAATCAAAACACCTTTCAGAGTTGGATGAAACCGGCCCTACCCTGAGGCCACACCAACTTTTGCAAACTGCCCTGGCCACACATATTGTGACGCTTAGCCTGACCCTTATTTTCAACACAGCCCCATGGGTAGCTCTCCCCAAAGCCAGGATATAAGAACCTCCATGCCACTAAGACCTAATCCTCACCCTAGTGTGAGTTTTCAGGCAACCATACCCGGAGCCCTGCTCTCAAATCTGTCAATACAGGAGACCCCTGAGCCATAAAACTGGACACCACCTATCCCCCAGAATAGAAAAAGCTATTTGGATCTGCGCAAGAGACCTAGAGTGGGAGAAAACTCCATGGTCCCATAAGGCCATCCCCACATAAGGCAGTTATCACTGACACAAACTCCAGCCTGAGCAACCTCCTGACACTCCCCTTAACCTGAGATATCAGGGATCTCGCCTCAGTGTCCACAGATTTGGCCTGCGATGCCCTAGGCCCAAACCCTAACCCTAGATTGGGTACTCAGAATTCTGTCCTCAGAGACCCAGTTCACAAGCTCTCCAGATAGGGAACACTGGACTCTGCCTGCCCTCCAGAATTAAAAGGTGCCCTATGGAGCTGCACGACACATACACATTCGGAGAAAGCTGCACGAGCCCAAAGCCCCACCACCTCATTGCAGAAGCCAACCCTGAACAGTAATATACATTTGGTCCCTCAGATTGAGGCCTGATCTTTAGTCAGCCACCCATGTAGCTGGCGCCAGAGTCAGCAGATTGGACCTGCCATGCCCCTACGCCCTAACTCTAACCCTAGCTTGAATTTTCAGACATCCATACCCAGAGCCATATTCTTGAATCCCTCCATATGGAGGACCCTAGAGTCACACAGCAGGACTCCAACTCTCCCCAGGAATGCAACCTTGCTCTTTGGGACTGCGCAAAATCCCCAGAGTAGGAGAAACCTCCATGTCCGCAGGATTCCACCTCAACATACAACATACAGCATACAACACACTGTGGCCTTAGTGGTAACAAATTCTAGACTGTGCGAATGCCTGACCTTCACCCTAACTTCAGAATCTGGGTACCTCCTGTCAGCATTTGCAGATCAGTGATCCATGCCCTGGACCCTAACCATAAACTTAGGTTGGGTTTTCAGACTTCTGTCCCCAGATCTTGGAACATAAGCCCTCCAGTTTGGGGACTTCAGAGCTACACAACAGGAATCTCCCTGCTCTCCAGAAGGAAACAGTACCCTATGGAACTGCACAATACCCTGGATTAGGGGGAACATGTATGACCCCCAATGCCTTCCCACTTTCATACACCACCCCAGACAGAAATGCTCAGACTGACACAACCTGAGTCCTGTCTTCCAATCAGCCATTGGAAAAGCTGGCCCAGGAGCCAGCAGATCAGACCTGCCAGGCCCGGAAACCCTAATCCTAACCCTACATTTGTTTTTAGGCAGAAAACAAACCTGTTTATCCAGGTTTGTTACCCAGCATTCTGTTACCCAGAACCCTGCTCTCGAATCACTTTATGGAACCTCCTACCCAATGCCCTGAGGCATTGGGAACGAGGTTTGTGCAAATGTTTGCAGTATTTGAGAAAGCCATTCCCTGGGGTTTTTGGAAACAGAGCTCCAGGAAGTAGGCAAACAGCAAGATATATCTTTTTACATCAGATGTCTCCAGACATGTAATTCTGGTACTGGACTACACTAGAATGTGGGCGCCTGGTTGAGGGGTTCCAAAATCTGTTGGGTCTGTGGTCAAGGAGGTGACATCACTTCTTGAGATCACCTACCTAAGTTCACCATGGATTATCACCTACACAACCAGTGCTTGGGGCTGCTGTCTGCTCATCTCCTTTCTGCATACAAAGCCACATCTATACATAGGGACACCTCTCTCCACCAACCCCCAAGGAAGGGCTGAGTGCAGCCAGGGCCCCACCTGGCTTCAGATACACTCTCCACTCTTACCTGTTTGTGTCCCTGGATAAGCCATTATCCCTGTCAGGGGTGGTCTGGATCTGATATGTACAATAAAGATGATTCTAGCATGGACTTCCTCCAGATGTCTATAGGCATATGTGGAATAATGCGTATGATATTGTAGGAGTGGTGTCACATGTTGGACATAACTCCAAGCACATTTTCCTCCTCTTCTCACTTTGTCTTACTCTGCTACTCGTTAGATCCCACCCTACAGTGCCTAATGGTGTGTGTGTGTGTGTGTGTGTGTGTGTGTGTGTGTGTGCGTGCGTGCATGCACGCACACACAATCCTTCCTGTGGGCACACATCTGTTCATTAGTGCTCCTATTCTGGAGTCCCAGAAGGTGACAGCGCCATCTACAGAGTGGTGGGCCATAGTTTCCCAAGAATTTAGGCTCTCTAATTTTCAAAGCAAACCCTAAAAATGGGACGGAGCCTTAGCCTTGATGAACAGAATCCACCCTTACCACTAGAGACTGCATATCCTGTGCTGAGAGCTATTATCTCCTTTCCAATGGGTGTCATGTGGATAGGGGTCCACTCAGTGTGTTTCCATGACCTGGGCTCACCCTCAGAGAAGGTCTTGCTGGAATATCTCTTGTCTATGATATCAGTGCTCACCCTCACCCTGAAACCTTCTCCATATCTCTAGCCCCTGCCTTCCACACAACGTTTTCCAGAGCCCTCAATGAATTGATGGATGCATCCAGGTCCCAAATTTGAGGACACTCAAAAAGAGCTGGTTTTATGACTGCTTCAGCTTTCTTACCATCTGTGATTCTGTGCCAGGCACTAACCCTGCAGGGGTCTTCACCTTCTCCTCCCAGTGGTTCCCTGAAAGCACATATCTGGTTTAAACATCTTTGTAACCCTGTCTGTTGGAATGTGGTTTGTACTTAGAGATTCCATCCATTCCACAGAACATGGCCACATAACAAAAAAGCTCCATCTGAAATTTAGTTCTAAAATCTCATTCCCATCCCCATGCTGCCTTAGACCTGTGTTCTCTCTCAGATCCTCACCTTGGAGTGCAAGCCCCTATGTTGATCCCTGACACACACATGAGGATGTGCCCTAGCAGTGAGAGCCAACAACAGACAGAAGAACTCAGGCCTTTTGAGATGGAATGACTCCTGCCAACACCATTAAATGAGCTCAGGTTCTCAGTGAAGCAGGTCCTGCCTTGGTGTTGGAAACAGCACCAAAGAACTGAGGGGGTCTGGCAGAACCCCCTAGCTGTACACTGCTTGACTGCTGTACTTAGAGTCTCCTGTGAGACTGTGTGTCTTGTTGTGGGGTAATATGGTCACACGGCACTAGGAGCAGGGTACTGATATGGTCCACCTTCCCCAGGCCGTGGTCCTCCTCCCTTTCCTCTCTGCTCCCCAGCTTCCTCCACTCACCATGGCTTCCTTTCTAACCCCCACTCTGGGAACATCATGTTCTGCTTCCAATCCTCTGCACCGTGGGACCCTCTGTTGGGCTACATACCTTCATATTTGTGCAGGGATGTCTCCTTATTTTCCTAACACAGAAAATCTCAGTATCATCTCAGATGGCCTTGTTGGACCCCTCACCTGTTAGAGCTCAGGAACCAGTTGTAGTCCCTTGCTCTTTCCTTGTGGAGAAAATGCTCCTTTCATTCAGTTTTTCAGTTCATGTTTGTCCTTCTGCCCCTCTAGACCCAGAGCTCATCCAGGGAGAAACTGCTTGCCTGATAAGCACCGGTACCACCTGAGTGCTCAGGGCTCAGTGGCTGAAGGAACAGGAGAGAGGATCCAGCCCACCACCAGCCAGCTCTATTGTTCAAGCCCAATTGATTTGGTCATGTGTAACTTCTATTGTTTTCTTTTGTTTCCTACATCAACTCTGTGTTCCATGTGGGACTCAAACTCGTGACCCGAGATCAAGTATCCCATGCCCTACTGACTGAGGGAGCCAGGTGCTTCTTCGTTCATTTTCTCTAAGTTCTAGGCTGATAACTATCTAAGTTGACTTGCTGATTTCAACATGTTGTAGGTATATTATGTTATGCTGAATTACCAAATAACTCCCCAAATTATGGTAACATGTTATTATAGATTTCCCCACATGACAGTGCTGAGTGTATCTTCAGATTGGAGACTGAGTTCCTTCATGTGTTCTGTCAGGATCCCAGAGTCCTTCCATCATGGGCCTTTCACTCCCTGGGTTGTCATGAACCTCCAACGCCATCAGTACAAGTTGAACGTCCCTGAACTAAAGGCGTTCAAGTGGTGAAGTTTCTAGGAATCAGAGAGAAAGAAACAGAGATTTAGGGCACAGATGTAATTTTCACATGAACCATGAAAGTGAAATAATTGCAAATGGATCAGTTGTTCAAAGATGGGGTTTTGGGGGCTGTAACTGTGAATGGTCAAGGGAACAGCAGCAACAGTGCCTGTCCACTGTGGGGACATTATGTAGAACAAGAGCCTAGCCAAAAACTCTCCCTGCCTCGGCAGTGTTATACACACACACACACACACACACACACACACACACACACATGCACACACCCCAGAGGGAAAATCATGGACTAGGGACACCATGCATTATGGGCGATTATTGGAGAAGGAATGCCCTTTTTTTTCCTTCATATTTAAGGCATATTTTACTACATAAACACAGTCTGGCTAAAGCCTAAAGAACAATTACTCGACTACTGATTTGTTATTAATAAATGAGAAGATTTAGTTGTGATTTTAATATTTTTTATAAAAAGCACACTACAATAGCTTAAATGTGGCCTATGAGGGAAAATGAAAGAATTTAAAGTAGTCACATGGACCCAGATATTTCCCTGGTTTCTGCCATTCAATGTGTCCTTATGAAAGGGAACTCTACCCTAGATAATGAAAGTAGTTTATTTGGGGGCTTCTCATGATGATTGTTCTTTCAGGAACATTCCTTTGTTATAAAATGTTATTTTTATAAAACATTGCAAAAATTAAGTATCTTTCTTATGTTCTGTAAGCAGACAGAGAAGGCCATATTTTAGGATTCCAGGCACATGAAAATCCCTGAGGAAGTAAAATATCAGAGACAGAATGAAGAGCAGTGGTTGCAGGGCCCATTCAGGCTGGGTATTCTCTTTTTTTTTTCTTCTTTTTTCATTTTTTCCTCTCTCTCTCTCTCTCTCTCTCTCGCTTTTTCTTTTTCTTTCTTTTTGGTGGAGACACCCTATAGCTCAGAAGTGTTCCAGAGTGCACATTACCTGCACCACGGTTGATATATTCAGTCACACATCCCTTCAGCTAATTCTCACCAAAATACTAGGAGGAGGAATTCCCAACAGAGGAAAAATTCAGAGACTATGCCCTCTCCATCAAAGCTATTGAATATGGACATAAACAGTATGTGGGAAAGAGAATTTGGGCTAATAATTATCCAGGCAATGGCTAGGTTGGAGAAAGCCATTGATGACAAAATGGAATTGATTAGGGCAGAAGTGAAAGCCACCAGGGATGATGTTAACAATTCTCTCAATGATTTTCAATTTAATCCAAATTCTCTAACAGCTAGGGTCATTGAGGCAGAAGATAGAATTAGTGATCTAGGGGACAAACGGATAGAGAAAAAGGATTAGGAGGAAGCCTGTAACAAACAGCTTAGATGCCATGAAAACAAAATTAGGGAAATAAATGACGCCATGAAACATGTTATGTTTCATGTTAATTAATTATTTAATTAGATAATTAGATAATTAGATAATTAGAATTATTGGAATACCTGAGGGTGGGCGGGAGAAAGAAAAAAGACTAGGGATATAGTTGAACAAATTCTCCATGAAAATTTTCCCAACCTGGATCATGGAACCAGCATTCATGACCTAGAGGCAGAAAAGACTCCCCCAGAGATCATAGAATCTAGAAAGACCTCCAGACAGCTGATTGTGAAAAAGATGAATCATAATTTTAGACAGGAGCTCTTGAAAGCAGCTAGGTGGAAGATATTCCTTACGTACAGAGGAAAGCTCATCAGAATAGTGTCAGACCTCTCCACAAAATCCTGACCAGCCAGAAAGGGCTGGCAAGATGTATTCAGGGTACTAAATGAGAAGAACACACAGCCCAGAATATGTTATCAAGCAAGACTGACATTCAAAATGGATGTAGAGATAAAGAGCTTCCATGACCGGCAAGGTTCATAAAAGTATTTGACCACCACACTGGCATTACAAGAAATATTAAGAGGGGCTCTATAAAAGAGGGGGAAAATCCAAGATTATCATTGGCCAGACTGGTTTTATGAAGCCAGCAGTACCCTGATCCCCAAACAAGGAAAAGAACCCACCAAAAGGGAGAATTTCATATCAATATCCCTGATGAATATGGATGCTAAGCTTCTCAACAAAATCCTAGCTAATAGGATCCAACAGCACATTAAAAAGGTTATCCACCATGACCAGGTGGGATACATTTCTGGGTTGCAATGGTGGTTCAACATTCCAAATCCATCAATGGGATGGGACAAATCAATAAGAGAAGAGAGAAGAACCATATGGTCCTCTCAATTGATGCAGAAAAAGCATTTGACAAAATCCAGCATCGTTCCTGATTAAAACACTACAACCTGTAGGGATAGAGTGAACATTTCTCAATTTCATAAAATCTATCTATGAAAAATGCACAGCAAATATCATCCACAATGGGGAAAAGCTGACAGCCTTCACATTGAGATCCGGAACACGACAAGGATGCCCACTCTCACCACTCTTGTTCAATATAGTATTAGAAGTCCTAGCTACATTAATCGGACAACAAAGAGAAATAAAAGGTATTCAAATTGGCATGAAGAAGTCAAACTCTCTCTCTTGGCAGATGACATGATATTTTTTAATCATTAATGGAGTCAAAAGACTCCATGCCCAAACCACTAGAACCTATTCAGCAATTCAGTAAAGCGGCAGGATACAAAGTCCATATATAGAAATTAGTTGCTCTCTTACACACTAAGAATGAAAATACAGAAAGGGAAATTAGAGAATTGTTTCCATTTACTATAGCACCAAGAATCAAAATATAACCTGGGAATGAGCCTAACCAAAGAGGCAAAGTATCTGTACTCGAGGAACTACAGAACATTCACGAAAGAATTTGAAGTGGACACAAAAACAATGAAGACTATTCCACGCACATGGATCAGAAAAATAAATATTGTTAAATTTCTATACTGCTTAGAGCAATCTATAATTTCAATGCCATTCTGAACAAAATTCCACTGGCATTTTTCAAAGAGCTGGAGCAAACAATTATAAAACTTGTATGGAATCAGAAGAGACCCCAAATTGATAAGGAAATGTTGAAAAAGGAAAAAAAAAAAACCTGGGGGCATCCTATTGCCTGATTGCAAATTTTACTGCAAAGCTGTGATCACCAAGACAGCATGGTACTGGCATAAAAACCGACACATAGACCAGTGGAACAGAGTAGAGAGGCCAGATATGGTCCCTCAACTCTATGGTCAAATAATCTTCGACAAAGCAGGAAAAAATATACAGTGGAAAATAGTTTCTTCAATAAATGGTGCTGGGACAATTGGACAGCTATGTTGAGAAAAATGAAACTTAACCATTCTCTTAGACCATACACAAAGACAAACTTGAAATGGATAAAAGACCTCAATGTGAGACAGGAATCCATCAGAATCCTAGAGAAGAACATAGACAGTAACCTCTTCGACATCAGCCACAGCAACTTCTTTCAAGATATGTCTCCAAAGCAAAGGAAACAAATGCAGAAATAAATTTTGGGGACATCAACAAGATCAAAAGCTTCTGTACAGCAAAGGAAACAGTCAAAAAACAAAGAGGCAGCCCATGGAATGGGAGAAGATATTCACAAATAACTGTATAGACAAAGGGCTGATATCCAGGGTCTATAAAGAACTCCTCAACCTCAACACACACAAAAGAGATAATCATGTGAGAAAATGGGCAGACGACATGAACATACACTTCTCCAATGAAGACATACAAATGTCTAACAGACACATGAGAAAATGTTCATCAACACTAGCCATCAGGGAGATTCAAATCAAAACCACATTGAGACACCACCTTACACCAGTTAGAAGGGCCCAAATTAACAAGAAAATAAACAACGTGTGCTGCAGAGGATGTGAAGAAAGGGGAACCCACTTACACTGTTGGTGGGAATGCAAGTTGTGTTAGCTTCTTTGGCAAACAGTGTGGGGATTCCTTAAGAAATTAAAAACAGAGTTTCCCTATGACCCTGTAATTGCACTACTGGGTATTTACCCCAAAGATAGAGATGTAGTGAAATGAAGGGCCATCAGTGCCCCAATGTTCATAGCAGTGATGGCCACAGTCTCCAAACTGTGGAAAGAACCAAGATTCCCTTCAATGGATGAGTGCATAAGGAAGATGTGGTCCATATATACTATGGAGTGTTATGCCTCCATCAGAAGGGATGAATACCCAAGTTTTATATCAACATGGACGGGACTGGAGGAGATTATGCTGAGAGAAAAAAGTCACACTGTGATATTCAATTATCTTATGGCCTCGCTTCTTTGTGGAGTATAAGCAATAACATGGAGGACATGGGGAGATGGAAAGGAGAAGGGATTTGGGGGAAATTGGAGGGTGAGATGAACTCTGAGAGACTGTGGACTCTGAAAAACAGTATGAGGGTTTTGTAGGGGAAGGGAGTGGGAGGTTGGGTGAGCCTGGTGGTGGGTATTATGGAAGGCAAGTATTGCATGGAGCACTGAGTGTGGTGCATAAACAATGAATCCTGGAACACTGAAAAAATATAAAAATAAATAAAATTTTAAAAAAGGAGTAATGCACCACTATAAATGACTGGTGGAGGCTTAACCTTTTTTTAAAGAAATGCTCTTAGGATGTATTTTGTGAGGCAGATTTACAACACTACAGGTCTTGATTAAGAATAAAAGGGGAAAAAAGACACAAAAAACAAATACCCACTTTTAAAAATAAAGATCATAGTCTTAGGAGTTAATTTGACATATAGGAACTTTTCATTTACCTCCTGTTAACTGTATCAGTCAGTGATAATATGTCTGTTTCAAATTCAATTATTTTTCTGAAAATGTCTTAGTTCAGAATCTCATATTTGCAAGTTCATTTTATTTTCCTTATTTACTATATATTTTGCCAGAAATAATTATTATTACTTTAAAGTGATCACATTCACATGAATATACTATCATTTTGTGTGGACCTTAGTTTGATTTACTATAAATATATAGTATCATTTAATGTAGACCTTAGTTTGATTTACCATAAATTGAGTAAAGAAGTACATTGATGCTTGTAGATATCATCCATTGATTAAAATATCACTTCCAGCACATTTACTACAAATTCATAAGTGATTGGAAGGTACAACACCAATTCTTTCAAGAATTCTATCATGTTTTGTTTGAAATTAAGGTTTATGTTTTTTTAACACATGAGTATGTAAGTAATTTATTTACTTTTTAACATGTAATTATGTATCTATGTGAAAGTATAAAATAGGTAACAGATTTATCTTAAATCGACTTTGACAAGATTTTCCTTTGGATTTTTGTTATTTAAATGCTTGAATGTATCAACTGTTAATTCTAATACTTTATTAAAATAGTGTTTTATTAATTCTAATTAAAATCATCTTAAGCATTTGGAGAAATATCTCAACCTTAAATGATAAATAAAAGTAAAAATGCCATAAGACACATACTGTTTATTATCTTGCATAGTTACAAACATTCTGGTTTGGAGAGCTGACATTGGTCCTTCCACCATCCTATGAATGAAGTCATTTTTCTGAATAGACTTCTTTGAATATTTTTCAAACCAGTGTGTATACTTTTCTTTCATTCCTGCCCATGACTTTTTAGATAACTCCATAAAAACGTAACAGCAATCGTGATTTCAGAACATCTTTGTAGATGAAGAACACCTAGTGTTTTATGTGTATATTCACTTGAAAAGGCCCACCAACCTGAATAAGGTGAAATATCAATTGCTCAGTATGTTCCTACAATAAAGTTTAGAAATGAGTTCTGATACTTTGTGTAGTTGTTTGAATAGTTTAGTTAAAGATTAATTTGGAAGGTAAACAGATATATTTACTCAGGTATTTGAATATTATGCCTCTCTTGTATAAGTTCTTTCTATATTTTGGATATTAATCCCTTATTGGATATGTCATTTGCAAATATCCTCTCCCAATCAGAAGTTCTTTTGATTGGTCCCTTTACTGTGCAGAAGCTTTTTATCTTTAAAAACAGTAGTTCATTTTTGCTTTTGTTTCCCTTGTCCTTAGAGATGTGTGTTGCAAGAAGTTGCTGTGGCTGAAGTTGAAGAGATTGCAACCTGGGTTCTCCTCTAGGATTTTGAGGGATTCCTCTCTCACATTGAGGTATTTCATCCATTTTGAATATATGTCTGCATATAGTGTAAGAGAAGGTCCAGTGTCATCCTTCTGTGTGTGACAGTCCAATTTTCCCAGCACCACTTATTGAAGACACAGTCTTTTTCCACTGAGTACTCCTTCCTTCTTTGTCAAAGATTAGTTGACCATAGGCATGAGGGTCCATTTCTGTGGTCTCTCTTTTTTTCTATTGAGTGATGGGTATGTTTTTGTATCACTACTCTGCTGCCTTGATGATCACAGCTTTGCAAACTCGTGTGAAGTCAGGCACTGTGATGTGCCCAGCTTTGGTTTTCTTGTTCAACAGTCCTCTGGCTATTCAGGATCATTTCTGGCTGCATGGAAATTGTATGATTGTTTGTTTTAAGGGTGAAATGTTTTGTTGGTATTGTGATAAGGATTGCATTGAATGTGTAGAGTGCTCTGGACAGCATTTGAATTTTTACAATGATGATTCTTCCAATCCAGGAGCATTGAATGTTTTTCCATCTCTTTGCATCTTCATCAATGTCCTTCCTTAGTGTTCTGTAGTTTATACAGTTAAAATTACTTACTGCTTTGGTTGGGTTTATTCCTAGGCATCTTATGGATTTGGGTGCTGTGTTTGGTGGAATCGACACCTTCATTTCTCTTTCTCCATTCACTTTGTTAGTGTATAGGAAAGCAAGAGATTTCTGTGTTTTCATTTTGGAATCCTACATGTTTCTGAATTGCTGTATGAGTTCAAGTCATTTAGGAGTGAAGTCTTTTGGCTTTTCCGCATAAAGCATATTGTCATATGCAAAGAGAGATGATTTGACTTCTTCTATGACAACTTGAATCCCTTTTACTTGCTATTGTTGTCCAAATGCTGAGGCTGGGGCTTCTAATGTTGTGTTCAACAAAGGTCGTGAGAGTGGGCATCCCTGTCATATTCCTGACCTGAAGGGAAGAGTTGTCAGTTTTTCCCCATTGAGAATGATATTTGCTATGGGCTCTTCATAGGTGGCTTTTATAATATGAGATATGTTCCCTCTATCCCTGTATCTTGAGGAGTTTTAATCATGAGAAAGAGTTGTATTTTGCCAAATGCTTTGCTTTTTCTGCATCATATAAGAGGTTGATATGGTCCTTGCCCTTCTTTTGTTTGTATAACCAATTACATCAATTGATTTGTGGATGTTGAAACTCCCTTACCGGGTGGTGGTGAATAACTCTTTTAATGTACCATGGAATCCTATTGGCTTGTATCTTGTTGAATAATTTGTTATTAGTGCTTACTAAGGTTATTCATCTGTAATTCTCCTTTAACATGGGGTCTTTGTCTGTTTGTGGGTCAAGGTAATGCTCAGCCTCAGAAAATGTTTTGGAAGCTTTCCTTCCACTTCTATTCTTTGGAAACAGCTTCAGTAGAATAGGCATGATTTATTCTTAAAATGTTTGATAGAACTCCACTGAAAAGGTATCTGGCCCTTGACTCTTGTGTTTTGGGGGAGGTTTTTGATTCCTGATTCAGTGTCCGTGCTGAGTATTGTTCTGTTCAGATTGTTTATTTCTTCCTGTTTCAGACTTGTAGATTATAAGTTTCCAGGAATGCATCTATTTCTTCCAGATAACCTATTTTTTGGTATATAATTGCTGATAATGTGTCCAAACAATTCCCTGTTTCTTTTGCATTAGTCATGATCTCTCCCCTTTCCTTCCTGATTTTATTAACTTAGGTCCTTTATCTTTTCTTTTGGCTCCCTCTGGCCAGAGGTTTATCGATCTGATTAATTCATTCTGAGGACCAGCTTCCAGTTTTGTTGGTGGTCTCTGCTGCTATACTATTTTCTATTTCATTGATTTCTGCTCTCATCTTTATTCTTTTTCTTCTCCTGCTTGGATTCAGCTCAATTTGTTGTTCTTTTTCCAGGTGTAAGGTTAGCTTATCCACTTGGGATTTTCCTAATTTTTTGGATGGCTATGTAATTCCCTCTAAAGACCAACTTCTCAGGATCCCATAGGTTCTGAACCAATGTGTTTTCATTTCATTACTTGCAATGAATTGTTTAAGTTCTTTAATTTTCTCAATGGTGCAATCATTTCCTGGCAGGATGCTCTTGATCTCCAAATGTGTTAATTCCTTCCAAAATTCCTCTTCTGATTGGGTTCCAGTTTCAAAGCATTACTGTCTGAAAAATGCAGGGGAAAATCTAAGAATTTTTGTGTTACTTGAGACCTGATTTGTGACTCAGTATGTGATTCTTTTTTTTTAATTTTTTGATTATGTAATGTTAGTCACTATACAGTACATCATTAGATTTTGAAGCAGAGTTCGTGGACTCATGGTTTAAGTATAACAACTTATATATGTTATATATATGTCCATTCAGTACATGCCCTCCTTAATCACCAACACCAGTCTCATCAATCTCCCCAACCCCTTTTCCTCTAAAACCATCTGTTTCTTCAAGTTTACATCCTTGTGGTCCATCTCTCCCTCCAATTCCCCCACCTTCCCTTTTCCCTTTCTTCTCCTAATGTGCTCCATGTTATTCCTTATTTTCCCCAACTATGTTAAACCATATGATAATTGACTTTCTCTGCTTGACACCTTATAATCAGCCTCATTTCCTCCAGTCCCTTCCATGTTGATTCAAAAGTGGGGTATTCCTCCTTTCTGATGGGTCAGTAATATTCCATTATATATATGGACCACATCTTCTTTTTTTTTTATACACATACATATATAGTGACTTTATTTTTTTTTGTTTGTTTGTTTATTTGTTTATTTACAGCATAACAGTGTTCATTGTTTTGGCCTCACACCCAGTGCTCCATGCAGTACGTGCCCTCCCTATTACCCACCACCTGGTTCCTCAACCCCCCACCCCCTGCCCCTTCAAAACTCTCTGATTGTTTTTCAGAGTCCATAGTCTCTCATGGTTCATCTCCCCTTCTGGTTTCCCTCAACTCCCTCTCCTCTCTATCTCCCCATGTCCTCCATGTTATATGTTATGCTCCACAAATAAGTGAGACCATATGATACTTGACTCTCTCTGCTTGACTTATTTCGCTCAGCATAATTTCTTCCAGTCCCGTCCATGTTGCTACAAAAGTTGGGTATTCACTGTTGGTGGGAATGCAAGTTAGTGCAGCCACTTTGGAGAACAGTGTGGAGATTCCTGAAGAAATTAAGAATAGAGCTTCCCTATGACCCTGCAATTGCACTGCTGGGAATTTACCCCAAAGATACAGATGTAGTGAAAAGAAGGGCCATCTGTACCCCAATGTTTATTGCAGCAATGGCTACGGTCGCCAAACTTTGGAAAGAACCAAGATGCCCTTCAACGGATGAATAGATAAGGAAGATGTGGTACATATACACAATGTACCACATCTTCTTATCCATTCATCTATTGAAGGGCACCTTGACCCTTCACACAGTTTGGATATTGTGGCCATTATTGCTGTGAACACTGGGGTACATATGACCCTTATTTTCAGTACATCTGTATCTTTAGGGTAAATACCCAGTAGTGCAATTGCCACGTCATACGGTAGCTCTAAGTTTAATTTTTTGAGAACTCTTCTGAAGTACCTGCAGTTTCTGTGAATCTATAAATCTATGTCTCTACCTCCCTTCCTATCTGTAGTGGTGCCCTACCTGTCAGCACACCCCTAAGTAAAGCAATCCCACCCCAGGTCATGGGAGTTCCAAATGTCCCCTAGAAACTTCAGAACCCTATGTTGAGGGTGTCAAGTAACAGTGAAGGAGGCAGGATGGGTCTGGTGCTGGTCTGTGACTTGGAAGAAGCTGTCCTGTGATGCTCTATAACCCAAAGGGGCAGCAAAGGCTAGATATGGGAGATTCATCTCACACACTACCTTCCCAAATCTGATATATTTTTTTGGGGAGAAAAGGCTGGGGCAAGGACCTTTGTCTACCTTGCCTTCTTCCCTTCTGTCTCTAGACTGCATCTGTCCCTGCCCTTGTAGATCCCCTCCCCAAACGTGCCTTCTCCTGCCTCCTGCTCACACAATCACCTCCTACAAAACTTGCCCTAATTTTCCGTATGAAGAAATGGGGACCGAAGGGAGCAACTCTGGGGTGCCAGTCAGTGCAGGGGCTTGACGTTTGTGGAACCATTGGTACAGTGAGCATCGTCACAGCAGCTAATCACAGGAGTTCCCTAGTGCTAGGATCATAGAAGCAACCCATGTCCCCCTTACACTTAAGTGACCTGGACTCTACCAGCCTCCACATTGGCTCCTGGAAGCAGCACCCTCAAATAATCTCAGACACCATCCATCTTATGGTTGCAAGTCTCCCACTTTGTAGGTTCCCTTAAAGTTCATTTCGACTCCCAGAGGAAACTTCCTCATGGTTCCCATCCATGTATGCCCAGGTGCTATGAGCACACTGTCATTACTGAGCTCAGCCCAGGAGACACAGCTCTAGGCACTTCCCCTACAATCTCAGTTGGAGACAAATGTAGACACCAGATCACTGGCATTTGCACCACACCTACACTCCCAGTCCACATCCCTGCATCTAAGATGGACCATAACCCAGGAGGGGCCATCCAGGAATCTCACCTTCCAACTCCATTCTGACCCCTAGTGTCCAGTTTATCAGAAGGTCAGTATTGAGTCCTGGAAGTGGCCCCATTCTTCTTACACAAGCAGATCCTACAGTCTTCAAGGTGCATCTCTTCCCACCTCTCTCCCACTGAGCCTTACTCTGTGCAGACACCCATGCACCTAAAGCACCCAATGTGAATCTCTCATTTCTCCCCAATTCCTGCAGTACTTTTTTAGTCAGAATGTAGTCCACAGCATGGCCACTCATACCATTCTGCCTCCTCTTCTGACCCCAAACCAACCACCCAGACACAGAGAATCATACCCTGCCTCTGGAATCACTCTACCCTCTTGCATGGTCTTATCACATTTGTTCTTCCAAGGACTGCATCACAGATGAATTTATCCTGGATCAACAGCTGTTTTCCTGGCCACAGTCTGAAGCCGTAACATCAGGGGCCAACCTCAAATTTAGCAAAAATCTGAAAAATAGGTCTCTGCCAATGATTTATGCAGAAATACCTGTGAACAGACACATGGATTTTCTATTCCTTCCAAAGAGAATGCTACTGAACTTTGGTCCTTTGATTTGGTTCTAGAGATTAATATGTCTGAACAAGTTGATTAGGACAGGCAGGTTATGCTCACTGCCAACTCTGAATGCTTAACCAACATATTCTCAGAGCCATGGAGACCCCAAACTCAGGAGAATGTGATAGATAGTAAGGCATAGTAGTAACTCTAAGACAGGCTGCCATTTGCAATCACCCAGGGGTTGCTTTTTGTAAATCAGTTATTTAGAAATAATAATTTTTGTTTATTTTTATTTTTTTTAATTTTAAATGCATTATTTGCTGTTTTCCAAATTCATACCATACCATCAATTGGGGAGATGAACACGTATTTCCCATTTCCCCTTCTATGTCATAGTGGGTGGGTGCACAATCATTAACACTTGGGCACTGCATGTAAGGCAGAAATGTCCAGGAAGACCTTAATTTGAAAGAAGAAACTCTCCACCTCATGGAGCTGAGTGTGCCTCTCAGTGCACTGCTTGGCTTCTTGTTTTAAGGCCTCCATCTCTCCTATGGGGGTGTAACATTTCTCCTTCAGCTGGAGGATCTCAGCCAATGACTCGACAGTGTTCATGGTATGGGTCTCCTCCATAATTTCCTCCAATTGTCCCTCTTCATTTCATTCCATAAGTTTGAACAAAAGTCTTACAAACCACTGGACTGTTTCTTCTCCTAGGGCATGGTGTAGTTTTCTTCTCAGGGGGCGAACTCCCCCCAAAATGAATATCATACAGATAGCAGGACAAAAGGAACTCAGGCTGAAGAAGATCAAAAGTAAGAAGATTATGCTGAAAAAATAAATAAATAAATAAATAATAAATTCTCTGGGAAAAAAAAAGTAAGAAGAGACTTGAATACTGACTTTTCTGCAGAGGTTAAAAGCATGCTACCATAGATTTTTGGAGCAAGTTGGTGTCCCAGTGGCTTCTTAGTTCCGTGCTGTCCTGGGATAGAGAACTCATAGTTTGGATGCTCACAGGTCTCCATTGCTGCATTGGACAAATTGGTTCAATGATGAACAAGTTTGGAGGTCGCATAATCTGATGACAGCTAGAAAGCTGAATGTTTGAGTGTGCTGTATTCTGGGGAGATGGAAGAATCTGTTTCCAAGGAAACATACTGAACTTGCTGTCTAGTGGTCTTCTTGGCCTAGTGCAGAGCTGAATTCTTAGTCTCCAGGTCCTTGGGCACACTTGGAATTGCTGTCCAGGTGCCTGGTAGGCTTATCAGACAGCTCAATTATTGGTCTCTAGATCCAAGAGCATATGGTGAACCCACATTCATCACGACTGCTTGGCTTAGCACACAGCTGATTTTTTGGTGTACTGGACCAAGTGCCCATGGATAGCCTGTTATCAACATTCTTAATTGCTTGAGCACAGAGCTGAGTTGTAGGTTTTGAGGTCCAAGAGCCCATGGTGCACCTGCTTATCAGGTGCCTATGTGGCATATCAGACAGGTGTTTTTGTCTCCAGGTCCAAGGTCACATGGTGATCCTGCTGCCCAGGTGTCTGCTTGGCCTATCAGACAGCTCAATTTTTGGTCTCCTGGTCGAAGGGCACATGGTGAGCCCACTATTTGTATGCTTGGCCTGGGGCAGAACTGTGTGTTTCTTATTGTCATTAAAGAACACATGGTGAGCCTGCTATCCAGGTGACCTCTTGGCCTATGATAGTGCTGTGTTGCTAGTTTCAGGTCCAAGGGTGCATGGTGATCCCACTCTCAAGGTATGTGCTTGGCCTAGCTGAGGGTTCCTTTACTGTTCGCCATGTACAAAGTCTCATGGTAAGCCTGCTATCCAGGTGGCTGCTTGACCTAATAAGAGAGCTATGTTGTTGGTCCTGAGGCCCAAGGGAACATGGAGAGCCAGCTGACCAGGTGCCTGCTTGGCCTAGCAGAGACGTTATTTTTTGGTTTCCAGGTCCATGGGCACATGTTGAGTCAATGTGAAATTTCCTGCTTGGCTTGTCACAGAGGGGCATTGTTGGTCCCCAGGTCCAAGGGCACCCAGTAAACTGACTGTCAACATGCCAGTATAGCCCATTACACAATGCAGTTATCATTCTCCAGGTACAAGGACACATGGGAAACCTGTTGCCAAGGTGGCCACTTGGCCAAGCAAAGAGCTGAGTTGCAGATCTCCAGGTAAAGGTGCACATGGTGAGTCTCCTGTCTAGGTGTCAGCTTGTCCTGTCTCAGATCTCCTTTCTTGGTCTCAATGTCCGAAGGCACAGGTTTAGCCTACTATCCAGGTGCCTGCTTAACCCATCAGACAGCTCAGTTATTGGTCTCCAGGTCCAAGAGCACATGGTAAGTCCTTTGTCAAGGTACCCTCTTGGCCAGGCAAAGAGCTGAGTTGTTGGTCTCAAGGTCCTAGGGCACATGGTAAGCCACATGTCTAGATGTCTGCTTGGCTTAGCCAAGAGCTCCCTTATTGGTCTCCAGGTCCAAGGGCACATGGTGAACCAGCTGTCCACGTGCCTGTTTGGCCAAGTAGGGACATGATTTTGTGGTTTCCAGGTCCATGTGCCCATGTTGAGCCACTTCTGAAGTTACCTGCTTGGCTTATCACAGAGCTGTATTGTTGGTCTCCAGGCCCAAGGGCACATGATTAGCCCACTGTCAACATGCCTGCTTAACCTACGAGACAACTCAGTTGTTGGTCTCCAGGTTAAAGGGCACATGGTAAGCTCACTGTCATGGTGCCTGCTTGGCCAAGCAAAGAGCTGAATTGTTGGATTCCATGTCTAAGGGCACATGGTGAGGCTCAAGTCCAGTTATCTGCTTGGCCTAGCACAGAGATCCTTTCTTGGGCTTAATATCCAAGGGACTTTGGTGAGCCCACTGTCAAGGTGCCTGCTTAACTTACCAGACAGCTCACTTGTCAGTCTCCAGGTCCAAGAGCACAGGGTGAATCTGCTGTCCTGGTGCCTGCTTGGTGTAATAGAGAACAGACTTGTTAGTCTCCATGTCCATGTGAACATGGTGAGATGGCTCTTCAAGGTGCCTACTTGACCTAGCAGACATCTGAATTGTTGGTCTTCTGGTCCATCGGCACACGGTGAGTCTGGTGTCAGGTGCCTACTTGGCCTTGTGGAGAGCTGGGTATTTGTCCACTGGGTACAAATACCCGTGGTAATGCTTCTGTTGAGTTGAATCATTTTACCGATACCAGCTGGGATGCAGGACCTATGGTTTCTTGGTACTTGGCAAGACTGTTCTCTGGGATCCCTTGCCTTGTGCTGCACTGGGCTGGCCAGCTTGAGGTATGGAGGCTCCTTGTCCACCCAGTGTCTGTGTGACTCATCTTCCCAGTGTCAAATGGAATCAGAAACCTCCCAGTCTTTGGGTTCCTGGGAGGTGCTGTGTCCTGAGGTCTGAAGGTCTCTTTGTTAGGCTGTGTTTGAAAATTGATGGTCTGTGCACTCTGGGTTAGCCATGTTTCTGGGGAATTATTTTGTCCACTGTTGAGTTGTTTCAGACAGTCCATGGACGGAGGGTCAATGTTCCAAGGAATAACATTGCATATAAAGGCATGGTGATTCCTTTTCCCAGTACCTACTTGCTTTGTAAAATTACCTCTCTGCCTGATATCTCCAGATATTGCACACATTGTGCACATCTGTGTTGGCTGGATGTTCAAAGCACACATGTGCCGTGTGCTGAGCCAGGTTGGAAGGCTTCAGAATAGTAGTGTGCCCAATTTTCCCTCAGGACGTGGACTCACTCAGAACTTCCTCTACTGAAGTCACATATGACCCCGAGGGTGTGGGACCCAGCTGGCAGAGAATCCATGGTATTCTTATAGCCAGTGTCCCACTCCCACATGCCAAATGAGAATGTCTCCCTGAGGACCTGGGCCAGCCTCATAGTGTAGAATGGGTCTAGATTTTGCCATGTATGGGTACGAGGACTCTCTGGACCACAGAGGGGCAAAAACATAAGTGCTAATATGATGATAGTGTGTAGAGTATTGGAGCGAGATCTATGGTAGAAGGAGTGGGCAGGGGCAGGAAACAGGGCAGAGAAGTTAAGGAAAAGCTGTAACTGAACTGCTATCTCTATCTTCACTGAATCCTGGGCTGTTGCCAAGTTTGTATAACTGCCATGGGACACCAGAATGCCTTCATGTGATATCACCATATGTGATCTCACCACTATGCCCTGGCCAATCACCACAGATTGGCATCATTCTGGTGACCAACCACAAGACATGTCGGCTGGCCAATTACTGATGGATTTCTCAGTGACATCCCTGACTGATATCATCACCTGGAAACCATGTTTTAAAGGAAAAGAGGTAAATGTGCTTCAAGAGGAAAAATGAATATTTGGTTGTATTTACAGTGATGGTCATAAATACTGCAAAGTACATGTGTCACACAGAGGCACCATCAATTAAAACGCTGACATGAATATGAATGAAGACATGGGCCATTAGACCCCATGAAAGGTCACAGGTGTACGTAAGTCAGACAACATGGCAATACAGAAATTGTTATTCTCAGCTCATCCATCAAAGCTTAAATATAAGTGGAGAATATGGTAGACATTATGTTTAGGACATCTTCCCACAGTGAACCTGGAAGGGATGAATTTGTGTCACCAGTAAGGATCTGCTTGCCAGTATCATAGTGGCATTCAGCTCTCATAGAAGGTGAACAACAAAATCCGTCCTGTCACCAGGTTCACAGTCTTCATGTCCACATCCATTGAGAAAATTCTGCTGGGAAGAATTAAATTTTTCTCCTCCCTCAAATACAACTACATACTTATTAAATCATTCTGAACACTCATGAAATCAATCAAAGGTGTGATCATATAAATGTTGCAAGGCTACAAGTAGAAACGTGACCACCATTTCGATGGCAGGAGGATGGAGACTTGAATTTGGTGTGGTATAGCTGAGGATACAGTGGAGGGGAGGGAGTCTTCTTCTGAAGGATGCCACAAAGTATTATAAACAGCTGGGTGCTAAAGCAGAACTTTTTAAAGTCTGGATAAAGAAGATGTGGTTCATAGATACAATGGAATATTACTCAGCCACCAAAAAACTGAAATCTTGTCTTTTGTAAGGATGAGGATGGAACTAGAGGGTATAATGCTAAGGTAATAAGTCAGTCACAAAAAGCCAAAATGCCATATGATTTCTATCATAAGTGTAATATGAGAAATAAGACCAATGACTATAGGGGAAGGGGAAAAATAAAACAAGATGCATATTGGGAGGGAGGCAAACCATAAGAGACTAAACACTAAGGAACAATTTGAGGGTTACTGGAGAGGAGGTAGCTGTGACATGGGGAAACTGGGTGATGGGCGTTAGAGAGGTCATTTGATGGAATGAGCTCTAGGTATTATATGGAACTGATGCATCCCTAAATTTATCCCTGAATCTTAAAAAAATAATAATATTTTCAGGAGAATTCCATAGATCTCCCCCACCAGCACATAGGAAGTTCCCATAAATTACTTGTTGAAAGAGCGAGCTTCCAGTTGTAGCTGTCTCATCCTTGTGCCCATCCACAGGCTCTAGAGCTCAGGGGAGAGATGAATAAGAGCAGAGTAGTACCTTCAGAAAATGGGAGTAAATGGGATTCCCTGTGTGGACCATGAAGAGAAGAAGAGCATGTGGCCTGGGACTGACCACCAACCAAAGGGGAACACAGGAAAAGGCTGGCAACAGAAGCTGAAACAGAAATCTGCAAAGAAGTGAACTAGAAGTAAACCACCACAGAAGTGAAGAGTGGTGTCTCCCCAGGAGACCAGTTACCTTTCACCCCTAGACTGGTAGGGTGAGGATAATTCCAGCTGGATTGTCTTTGGGTTTCTGTCACTCTCAGACAAACCCATTCCTGTTATATTTATATACTTTATGACTTATTATTATTTTTTGTAGTGTAGTTGACACACAATAATTTGTTAATGTCAGGTGAACATCATAATGATTGGACAAGTTCTTACCTTATATTGTAATGTCCAGAAGTGTAGTTACCATCTGTCACCAGACACACCATTACAATACAATTGATCACATTCCCTATGCTGTGCATTTCATCCCTGTGACTTACGCAACCCACAATGGGAAGACTGTGTCTCCTACAAGCCTTCACCTATTTCTTCCATGCCCCCCTACCCTCCCTTCTGAGAACCATATCTTTCTTATCTATATTGACATTCTTATTCTGCTTTTTGTTTGTTTGTTTATTCATTTGTTTTGTTTTTCAGAATTTAGACAGGAGTGAAATCTGGTAGTGCTTGTCCTTCCTGTCTTACCTATTTCACTTTAGTGTATGCCCTCTGGGACCATCCATGATCCAAAGGACATAAATCCCATCCTTTTCTAAGGCTGAGTAATTTTCTATTTCCTCTAGGTTGCTTAACTTATTGACATATAATTATTTATCATAATTTCTGATGGTTGTTCCTATTTCCTTGGTGTTAGTCATGATTTCTCCCCTTTCATTCATAATTTTATTAATTTGGGACCAATCTCTCTTCTTTTGGAATAGTAGTTTATCAATCTTCTTGATTTTTTAAAGAACCAACTTCTAGTTTAGTTATGTGTTCTACTGTATCTCCAGTTCCTAATTCATTGATCTATGCTTTAATCTTGATTCTTTCTTGACTTTGAGTGGGTTTGGCTTAATTTGTTGTTGATTTTCCAGTTCTTTAAAGTGTAAATGGAGTTGGTGGATTCTGGCTTTTTCAATTATTTTTGAGGGAGAATTGGATGGCTACTTATTTCCCTCTTAGGACTTAGGACTAAGGACTGCCTTTGCCATATCTCATAGGTTTTAGACTGATGTGTCTTCATTCTCATTGGTTTCTATGAATTGTTTACGTTCTTTTTTTTTTAATTTCCTGGTTGATCCAGACATTCTTGAGAAGAACAGTCCTTAGTTTTCAAGTGTTTGAATTCTTCCAAATATTTTGTTGTGAGTGAGCTCCAGTACCAAAACATTGTGGTCTGAGAATATGCAGGGAATAATCTCAGTCTTTAGGTATCAGTTGAGCCCTGTCTTGTGCCCTGGTTTGTGGTTTATTCTGGAGAAATTCCCACGTGAGCTCAAAAAGTGTGTTCTGTTGTTTGAGGGCGGGCTGTTCTGTATATATCTACGAGGTCAATTTGGTCTAATGTGTCACTTAAAGCTCCTGTTTGCCTGTTGGTTTTCTGCTTAGATGATCTGTCTATTGCTTAGAGTGGTGTGTTAGAAGTGTAAGAGTTGCCTTATTATGTAGTTGGTAGCTCCCATGTCGGGGACATAGATATTTACAATTGTTAGGTCATCTTGGAGGATAGATCTTTTAAGAATGATACAGTATCCTTCGGTATCCTTCTATACTTCTGATTACAACGTTCGTCTTAAGCTCTAATTTATCTTATATGAGTATCACAACCCCAGCTTTCTTTTGAGGCCCCTTGGCATGGAAGATAGCTCTCCTTCCCTTCACTTGCAGTCTGGATGTATCTTTAGGTACCAAATATGTCCCTTGTAGGCAGCATATGGGCAGGTCCTATTGTTTTATCCAGTCTGTACTCTGTGCAGTTTTATGGGAACCTTTAGGCCATTCACATTGAGAGTAATTATTAAAGGTTAAGTTTTTATTGACATCCTGTTGCCTGTGAGGTCCTTGTTTCTATAGATTGTCTCTGTAAATTTCTATTCGATGTCACGCTTCCTAATTTCATCTTTAAAAAAAAAAAGGAAAACCCTTTAATATTTCCTATAGTGCTAGCTTAACTTGGTTGTCATATAATCTTTTAAACCTTACCTGTCTTGAAATCTCTATCTCTCCATCCATTCTGAATGTCAGCCTTGCTGGGTAAAGTATTATTGGCTGCATGTTCTTTACACTCAGTGCCCGGAATATGCCTTTCCAGGCCTTTCTGGCTTGCCAGGCTTCTGTGGACAAGTCTGACATTATTCTGATGGTCCTTCCTCTGTAAGTAAGGAATCCCTACAACCTAGCTGCCCTTAAGATCTCCTGTCTATAATTATGAATAATGAATTTCACAATTAAGTGTATGGAGGACTTTCTACACTGGCTGATTTTGGAGGTGTCCTTTCTGCCTCTAGGGCATGAACACTCGTTCCATTCTCCAGATTGGGGAAATTTAGTGTGGGATACCTTTTTGTCTTTCAAGCTGGTAGAACAGAGGATCTTGCCATTCAGCTCTTGCTCCATCTCCTGTGTGGAACTCAGTAAAGACAGGGCCCAGCAGCCATTCAAGAGGATGCAGAGCCTTGTCTGGCTGCCTTTGCTCATCCTCGGACCTAGGGAATTATCTTAGAGACACACCACTCCCCCATATGTACACTCCTCCACAAAGGAGAGAAATGGGAACATCACATTCTTCTTGCAATCCACTTCCAGGGTAAGATGCACCTCACAATCCTCTTTTCACCCTGCCCACCATGACATTGGTGTGAACATAAAGGGATCACCAGGGTTTCCACTGTCCTGCATTCTCCTCCAGCCCAGTGGCAGGAACCCCTAAATATCCCTCTTTGCCAGAAAGTCAAGAAGAAGGGACGGGGCTGCCCTGGGATAGCTCAGAGGGGTGGCTTGGCCTGGCCTAGGTTCCTTTGTATTAACTTATGGAAACTCTCCCAAAAGCCCTGAGGAATTGGGGGCGAGGTTTGGGCAAATGTCTGCAGCATTTGAAAATGCCATTCCCCTGGGGTTTCTGGAAGCCAGAGCCCCTGGAGGTAGGCAAGTAGCAAGAGAACATCATTCCTTATCAGATGTCTCCAGCCATGTAACTCTGGTACTGGACGACACTAGAATGTGGGTGCCTGGTTGTGAGGTTCCAAATTCTGTTGGGGTCTGTGGTCAAGGAAGTGACTTCACTGGCTGAGATCACCTACCCATGTCCACGCTGGATTATCACCTACACAAACATTGCCCATGGCTGCCATCTGCTCATCTCCTTTCTGCTAGCAAGTCCATATGTGTACACAGGGACACCAATACACCTCTCCCCACAGGCCCCCAAAGAAGGACTGTTTGAAGACAGGGCCTGTTTGTGACCCTGGATAAGGCATTATTCCTGTCAGGGGTGGTCTGCATCTTGTCTGTACAATACAGATGATTCTAGCATGGACTTTCTGCAGATGTCCACAAGCATATATGGAGTAATATCTATGATATTGGATTGGTGTGGTCATTTGAAGGAAATACCTCCAAGCACATTTTCCTCCTATTCTCACTTTCTCTGAGTCTGCTACTGGGAAAATACAACCCTATAGTTCCTAATGGGTGTGTGTGTGTGTGTGTGTGTGTGTGTGTGTGTGTGTGTGTGTGTGTGTTGGTGGCTCCTGTGGGCACACATCTGTTCATCAGCGCTCACATTCTGGAGTCCAGAAGGTGACCGTACCATCTACAGAGGGATGGGCCATAGTATCCCAAGACCTTCGGTTTTTCTAATTTTCAAAGGGAACGTGAAAGAAAGGATTGAAAACTTGGTGCTTGATGGCCAAAATCCACCCTTACTACTATATACTGCATATCCTGTGCTGAGAGCTATTACCTCCTTTCCAATGGGTGCCATGTGGATAGGGCTCCATTCAGTGGGTTGACATGACCTTGGCTCCTCCTCCTACAAGATCTTGCTGGGATGCCTGCTGTCTATGATATCAATGCTCACCCTCACACTGAAACCATTTCCCTGTCTGTAGCCCCTGTCTTCAACACAACGTTTTCCAGAGCCCTCCAGTGAATGGCTAGTTGCATCCAGTGCCCAACTTTGAGGACACTCAAAAAGAGCTGATTTCATGCCCGGTTCAGCCTTCCTACCAGTCTGAAATTCTGGGCAAGGCACTAACCCTGCAGGGGTCTTCACCTTCTCCTCTCAATGGTTCCCTGAAATCCCATATCCTATTTACACATTATTGTGTAACCTTGTGCCCTGGAGTTTGGTATGGACTTAGTGATTCCTCCGATTTCACAGAACATGGCAAAATGTCCTAAAGGTCCAACCTGAGATTTAGTTATAAAGGCTCATTGCACATCCCCATGTTGCTTGTGACCTGTGTTCTCTCTTAGATTCTCACACTGGAGTAGAAGCCCCTATGTTGAAACATGGACCAGACATGTGCACGTGATCTAGTCATGAGGGCCAACAATAGACAGAGGAATTCGGACCTTTTGAGATGCACTGAATCCTGCCAAAACCCCTAAGTGTGCTCAAGTTCTCAGTGAAGCAGGTCCTGCCTTGGTGTTTTCAACAGCCCCAAAGTACTGAGGTGCTCTGGCAGGGGCTCCTAGCTGAGCACTGCTGGATTGCTCTACTTAGATTCTCCTCTGAGACTGTGAGACATTGTTGGTTGGTTAAGCCACTGAGGGGGGGTAATGTGGTAAAACAGCACTAGGAGAAGTATACTGGTACCATCAACCTGCTCCAGGCTGTGGCCCTCCTCTTCTTCTCTGCTCCCCTCTTCAGCTTCCTTCAATCACCCTGGTCTCCTTTCTAACCCCCACTCCAGGAACATCATATTCTGCTTCCAATCCTCTGCACCATGGTTCCCAATGCCAGGCTAAATATACTCAGATTTGTGCAAGACTGTTTCCTTTTCCTGCCACAGGAATTCTCAATGTCAGGGCTTTGTCAGACCCATCCACCTGGTGGAGTTCTGGACCCAGTTGTAGTCCCTTGCTCTTTTCTTATGCAGAAAATGCTCTTTAAATTCACCTTTTCAGTTCACACTTGTCCATCTGCCCCTCTAGACACTGAGCTCCTAGGGGGAGAAACTGGTTGCCTGATAAGCACTGGCACTATCTGAGTGGTCAGGTCTCAGTGGCTCCATGAACAGGTGAGAGGATCCAGCCCACCACGGACCAACTCTATTGTCCATGCCCAATTGACTTTGGTTATGTGTAATCTTGTTTTCTTTTGTTTCCTACATCAACTCTGTGTTTCATGTGGGGCTCAAACTCATGACCTTGAGGTCAAGTACCATATGCCCTACTGACCAAGGAAGCCACATGCTTCTCCTGTCATTTTTTTCTAGGTTCTAGTGTCATAACTATTGAAGTTTCTTTATTTATACATGTTGTAGGTATATTACATTATGCTGAATTACCAAATGACTCCCCAAATTATGGTAGCATGTTACCATAGTTTTTTCAGGTGGATCTTCATATTAGAGACTGAGCTACTTCATGTGGACTTTTAGGAATCCAGAGTCCCTCCACCATGGGCCTTCTTACTCCCTGGATTGTCATGCACGTCTGACGCTATAAGCTCATGGGAAACATCCCTGACTTAAGGTGTTCAAGTGGTAAAGTGGGGCAGAATCCCAGACGTGTTAGTATGATCTCAAGACCCCAGGAGTCACAAGAAGAAGAGTGAGGGCCTGAATGCTTCAGTCCTCAAATATCTGTTGGGGAAATTGGGCTGAACACCACGAGGCTAGGTGCTGGCTTTCTGCTCTGTGTGACCCTAAGCTTCGAATGCTAGCTCAGCTGGGTGATAGTATTCATGGGAGGAGTCCAGCAAAACAGAAGCATGGGAAGACCTCCAACACCTGGGAGGTACAGGGTAACTCTGCGCCACAGAAATCTACAGAATTTGGATTTGGAACTCAGTCGCACACCTGAGAAAAAAATGCTTTGTCACTGGCAGTGTGAACACAGAGCTCTGACAGAAACCGATGAGATTAGACTGATGGATCTCTTTTCTGTGAGGGCTCACTGAAGAGTTGGGGTGCAAATTTTCAGCTCCTGGGTAGAGAGTAGGGTGCAGGCATATTGATCCAACCTATTCATACTGCAAGCCTTCAGGGAGTAAAACAGAACCACATCCTGGAATCTAGGGTTGATTACATGGAGGCCTGACTCTGCATAGGAGAGGTGCATTTGCACTAGATGAAGTACCTTTGAGAATCAGTGCAACAGGCCTTTCCCTCAGAAGACCATCACAAACAACTTACTCCTGTCAAGTTTACTGATCATAGAAGGCTGCAAAGCTTCAACTTTTAGGGAAAACACTAAATATCATTCTTTGTATTTTTATTCCTAAGACTTGTATTTATTTTTTTCATTTTTGCTTATTTTCACCTCTTTTTGAATAATTTTCATTTTTTATATATATGTATACACACATACACGCACACACACACACACACATTCATCCTTCCTTTCTTTCATGAAGTATTAAGATAATTAGAAATACCAGAAATACCAAATAACTAAAGTGGATGCTTACTTTACAACTTTAAAATGTTGAGATCAAACTAGATTCTTATATTGCATAAATGATGAGATTTTATTCTGCAAGTCAAATATTTCAACAAAAATTTTCTTCTTAATAGCAATTATACTTTCGCATGAAACAACAGTTTTTGATTAGCTTTTGTATTATGTCCACATAAAAATAATAATCTCAATTGACCCTTCATTCTTTAGGGTGACAATTTGTACTGTATCACTAAATATAATATTTAGTGCATCTTACCTAAAAAAAAAAATAAAATAAAAACATTTCAGTGAAGTAAGGAATGTGGAGATTAACCACATTCTGGCACCAGCTCCTAAATCCAGTTGGTGACTCCAGAATGCTTATTTGCCTTTGCAGCTGTACCACTAGAGCATACTCTTACGCAGAACTTGAACTCCAAATTGAGTATTTTTATATGCTTCATGTCCAGGCGTGGTTTTTTTTTTTTTTTTTTTTTTTGGCACTGAAGCTAAAAACCATAGATGTGCAAATCACACGGATCCTGAAGTATTCCTGTGATAGGAATATCTCTGCATTTGTTAAACTGCTGTTAAAAACATTCTGTTAACTTTATGACTTGGTCTTACCTATCATTGGTTTGTTTCTGCAGTTGATGCCTGGTGTCACTTAAGTGTGGTACTTGCATGAGCTTTTTGCCCACAATTTTCCAAGCTAATGACTCTGAAATTGTGTCATGCTAAGAGCTCATTGGATACATTTACATAGTCTTCTAGTATTAGCTCATAATGCCACTGCAATCAGCTCCCAAAGCATAAATGTTCATATAGAAAATATTATATGTTTACTTCCATCTTTTTAATTCAATACCTTTCCATTATTTTAAAAATATTTATCTTATTCTGACAGAAGTGTCCAGTGAAGCTTACTTGAATCATCATAATTAAGTTAGGTTTAAACAAAAATAATAGAGATTTGTATTTCCTGACTTAACTAATAAAGTTGAACTGTAAATTATAATCAAGGCTTTATTAAAAATGAAAATGACAGGGTTGCCTGGGTGGCTCAGTGGGTTAAAGCCTCAGCCCTCGGCTCAGGTCATGATCCCAGGGTCATGGGATTGAGCCCTATGTCTGCCTCTCTGCTCATCAGGGATCCTGCTTCCCTTCCTCTCTCACTGCCTGACTCTCTGCCTACTTGTGATCTCTGTCTGTCAAATAAATAAATAAAATCTTTATTAAAAATGAAAATGACCTTACAAATGACTTGCAAATATAAATAAACCTTTAAATATTCTCACATGTTCATACAAATGTGGTTTACAGTTGTCAAACAAAGTAATCGTATAGTATAATATGGTCTTAATGAGTGTGGCAAGTACATAGATCCTGCTATATTACTCACTGTGCCAGTTCAGAAACATTAAAACTGTTCCAAAACACCAGTACATTAATCATGAACTTGGGTGTCATGTCAATGTCAAATCACAATAAAAGCTTCTGAATATTCTTTTTCCTACATTTAAATTGTCGCAGCCTGTAAGAAATGGTTCATGGACTGGTAGCATTGTGAATATCACTGCTATGCATGCATTTTTGGCTCCTGAAGTGGTGAGCTTAAACCCTAGACAACCTCTGTGAGGTGCAGTGTGTTTGTGTATCGGAGAAGTGAGAATTAATATGAGGGAGAGAAACCCTAGAAGGTGGAGAGCCTAGAAATATTAACAGAAGATTCTGATCTCTTAGATGCAGGTACTTGGGAGCAAGCACAGCTTCTTGAGCAAGGGAAAAGCATGAGGGTAGTCACATTTTAGGAGCCAGAGCTCTGCAGGAGGTTGGAACATCATAGTGATCTTGTGCAACCTACTCATTTTAAAGATAAGAAACCATTATGTAGAGAGGGAGTTGAGGGAAACTGGAAGGGGAGATGAACCATGAGAGACTATGGACTCTGAAAAACAACCAGAGGGTATGGAAGGGGCAGGGGGGTGGGAGGTTGAGGAACCAGGTGGTGGGTAATAGGGAGGGCACGTACTGCATGGAGCACTGGGTGTGATGCCAAAACAATGAACACCATTATGCTGTAAATAAACAAATAAACAAATAAAAAATAAATTAATTAAAAAAAGAAAACCATTATGTAAATAATTCACCAATAGATCCAAAGCTAGCACCATAAAACTAACACCCCAAAATATAAACATATTTATAAAGAATGTTTTGAACAAAAAACTGAATGAAATATGCACAGGAAATGGCTTGTGTGCCTTGCCATATTTAAAGTTAGTTGACACTCTCATTCAAAATAGTATTAGATGTCCTAGCAACACCAATCAGACAACAAAGAGAAATAAAAGGTATTCAAATTGACAATGAAGAAGTCAAACTCTCTCTCTCTTTGCAGATGACATGATACTTCATATGGAAAACCCAAAAGACTCCACCCCCAAACTATTAGAACTCATACAGCAATTCAATAATGTGTCAGGATACAAAGAAAGTAGAGAAATCAGTTGCTTTCTTATACACTAACAAAGAAAATACAGAAATGGAAATTAGAGAATCAATTCCATTTACTATAGCACCAAGAACCATAAGATACCTGGGAATAAACCTAACCAAAGAGGTAAAGGATCTGTACTCTAGGAACTACAGAACACTCAAGAAAGAAATCAAGGAAGACACAAAAAGATGGAAGACCATTCTATGCTCATGGATTGGAAAAATAAACATTGTTATAATGTCTATACTGCCTAGAGAAATCTATATTTTCAATGCCCTTCTGATCAAAATTCCACAGCATTTTTCAAGAAGCTGGAGCAATCCATCCTAAAATTTATATAGAATCAGTAGAGACCCTGAATTGCTAAGGAAATGTTGAAAAAGAAAAACAAAACTGGGGGCATCACATTGCCTGATTTCAAGCTTTACTACAAAGCTGTGATTCCCAAGACAGCATGGTACTGGCATAATAACAGACACAGAGACCAGTGGAACAGAGTAGAGAGCCCAGAGAGCAACCCTGAAATCTATGGCCAAATAATCTTCGACAAAACAGGAAAAAATATACAGTGGATAAAAGAGAGTCTCTTCAATAAATGGAGCTGGGAAAATTGGACAGCTATGTGTAGAAGAATAAAACTCAACCATTCTCTTATACCATACACAAAGATAAACTGAAAATGAATAAAAGACCTCAATGTGAGGCAAGAATCCATTATAATCCTAGAGGAGAACATAGGCAGTATCCTCTTCAACACTGGCTGCAGAAACTTCATTCAAGATGTGTCATCAAGGGCAAGGGGAACAAAAGGGAAAATGAACTTTTAGGACTTTAGCAAGATCAAAAGCTTTTGCACAGCCAAGGAAGCAGCCAACAAAATGAAGAGGCATCTACGGACTGGGAGAAGATATTCACAAATGACAGTACAGACAAAAGGCTGATATCCAGGATCTATAAAGAACTTCTCAAACTCAACATACACACAACAGATAATCATGCCAAAAAAATGGGCAGAAGACATGAACAGACATTTCTCCAATGAGGCCATACAAGTGGCTAACAGACACATGAAAAAATATTCATAATCACTAGTCATCAGGAAATTCAAATCGAAACCACATTGAGATACCACCTTACAGCAGTTAGAATGGCCAAAATAAACAAAAGAGTAAACAACGTGTGTTGGAGAGGATGTGGAGAAAAGGGAACCCTCTTACATTGTTGGTGGAATGCAAATTTGTGCAGCCATTTTGGGAAACAGTGTGGAGATTCCTTAAGAAATTAAAAATAGAGCTTCCCTATGACCCTGCAATTGCACTACTGTATATTTACCAAGAAGAAACAGATGTAGGTAAAAGAAGGGCCATCTGGGGAGCCTGTGTGTCTCAGTGGGTTAAAGCCTCTGCTTTTGGCTCATGTCATGATCCCAGGGTCCTGGGATCAAGCCTCACATCGGGCTCTCTGCTCAGCAGGGAGGCTGCTTCCCCCTTTCTCTCTGCCTGCCTCTCTGCCTAATTGTGATCTCTCTCTGTCAAATAAATAAATAAAATCTTAAAAAAAGAAGGGACATCTGTACCCCAATGTTCATAGCAGCAATGGCCACAGTCACCAAACTGTTAAAAGAACCAAGATTCCCTTCAACATAGGAATCAGTAAGGAAGATGTGGTCCATATACACTATGGAGTATTATACCTCCATCAGAAAGATGAATACCCAACTTTTGTATGAACATAGACCCTGCTGGAAGAGATTATGCTGAGTGAAATAAGTCAATCAGAGATTCAATTATGGTTTCGCTTATTTGTTGAGTATAAGACATAACACAGAGGTCATGGGGAGATGGAGATAAGGGAGTTGCTGGAAACTGGAGAGGGAGCAGAACCATGAGAGACTATGGACTCTGAAAAACAATCTGAGGGTTTTTAAGGGGCGGGTGTGGGAGGTTGGGTGATCCTGATGGTGAGTACTATGGAGGGCACTTATTGCTTGGAACACTGGGTGTGGTACATAAATAATGAATTCTGGTACACTGAAAAGAAATGTAATATATTTTAAAAGTGGAAAAAAGTAAAAATAAATAAATAAATAAATACATTTAGGTGACATTGGAATGTGAAGAGCAGTTAAATCTGCAAAAACACTGTGGAAGACCTTAACTTTACCCTGTCTGAGAAAAATTATCTGACATTTAAGTGTCTTTGCATAGATACTCTTAATTCAATGATGTGGGCAGTTTTCTGGACTCACCATTCCCAAAAGCTATGTGACATGCATTAGCCACGACCATGGAAGCATGAAGAAAATAGAAAACTACAGAAGACATTGGGGGAAGTATAAAATTCAAGGACTGAAGGTGGCAATGTAAAGTTGCAATTAGCCCATATTTATTCTTTTTTAGGTGACATGTCACTAACGTTCATAAACTTGCAAATAACACCATAAAAATGCAAAATGAGTCTCCTGAATTTTTATTAAAAATTGTAAATTTGATATGGTAATAGTAGTTTGAATTAATTTAAAACCATTAATTTCTCTAGAGATATACCAGACATTGTGAGTGGACCTTAAACAACAATTTCCCATTTTTAAATTTGGTATGTGATACTTTACCGCATATGCAAGATCTTTGGGAAAAGTTGATTCCATCCCCTATGCTATGGGTGGGAGAAGAAAATGGGACAAAATATCAGTGGAGTGAAAAAAGACCATAACTTACTCCTTACCTTTTCAGTAATCCCATAGTTACCTCCTGCTAGACAATCTCCGACTCACACATAAAAGTAATCACATTCTTTAAGAAAATGAATAAAGAGTCTATCGGATAGCAGAAACAACCTCAGAAGAATAAGAGTTGGAGGAGACTAATGGGTTGTCCATAGAGTACATCACTGGTTTTTGATGTAGTGTTCAACAACTCATTAGTTTCGTGCAATACTCAGTGCTAATCACAACATGTGCCCATTACGTGATTACCCCATCTTTCCATTCCACTCCCTTCTGTAACCCTCAGTTTGTTTTCTGGACTCCAGGGTCTCTCATGGCTTGTCTCCCTCTCTGATTTCTTCTTACTGATGAATTAGGTAATTAATTCAAGTAACAGTTATTGACAAATCTATACAGAAGATATTGGTCACTGTGCTGGAGGTGCTGCAAAAGTCTACTGTATGGGATTTTCATTAAACTGTGGTAGAAAAACATGAAAAAATAAACAAAATATGAATATCTTAATTTCCAAAATGAATGAAGCAAACCGGTCCCTTTTATGATAGAAAATGATGGGGAAAGCATAGTAGACCATTCAGCAGGATGATCACAGAGGGCCTAAAGAGATATATTTTACTAATAACTGAATGAGGAGGAGTCATATGAATGATAACAAGCGGAGTTTCCATCATCTTAGGTGGGGATTACAATTTCAAAACCTCAAAAGAGAAAGGGCTGGGATCTGATTTGTTAACTTGCTGTTGAATCCCCAGGACCTGAAAATATGGAGTACATGTTAAGTGTGAAGTTGACAAATGATGATACATTTTTTACATTTGGAAAAAATAAATAAGAGAGAGTTTTTTTATTTGCAGAGGGCCATGTATACATTTGAAGAGACGGGAAGTCATAGATGAATCTTGTGCTTCCATGAGTTTTGTTACACTTTGTATCTCCATAATATACTACTTATTAATGTGATCTACCAATGTGTTCTCAAACGTACAAGCAGTATTGTCTTATTGATTTCCATTAAACATGACAATTAATTGATAATTTCATAATAAATAATGTTAAAATGTTTTACTTGAACTCTGAATGGACACACAAGTGGTGAAACCTTGATATAAGAAGATGGAAACATGTGGAACTAAACATTCATGCAGGGGAGAAAACCAAACTTGGGAACAATCTGTTACATAGACTAAGAGCAATATTTATTTAAATGCACGTGAGGAATATTTTTACCACTAGGCTTTTGTTAAAACAAATTTACAATATTCCTAAGGAACTATTGGATGTGTTTAACTTGGACAGTAAGTAAAACAAGGTAACATTTTATTTCTGGAACGGATGCAGGTGTTTTCCTCCTTGCAGACATGCAGATACAGAGAATTGCAACTTTGCAGAGCAGAAACTTCCACAAAAGCCAGTCTTGGGGTTGGGAAACCTAGCTGTAATTTGTGAATTGTTTGACGGTTTTGTGTGGATATGACTGATAAGAACCTTAATAGGGAAAAGCCCCACAAAACAAAAACAAGCTCCAAGGAGTTTGAGCCATAGGGAGCCTCTACACATTTGCGAGTTTTACCTCCAGGGGCTCTACCAGCTCCTCATAGTTAATAGTGAAGAAAAATTTCTTCATGCCACTAGCAGGAGAAAGGGAAACATAAACATTTTGAGAATACCCTTTTATCTATAAAGAACAACTCTGATGGAAAGTATTAATGAAAAAGAGAATTGGAGAGACTCCTTATTCATGCATAAAAAGATTCAATATAGCCAAAATGCAGATCTTCACAAATTTGTCTGTAGATTCAAGACAATCCCAGTAAAAATCTCATGTAGTTAATTTATGGATATCAGCAAACTGATTCTAAATTTACTTGAAAGGGCTGAAGATTAAGAATAGGCAACATCATTTTAAAGGAGAAGAACAAAGTCCAAACACAGATAATACTCTTTGCATGAAAAGAAGGACATTCAGGAACCTGTGGTTGG
Organism: Meles meles; assembly: GCF_922984935.1. Taxonomy (NCBI): domain Eukaryota; kingdom Metazoa; phylum Chordata; class Mammalia; order Carnivora; family Mustelidae; genus Meles; species Meles meles. The sequence continues at coordinate 64,153 of NW_025721195.1, forward strand.
GAAGCTGAAATAGCCTGGAAATGCCCTCTTTTCTCTTTCAAAGATAAGTTTATAGAAATAATAAATAGTAGATAAATTAACAGAGATATCAGAATGAGACATACTTAAGCCCCTAGGGTGCAAAATTTAAGGAAGCATTCACTTGCAGAGTCATGAAAGTTCATGGTTCAGGCTTGCACAAACCTAGGCATGAATGTCTCTGAAATCATGTGCCCTGGAGGCATCAAGTGGTTGTGCTGGTTCCACTGCTTACAATATGTAAAAAAATTATTTAAAAATTTCTCAGAAGATATGGCTATATTTCAGTTTGGAGAGTAGCAAATCTCAGTGAAAAATAGTAATGTAGGAGTATTAAAAAGAAAAATCTGGACGCTAATGACCAATTTTGTCATGAAAAATTTGCAACCATTTGTCCAGCAAATCAATTTTTTATTTTGTACTTACAGATTTCGTTATACTTCCAAATCTATTACAATTTCGCTTTCCTCATTTACATTATTTATTCACTTAAATGTGTTTATTGAGTTCCTACCTAATGTGTCATGTGTTAGGCAATTGATTATATATTGGTGAAGTAAAAAGAAAAGCTGACTGCCCTTTTGGAGTTAATGATAAGTGAGAGAGCAAGAGACATTTAGCATGTACATAACTAAGTTAATAAGGACTTATCATTGTGGTAAGTACAATAAAAGAAACCAATGCGATTCAGGAATGTCTATTATTATTGGTTCATGTTAGAGAAAACAATGATCATCTCCAAGACCTAAGATATGTTGGGGGATCAACCATATAGCAAAAACATGGGGTTGCAGTGCGGTTGATGAGAATTCCTGCCTGAAGACACAAAATATTTCTTTGAATATTAAATATTAAAGTTAAAAATGAAATAAAAAGAGGAAGATATTTTTTCAAGCATGTAAAATAAACACAATACACATTTGGTCATACCACAAAGATACTACTAATAAAGTTCTTTCTTTCCTTCCAGTTTTGTCCCATGCCAGCTTTAGTAAAATGCATATTACTCCTTGACAACTCTTCCACTGCTCTTGTCTTTCTTCTTTTTCTTCTTTCTCCTACTCTTCCTTTTTAATCTTATACATTTAGGTTTGATCTCATTTTAATTTCTTCTCATTTAAAGCTAATCTTGGAGGGGCATATGGGTGGCTCAGTTGTTGAGTTTCACCTCAGGTCATGATCGTTTCATTCCTGGGATCCAGCCAGAATTGGATCTTCTTGAAGATTCTCTGCATCTGACCAATCTCCCAGTCTCTCTCGATCTCTGTCTCTCACACACACTATCTTTCTCTCTAAAATAAACAAAAATTGAAAAAAAAAATAAAACTAATCTCGTATATTTTAGGTTTTTGTTGCTGTTGTGAATGAGGTCTGGTCTCTAAATTTCCATTTCATTATTTTCATAATCTGTATAGTCTTAATGCTTCACTGTAGAGAAATTTTAAACATAGAGAAAAATTTAAGGAATAAATAAAAATTGCCCACCAGTCAATCCTTATATCAGATCTTTTAGATTTTAAGCCAAAGACTATAATAAGAGAGGAGGAAGGAAACTATATCCTACTCAAAGGGTCTGTTCAACAAGAAGATCTAACAATTTTAAATATCTATGCCCCTAACGTGGGAGCAGCCAACAATATCAACCAATTAATAACAAAATCAAAGAAACACATCAATAATAATACGATAATAGTAGGGGACTTTAACACTCCCCTCACTGAAATGGACAGATCATCCAAGCAAAAGATCAACAAGGAAATAAAGGCCTTAAATGACACACTGGACCAGATGGACATCACAGATATATTCAGAACATTTCATCCCAAAGCAACAGAATACACATTCTTCTCTAGTGCACATGGAACCTTCTCCAGAATAGATCACATCCTGGGTCACAAATCAGGACTCAACTGGTATCAAAAGATTAGGATCATTCCCTGAATATTTTCAGACCACAATTCTCTGAAGCTAGAACTCAATCACAAGACGAAAGCTGGAAAGAACCCAAATACATGGAGACTAAACAGCATCCTTCTAAAGAATGAATGGGTCAACCAGGAAATTAAAGAAGAATTGAAAAAATTCATGGAAACAAATGATAATGAAAACACAACAGTTCAAAATCTGTGGGACACAGCAAAGGCAGTCCTGAGAGGAAAGTATATAGCGGTACAAGCCTTTCTCAAGAAACAAGAAAGGTCTCAAGTACACAACCTTACCCTACATGTAAAGGAGCTGGATAAAGAACAAGAAAGAAACCCTAAACCCAGCAGGAGAAGAGAAATCATAAAGATCAGAGCAGAAATCAATGAAATAGAAACCAAAAAAACAATAGAACAAATCAATGAAACTAGGAGCTGGTTCTTTGAAAGAATCAATAAGATTGATAAACCCCTGGCCAGACTCATCAAAAATTAAAGAAAAAGGACCCAAATAAATAAAATCATGAATGAAAGAGGAGAGATCACAATTAGAAGACAGACAATTACAGACAATTAGAAGAACATACTATGAGCAACTCTACGCCAACAAATTGGACAATCTGGAAGAAATGGATGCATTCCTAGAGACATATAAACTACCACAACTGAACCAGGAAGAAATAGAAAACCTGAACAGGCCCGTAACCAGTAAGGAGATTGAAAGAGTCATCAAAAATCTCCAAACAAACAAAAGCCCCGGGCCAGACGGCTTCCCAGGGGAATTCTACCAAACATTTAAAGAAGAAATAATTCCTATTCTCCTGAAACTGTTCCAAAACATAGAAATGGAAGGAAAACTCCCAAACTCATTTTATGAGGCCAGCATCACCTTGATCCCAAAACCAGACAAGGATCCCACCAAAAAAGAGAACTACAGACCAATATCCTTGATGAACACAGATGCAAAATTTATCACCAAAATACTAGCCAATAGGATTCAACAGTACATTAAAAGGATTATTCACCACGATCAAGTGGGATTCATTCCAGGGCTGCAGGGTTGGTTTAACATCCACAAATCAATCAATGTGATAGAACACATTAATAAAAGAAAGAACAAGAACCATATGATATTCTCAATAGATGCTGAAAAAGCATTTGACAAAGTACAGCATCTCTTCCTGATCAAAACGCTTCAAAGTGTAGGGATAGAGGGCACATACCTCAATATTATCAAAGCCATCTATGAAAAACCCACCGCAAATATCATTCTCAATGGAGAAAATCTGAAAGCTTTTCTGCTAAGGTCAGGAACACAACAGGGATGTCCATTATCGCCACTGCTATTCAACATAGTAATAGAAGTCCTAGCCTCAGCAATCAGACAACAAAAAGAAATTAAATGCATCCAAATCAGCAAAGAAGAAGTCAAACTATCACTCTTCTCAGATGATATGATACTATATGTGGAAAACCCAAAAGACTCCACTCCAAAACTGCTAGAACTTGTCCAGGAATTCAGTAAAGTGTCAGGATATAAAATCAATGCACAGAAATCAGTTGCATTTCTGTACACCAACAGCAAGACAGAAGAAAGAGAAATTAAGGAGTCAATCCCATGTACAATTGCACCCAAAACTATAAGATACCTAGGAATAAACCTAACCAAAGAGGCTAAGAATCTATACGCATAAAACTATAAAGTACTCATGAAAGAAATTGAGGAAGACACAAAGAAATGGAAAAATGTTCCATGCTCCTGGATTGGAAGAATACATATTGTGAAAATGTCTATGCTACCTAAAGCAATCTACACATTTAATGCAATCCCTATCAAAATACCATCCATTTTTTTCAAAGAAATGGAACAAATAATACTAAAATATATATGGAACCAGAAAAGACCTCAAATAGCCAAAAGAATATTGAGAAACAAAGCCAAAGTGGGTGGCATCACAATTCCGGACTTCAAGCTCTATTACAAAACTGTCATCATCAAGACAGCATGGTACTGGCACAAAAACAGACACATAGATCAGTGGAACAGAATAGAGAGCCCAGAAATAAACCCTCAACTCTATGGTCAACTGATCTTCGACAAGGCAGGAAAGAAGATCCAATGGAAAAAAGACAGCCTCTTCAATAAATGGTGCGGGGAAAATTGGACAGCCACATGCTGAAAAATGAAATTGGACCACTTCCTTACACCACACACGAAAATAGACTCCAAATGGATGAAGGACCTCAATGTGAGAAAGGAATCCATCAAAATCCTTGAGGAGAACGCAGGCAGCAACCTCTTCAACCTCAGCCGCAGGAACATCTTCCTAGGAACATCGGCAAAGGCAAGGGAAGCAAGGACAAAAATGAACTATAGGGATTTCATCAAGATCAAAAGCTTTTGCACAGCAAAGGAAACAGTTAACAAAATCAAAAGACAATTGACAGAATGGGAGAAGATATTTGCAAACGACATATCAGATAAAGGGCTAGTATCCAAAATCTATAAGGAACTTAGCAAACTCAACACCTAAAGAACAAACAATCCAATCAAGAAATGGGCAGAGGACATGAACAGACATTTCTTCAAAGAAGTCATCCAGATGGCCAACAGGCACATGAAAAAGTGATCCACATCACTCGGTATCAGGGAAATACAAATCAAAACCACAATGAGATATCACCTCACACCAGTCAGTATGGCTAAAATTAACAAATCAGGAAATGACAGATGCTGGCGAGGATGCGGAGAAAGGGGAACCCTCTTCCACTGTTGGTGGGAATGCAAGCTGGTGCAACCACTCTGGAAAACAGCATGGAGGTTCCTCAAAATGTTGAAAATAGAACTACCCTATGACCCAGCAATTGCAATACTGGGTATTTACCCTAAAGATACAAACACAGTGATCCGAAGGGGCACGTGTACCCGAATGTTTATAGCAGCAATGTCTACAATAGCCAAACTATGGAAAGAACCTAGATGTCCATCAACAGATGAATGGATACAGAAGAAGTGGTATATATACAGAATGGAATACTATGCAGCCATCAAAAGAAATGAAGTCTTGCCATTTGCGACGACGTGGATGGAACTAGAGGGTATCATGTTTAGTGAAATAAGTCAATCGGAGAAAGACAACTATCATATGATTTCCCTGATATGTGGACGTGGAGATGAAACATGGGGGTTAGGGGGATAGGAGAAGAATAAATGAAACAAGATGGGATTGGAAGGGAGACAAACCATAAATGACTCTTAATCTCACAAAACAAACTGGGGGTTGCTGGGGGTAGGTGGGGTTGGGAGAGGGGGAGGGAGTTATGGACATTGGGGAGGGTATATGCTATCGTGAATGCTGTGAAGTGTGTAAACCTGGCGATTCACAGACCTGTAAACCTGGGGATAAAAATACATTATATGTTTATAAAAAAAAATTTGAAGGGGAGGCGAACCATAAGAGACTATGGATTCTGAAAAACAACCTGAGGGTTTTGAAGGGTTGGGGGTGGGAGGTTGAGGGAACAGGTGGTGGGTAATAGGGAGGGCACGTATTGCATGGAGCTCTGGGTGTGATGCAAAAACAATGAATAATTTTATGCTGAAAAAGTAAATTAATTAAAAGAAAATAGCAGTGATAGTGAGTACAAAAAAAAAATTGCCCACCATATGTTGTTTGGTTAATATTTGCAGCATATTTCAGGTTTATGTTTATATTTATAATATCAATCTTTTTTTTGGTCATATGTAATGATTACATTTTGTAACTATCGCTTACTTATGTAAATGAAATTATTGAATTTTTCTATATGTGGCTTGCATATGCCATTATCCATTGTATCTAATTATAACACTTTTAATCAAATGCATTATCTTCATCTATTAAAGTAATTTGTTAATTTCATATTTCACCAATTGATGAGTATGAGTATATTTATAGATATTGTTGGAACAGGAATATCTTTGTGTTCCTGGGATAGAATTTTTCTCTTAATGGTATGTTGCTTCCAATTGTTTTGTATGCATAAATAATTATATACATACATACAATACAAAATTTACTACAACAGTTCATTCCATATGCCTTATATATCAAAATTGTTCCTCTACTTATGAGAAAATTCTCTGGTAGAAAATAATAATTCTTCCATTTTCATCACTTTCTTTCAAGGATTTTGTTTCTTTGACCTATCCATATCTTATTCTGAAGTTCACTTATGTAACATTAAAAACATAATTTTACACTTTTATCCATTTTAATAATGGAATTGTATAGAATTCACTATTATGAAGAGTGGTGTGCTAAAAAATGTTTATCTGCTGACTCTTCAGAACAAGAACAATAAGAAGAAGCCATAATTTGAAACATTTATTTGTTTCCATGGTGCAAATACTCCTACCGTGGTTTTTCCAGGCTACTGATGTGACATCACAACACAGATTTGATAATTTCAGTAAGCTGTAGAATCCATCTCTAGCATCCTAATAAAACAGATCGTGCAGAAATAAGTCATTGAGTTGGCTGAGTATAAGAAAAGTCTTATAGTCTTAAAATCTATAAACAAAAATGGTCTTATGCAATAAGATAGGATTGTCCATGTTTACAGCTAAACCCCAATGAACAGTTCTGGGGGAAGTTGAAGCACAATAACATGAGATTACTGAGCAAGCCACGTGATTTAAAAGAGTGACTCCTTCAGCAGGGTCTTTCTTACTCATTTGTTTTCAATTGCTTTGAGTCTTGGAGTACATAGCCTCAAATTGAGCTCCAAATATTGGGAATTATCTTGTTTATCATAATCAATATAATCTGTGTGGTGCTTTATGTTTTCTCAAAAGCTCTGAATGCAAATTCAGAGAGACACTAACCTCTATACTGTTGATCTTTCTAAGACTGGAATACTAGAAAAACAAAAACAAAAACAAAAAAAAAAAAGAAGAAGAGCATGACCAGATCAAAAATTGTAAGACTGCAGTGGTGAGCTGTGGACATCACAAGTGTTAATCAGAAAGGTCAAGAACTCTGAATACTATACTGAGGAGCAACAAGTATTATGAACATTTCAGAGCAGTTCCTGAGAGGGTTGTTGATGCCTTCAATTTAGAGCCCATCTCTCAGTTATGTGGAGAGTCTGATCGAAAGGTGGGGCTGTCAAAAAGGAAAACCACAGGGCCAAAATGCCCTCACATGTCTTAAGGCCCTAAGTCGGTAAGCCAAGACATAATACTGACCCAACTGAAGTTTCAACATCCAGAACTATATAACCTTTAGCCAGCCCACGTGGGAATTTCCTGGTCAGTGTTAGGAATTCTACTGATTGGCCCCCTCTGTTTCCCTCAGGAGGGTGATCTTGCCTAAAACAATGGATTCTTAGCTGATTATGTTTTATTTTCTCCCTTGCTGTCTTATTTTAAAGATTTAATTATTTGTGCGGTGGTCAGAGGGAGAGGGCGAGCAAAACACAAACAGGCTCTGTGCTGAGCACAGATCCCTGTGAAGGGCTGGATCCCAAGAACCTGAGATCAGGACCTGAGCCAAAGTGTGACACTTAACTGACTTCACTACCCATGCACTCCATCTCACAGGCAATCTTGGAAGTATTTTCTTTCTTGTGGCCATTTGGACCGCCCTCTATCTACTGGATAGGATAGTATCCAAGTCATTAGTAGATCAGTTAATACAGCCCATCAGGTCTTAAAACTTAAGGGACTGCATTGGTCTTATTTCACAGATTCTTATTTTGTGCATATAGCTTTGCTTACGTTTTACATACATAAAAATTTACCTTTGCTTTCAACTGGACTGTGATGAAGATTCCATGAAATTATGTCAGTGAAAATGCTTGCTATGGAAAACATAGCAAGGGTGAATTTATTCATATACTTATATTAATGTACATCTTATCCCTAAAGTAGCAGAAGTATGATCACAGAGTCAGTCCAAGGTTTCAGTTCTACCGCTAACAGAAGGCAAAGCATAAATTTAATATAACACCTGGGCAACATGTGCTGTTACATTTTGATTTTTATGGTGATCAGAAGAAAGTAAAATGGAGAGTTAAGCTCCCCAGTGAGCAATATGGTAAGGGAGAAGTTCTTGTTTATGATGTATTTCACTTGACACTTATTTCTCAAGTGAGTATCTCCCAAGGCCTCTCATACAACAAAGCTAATGAGGACATATCTGTTCGTGCAATTCTACAGTTGATGCCTAGTGCTGGTTATTGGGAGCTTTTTTTTCTTTTAGTTTTTGAGAAAAGCTTGTTCATATGTATGTACACTATACATTAAATCCCAGAACAGTAAGTAATTCTGAAGAGAAATAAAACTCATCCTTTCCATGATTTTCACCAGCCTTGGTTGAGAAAGAGCAACTAGACACATATACACATTTTATTATACAAACTGTTACTTTAATATCTATATGTCAATGGATGCATGATATTAAAATATTTTTATTTATCTTTCTTACAGTTTTTATTTTCACTCCAGTTAACTTGAGATTATATTATTTTCATGTGCACAATATGATGAATAAAGTCACGGTATGGAAAAGAAGGAGACATTGAAAGTACTTTAAATTTAGCTTTTTAGGCTATTTTAACACTTAACATAATTATGCTAACATTTGGAGGAGGAGTCAAGATGGCGGAGAAGTAGCAGGCTGAGACTACATTGGGTAGCAGGAAATCAGATCGATTAGCTTATCTAAACATTGCAAACACCTACAAATCCAATGGGAGATCGAAGAGAAGAAGAACAGCAATTCTAGAAACAGAAAATCAACCACTTTCTGAAGGGTAGGACTGGCGGAGAAGTGAATCCAAAGTGATGGGAAGATAGACCGCCGGGGAGGGGCCGACTCCTCACAAATGGCGGAGCAACAGAGTACAAAATCAGCACTTTAAAAAGTCTGTTCCACTTCGGGACATTGCTCTAGAGGCTAAACCGGGGTGAAGCCCACGTGGAGTCAGCATGGCCCCAGGTCCTGAAGGGTCACAGAAGGATCGGGGGTGTCAGAGTGTCGCAGAGCTTGCAGGTATTAGAATGGGGAAGCCAGCTACAGAGGCAGAGCTGAGGAGTAAGCTTTAAGCTTGGGATTACCTTGAACTGGTCGCAGACTGATTAAGCTCGGAGCGCAGGCAGAGGTCGGGGAAACGGGAATGCTTGGGCCCTGTTCTCTGGGGCCACACTGAGGAGTGGGGTCCCGGGCTATTGGGTACTCCTGTCTGGAGAATGGGAGGCCGCCATTTTCATTCCCATCATCCAGAACTCTATGGAAAGTTTCAGGGAACAAAAACACCCGAAAGTGGACTGGAGCAGATTACTTAGACCAGCCCCTGGTAAGGGTGGTGCAATTCTTCTCAGGCAAAGACACTTGAGAATCACTACAACAGGCCCCTCCCCCAGAAGATCAACAAGAAATCCAGCCAGGACCAAGTTCACCTACCAAGGAGAGCAGGTTCAATACCAAGGACAGCATCAAATTCCAGAGGAGGAGAAAGCAAAGCACAGAACTCATGGCTTTATCCCCATGATTCTTTAGTCTTGCAGTTAATTTAATTTTTTTTTCAATTTTTTTTCTTCTTTGCTATATTTTTTTTAACTTTTACCCTTTTCTTTTTAACGTTTTTAACTAGTTTATCTAATATATATATATATATATATATATATATATATATATATATATATACTTTTTAATATTTTTCTTTATTTGTTTCCTTTTTTTAATTTTTTTCTTTTTTTTTTTTCTGAACCTCTTTTTATCCCTGTCTCCATCCCACAATTTAGGGTCTCTTCTGATTTGGTTAAAGCGCATTTTCCTGGGGTCTTTGCCACCCTTTTAGTATTTTAATTGCTCCATCATATACTCTTACACAGACAAAATGACAAGGCGGAAAAATTCACCACAAAAAAAAGTACAAGAGGCAGTACTGAAGGCTAGGGTTCTAATCAATACAGACATTGGTAATATGTCAGATATAGAGTTCAGAATGACGATTCTCAAGGTTCTAACCGGTTTCAAAAAAGGCATGGAAGATATTAGAGAAACCCTCTCTGGAGATATAAGAGCCCTTTCTGGAGAAATCAAAGAACTAAAATCTAACCAAGTTGAAATAAAAAAAGCTATTAAGGGAGGTGCAATAAAAAATGGAGACTCTCACTGCTAGGATAAATGAGTCAGAAGAAAGAATTAGTGATATAGAAGACCAAATGACAGAGAATAAAGAAGCCGAGTGAAAGAGGGACAAAGAGCTACTGGACCATGAGAGAAGAACTAGAGAGATAAGCGACACCATAAAACGAAACAACATTAGAATAATTGGGATTCCAGAAGAAGAAGAAGGAGAGAGGGGAGCAGAGGTATATTGGAGAGAATTATTGGAGAGAATTCCCCTAATATGGCAAAGGGAACAAACATCAAAATCCAGGAGGTGCAGAGAACCTCCTTCAAAATCAACAAGAACAGGTCCACACCCCGTCACCTACGAGCAAAATTTACAAGTCTTAGTGACAGAGAGAAAATCCCAAAAGGAGCTTGGGAAAAGAAGTCTGTAACATACAATGAAAAAATATTAGATTGGCAGCAGACTTATACACAGAGACCTGGCAGGCCAGAAAGAGCTGGCCTGATATATCCAGAGCACTAAACGAGAAAAACATGCAGCCTAGAATAATATATCCAGCTAGGCTATCATTGAAAATAGAAGGAGAGATAAAAAGCTTCTAGGACAAACAAAAGCTGAAAGAATTTGCAAACACCAAACCAGCTCTACAGGAAATATTGAAAGGGGTCCTCTAAGCAAAGACAGAGCCCAAAAGCAGTAGATCAGAAAGGAACAGAGACAATATACAGTAACAGTCACCTTACAGGCAATACAATGGTATTAAATTCGTATCTCTCAATAGTTACCCTGAATTTAATGGGCTAAACGCCCTAAACAAAAGACACAGGCTATCAGAATGGATAAAAGACAAACAAACAAAAAAACAAAAACAAAAACAAAAAAACAAAAACAAAAAACAAAAAACCGGTCTATATGTTGCCTATAAGAAACTCATTTTAGATCCGAAGAAACGTCCAGATTTAAAGTGAGGGAGTGGAAAACAATTTACCAGGCTAATGGGCATCAGAATAAGCCTGGGGTGGCAATCCTTGTATCAGGTCAATTAGACTTTAAGCGAAAGACTATAATAAGAGATGAGGAAGGACACTATATCATACTCAAAGGGTCTGTCCAACTATTTTAAATATCTATGTCCCTAACATGGGAGCAGCCAACTATATAAACCAATTAATAACAAAATCAAAGAAACACATCAATAATAATACGATAATAGTAGGGGACTTTAACACTCCCCTCACTGAAATGGACAGATCATCCAAGCAAAAGATCAACAAGGAAATAAAGGCCTTAAATGACACACTGGACCAGATGGACATCAAAGATATATTCAGAACATGTCATCCCAAAGCAACATAATACACATTCTTCTTTAGTGCACATGGAATATTCTCCAGAATAGATCCCATCCTGGGTCACAAATCATGTCTCTATTGGTATCAAAAGATTGGGATCATTCCCTGCATATTTTCAGACCACAATGCTCTGAACCTAGAACTCAATCACAAGAGGAAATTTGGAAAGAATCCAAATACATGGAGAATAAACAGCATCCTTCTAAAGAATGAATGTGCCAACCAGGAAATTAAAGAAGAATTGAAAAAAATTCATGGAAACAAATGATAATGAAAACACAACGATTCAAAATATGTGGGACACAGGAAAGGTAGTCCTGAGAGGAAAATATATAGCGATACAAGCCTTTCTCATGAAACAAGAAATGTCTCAAGTGCACAACATAACCCTGCACCTAAAGGAGCTGGAAAAGGAAGGAGAAAGAAACCCTAAACCCAGCAGGAGAAGAGAAATCATAAAGATAAGAGTAGAAATCAATGAAATAGAAACCAAAAAAACAATAGAACAAATCAATGAAACTAGGAGCTGGTTCTTTGAAAAAAATTAGTAAGATTGATAAACCCCTGGCCAGACTTCTCAAAAGGAAAAGAGAAAGGACCCAAATAAATAAAATCATGAATGAAGAGGAGAGATCACAACTAACACCAAAGAAATACAGACAACTATAAAAACATCCTAGTAGCAACTCTATACGAACAAATTTGACAATCTGGAAGAAATGGATACATTCCTAGAGACATATAAACTACCACAACTGAGCCAGGAAGAAATAGAAAACCTGAACAGACCCATAATCAGTAAGGAGATTGAAATGGTCATCAAAAATCTCCAAACAAACAAAAGCACAGGGCCAGAAGGCTTCCCAGGGGAATTCTACCAAACATTTAAAGAAGATATAATTCCCATTCTTCCGAAACTGTTGCAAAAAATAGAAATGGAAGGAAAATTCCCAAACTCATTTTATGAGGCCAGCATCACCTTGATCCCAAAACCAGACAAGGATCCCATCAAAAAAGAGAACTACAGACCAATATCCTTGATGAACACAGATGCGAAAATTCTCATCAAAATACTATCCAAAGTATTCAACAGTACATTAAATGTATTATTCACCATGACCAAGTGGGATTTATTCCAGGGCTTCAAGGTTGGTGCAACATCCGCAAATCAAACAATGTGATGCAACACATTAATAAAAGAACGAGAACCATATGATATTCTCAATAGATGCTGAAAATGATTTGACAAAGTACAGCATCCCTTCCTGATCAAAACTCTTCAAAGTGTAGGGATAGAGGGCACATACCTCAATATTACCAAAGCCATCTATGAAAAACCCACCGCAAATATCATTCTCAATGGAGAAAAACTGAAAGCTTTTCCACTAAGGTCAGGAACACGGCAGGGATGTCCATTATCACCACTGCTATTCAACATAGTACTAGAAGTCCTAGCTTCAACAATCTGACAGCAAAAGGAAATTAAAGGCATCCAGATCAGCAAAGAAGAAGTCAAACTATCACTCTTCATAGATGACATGATACTATATGTGGAAAACCGAAAAGACTCCACTCCAAAACTGCTAAAATTTTTACAGGAATTTAGAAAAGTGTCAGGATATAAAATCAATGCACAGAAATCAGTTGCATTTCTCTACACCAACAACAAGACAGAAGAAAGAGAAATTAAGGAGTCAATCCCATATACAATTTAACCCAAAACTATAATATACCTAGGAATAAACCTAACCAAAGAGGCTAAGAATTTCTACACAGAATACTATAAAGTCCTCATGAAAGAAATTGAGGAAGACACAAAGAAGTGGAAAAATGTTCCATGTTCCTGGATTGGAAGAATAAATATTGTGAAAATGTCTATGCTACCTAAAGCAATCGACACATTTAATGCAATCCTTATCAAAATATCATCCTTTTTTTTTTCAAAAAAAAATGGAACAAATAATCCTAAAATTTATATGGAACCAGAAAAGACCTCGAATAGCCAAAGGGATATTGAAAAAGAAAGTCAAAGTTGGTAGCATCACAATTTGGGACTTCAAGCTCTGTTACAAATCTGTCATCATGAATAGGGAATGGTACTGGCACAAAAACAGACACATAGAAAAATGGAACAGAATAGAGAGCCCAGAAATAGACTCTCAGCTCTATGGTCAACTAATCATCGACAAAGCAGGAAAGAATGTCCAATGGAAAAAAGACAGCCCCTTCAATAAATGGTGTTGGGAAAATTGGACAGCCACATTCAGAAAATGAAATTGGAATGCTTCCTTACACCACACACGAATATAGACTCAAAATGGATGAAGGACTCAATGTGAGAAAGGAATCCATCAAAATCCTTGAGGAGAACACAGGCAGCAACCTCTTTTACCTCAGTAGCAACAACATCTTACTAGGAACATCACCAAAGGCAAGGGAATAGAGGGCAAAAATGAACTATTGGGATTTCTTCAAGATCAAAAGCTTTTGTGCAGCAAAGGAAACAGCTAACAAAACCAAAAGGCAACTGGCAGAATGGGAGAAGATATTTGCAAACGACATATCAGATAAAGGGCTAGTGTCCAAAATCTATAAAGAACTTAGCAAACTCAACACCCAAAGAACAAATAATCCAATCAAGAAATGGGCAGAAGACATGAACAGAAATTTCTGCAAAGAAGACATCCAGATGGCCAACAGACACATGAAAAAGTGCTCCATATCACGTGACATCAAATACAAATCAAAACCACAATGAGATATCACCTTACACCAGTCAGAATGGCTATAATTAACAAGTCAGGAAAGGACAGATGCTGGTGAGGATGCGGAGAAAGGGGAACCCTCCTACACTGTTGGTGGGAATGTAAGCTGGTGCAACCACTCTGGAAAACAGCATGGAGGTTCCTCAAAATGTTGAAAAAAGAACTACCCTCTGACCCAGCAATTGCACTATTGGGTATTTACACTTAAGATACAACGTAGTGATCGGAAGGGGCACATGCACCCGAATGTTTATAACAGCAATGTCTACAATAGCCAAACTATGGAAAGAACCTAGATGTCCATCAACAGATGAATGGATATAGAAGATGTGGTATATATAAACAATGGAATACTATGCAGCCATCAAAAGAAATGAAATCTTGCCATTTTCATCGACATGGATGCAACTAGAGGGTATCATGCTTAGTGAAATAAGTCAATCGGAGAAAGACAACTATCATATGATCTCCCTGATTTGGGGACGTGGAGATGCACCATGGGTTGTTGGGGGGTATGAGAAGCATAAATGAAACAAGATGGGATTGGGAGGGATACAAACCATAAGTGATTCTTAATCTCAAAAAACAAACTGAGGGTTGCTGTGGGGAGGGGGTTGGGAGAGGGGTAGTGGGGTTATGGACATTGGGAATGGTATGTGCTATTGTGAGTGCTGTGAAGTGTGTAAACCTGGCGATTCACAGTCCTGTGTCCCTGGGGATAAAAATACAGTATATGTTTATAAATAAATAAAAAATTAATAAAAAATTAAAAAAACATTATGCTAACATTTTCCTTCTTGGGATTTACCACCATGCCTATAACTCCAAACCACTTCTAGAATACACTTGCCACCAGCCCCTCTACAGAAATTCTCTTAGGGCTGTCTCCCACTGATTATATCCAGGCAGTGTGGGGAGTACATCAGGTAGGGCTGCAGTGGCGCTGGGGGGATGTGCAGCGGAACAGCAGGTCCCTAGTGTGCAGTAGCTGTGGGGGGCTATGCATGGCACCGGGAATCAAGGGCAACTCAGTGGGTCAATGGGGCAGTGATGGCATGGGGTGATAGGTGGGTTTGTGGAGCTGCCCAGACAGGAGGTGGTGGCAGCCAGGTGATAACCCTATGGTAGGGGGGCTGGACCTATGGGGAGGGAGCCAGGGTCACCAGAGCCAGGTGAGGGGACAACCAGGTGATAGTGGCACAGGGAGTGTTCGTGGGACCATGGTGGGGGAGCTGTGTGACACCCAAGTGGGGCACCCCTGCGGCGACTGTGATGGGGATTCGGAATCTAGGCAGCAAAACCAGAAGTGAGGTGGGACCAGCCCGGAGGCAGGGGCTCAGCAGTAGCAGTAGTGGGGTGGAAGTGGTGAGCAGGCCCAGAGTGCATGTCAAGGGGGTGGGGCAGCAGCATTTAGGAGGGCGTGGTGGTGGGGCCCAGATTGCACGTTAAGGGGGCAGGGCAGCAGCAGTTAGGCAGTTGTGGTGGGTGGCCCATCGTGCACATCAAGGGGGTGGGCAGCAACGGTTAGGCAGTTGTGGTGGGTGGCCCATCATGCACGTCAAGGGGGCGGGGCAGCAAAGTACAGCAGAGGCCTGTGGCTCAGGGCAGCTCCAGAGGGGTGGAAGCTAAGTTAAGTGGGGCAGTATGAGAAGCACAGCAGGGTGGCAGGGGTGCATGTGGTGGTAGCTGTTAGGGTCCATGATCAAAGGAACGAGACTGACACAAAGCAAAAATCAAGCAAAGCTTTATTTCACGCCATGCATCAGAAACCAAACTGACCAGGTGGTGCCCGAGCCCCACGCATGAGAAATCCCCTTGCCCTCACTCGGTTGCCTCCCCGATGTCAGGCACATTACCGAACTACTACCGCCCTGAATATCTACCCCCCTCCCCGCACTTCCACCACATTGCTACTGATTGGCCCTCTTCATCTAGCTGGCTTGACCCTCCCCTACAGTAGCAATGTGGTGGAAGTGCGGGGAGGGGAAGGGGAAGCTCTAAGGGGATAGAGGTGTGTGCTGGGAGGCGGGACCAGCCCGGCATCAGCAGGGCATCAATGTCAAGGCATGGTGGGCGGTGCTACCTGGGCCTGAGGAGTTGGCAGCTAGGAGATAACACTGAGGAAGGGGGACTTGATCATGGGGGAGGGAGCAGGGGTCATCAGAGGCGGGGAAGGGAGCAGGCAGTTATGGCACAGGGAGTGGTGGGAGCTGCGTGGCACCCAAGTGGGGCAGCCTGCAGCTCCTGTGGGGGATGAGTGGAATCTACGTGGCAGCAGAGCGGGTGAGGAGGTGGGAGCAGCCCCAGACATCAGTGCAGTTAGGAGGGAATGGTGGGCAGGCCTGTTGTGCCTGTCAAGTGCCTGGGGCAGAAGCAGTTAGGAGGGTGTGGTGGGTGGGGCACCGAAGCACAGCAGAGGCTGGGGACATAGAGCAACAGTGGAGGGGCAGCAGTGATGGTCGTGTGGGGGGCACTGCAGGATGACAGGGGTGCACTTGGGGGAGCAGCAAGGTGGTGGCAGCATGATGGGGGCCGGGGGCCAGCCATGCAAAGCAGTAATGCGCATGGCAGTGGGGAGACAACAGAGCAGGGGGAGGGTGAAGCAGCTAGGCGGTCATGGTGAGTGGAGGGGAGGGACCAGCCTGGCATCAGCGGGGTGTCAGTGTCATGGTGTGGTGGGTGAGGCTGCCAGGCTCCATGGGTGGGACAAGGTGGAAGAGAGGGTATAACACTCAAGGGGCGGGGCCATTGGGGAAGGAAGTGAGGGTGTCACCAGGCAGCAGTGGTATAGGGCAGGGGAGCTTCCTCTGGTAAGGGGAAGCTGCATGACACCCAAGTTGGGCAGCCGTGTGGCATCTGTAGGAGTGGGGTGGAATATAGGCAGCAGTGTGGGGGAGAGGGGGGTTGGACCAGCCCTGAGGCAGTAGCACAGCGAAAGCTTGGCTGGCTTCCTGGACCTGCTCACAGTGCATGCCAAAGAGGCGGGGAAGCAAAGCACAGCAGAGGCCAGAGGCCAGGGGCACAGGACAGAGGTGGCGCGGCAGTAAGGGGGCCTGTGGGGGGCACAGCAGGGTGGCAGTGGTGCATTTTTGGGGGGGAGCAAGCTAGTAGCAGTGCAGGAGGTTGGGGACGTGCTGGGCAGCCACACTCTTGGCAGCCAGTAGGCATTGGAGCGGAGGGAGGGGAGTAGCTAGGCTGTTGTGTCACTTGGGAGTGGGCAGGACTAGCTGGGTATAAGCGAGATGTCAATGTCATGGCGTGATGGGTCAGGCAGCGAAGCAAGAGCCTGGATTTACTGGGCTTGGTGCATGTCTACAGGGCGGGACCACTGATAGCAGCAGCAGCGGGGACCTAGGGTAGCAGTGGAGAGGGAATGGTTGTTGTAAGTGGGGGCACTGTGGAGGGGGGTGCGGGACGGTGGGAGTGGCTCATGTTGTGGGGGCAGCCTGGTGGTACCAGTTGAGGGAAAGGTGGAGTAGGACTCGTGGTGCGGCAGCAGCAAGGCAACAGATGTAGGGAATCAGGAAGGCTCCAGAGTGGGGGAAATGGTAGCAGCTAGGTGGTAGTTGCAGGGAGGGGTGGGCAGGAACAGCAGGGGGGCAGCGTGGCAGGTGGAGCAGGCATGCAAGTCAACAGGGCAGGGCTGCGTAGTGATGGGCTATGAAGACCAGCAGCAGTGGGACATAGGGCAAGAGTGGGACACAGGGCGACAGCAGATCAAAAGCAGGATGGTGGTAAGGGGGCACTGACGGCAAGGGGTAGGGGATTGGTAGTGGGAGTGTGTGGAATCCAGCATGGTAGAAGTGCGGGGAGAGCACAGAGGGATAGTAGCAGCAATGCGGTGGGGCAGCAGTACAGTAATGAGCATGGTGGTGAGTGGGGTGGGACAACACAGCTACACGGGTTCATGAGGGGTGGCTGGCAGGTGCTGGAGTGCGGAGAAGGGGGGACAGAACAAGCTGGGAGGCAGCACAGCAACTGCACAGGAAGGGCATGAAGGGCGGGTTAGGGCCTTAATGCATGTTGATGGGGCTGGACAGTGAAGGTCAGCATTTGCCTGGGGTACAGGGCAGAAGTTTACCTGCAGCAGCGGTAGTAAGGCAGACAATATGAGGGGTGTGCTGCAGATGGCAGGGCCACGAGGAGGGAGCACCCAGGCAGTAGCAGCATTGGGAGAAAGCTGCGATGTGTGGGACGGCAGCAGCAGGTCAACAGGGAGGGAATCTGTAGGCACTGGAGCAGGGGTGGGGGGGCGACAGGCGGTAGCAGTTCGGGGCTGTTTGGTGGGATCATCAGGGCAAGAGCATCAGGTTAAGAGCTGTGTGGGCTGGGCAGAGTCTCTGTATAGCCACAGCAGTAAGGGACAGTATGCAGTGAAGAAATGGCAGTGGCGGGCAGTGAGGCCACAGTGACTTGAGGAAGCAGTCAGATGGCAGCATACGGGGAGGCAAAGCAGGGAGGCAACGTGGGGAGGGATTGGCTGGGATGTGGTTGGGAGGGACCAGTGGGGCAGCAGCTGCAGGGCAATGGCATGGCATGGCTTGGGAGCAGGGCGGGGCAGTGGAGATGGGCAGGAGCAGCAGGGCGACCACAGTAGCAGTGGAGGTGCTGTTGTAAACACAGGCACCAGGGCAGTAGAAACACTGGAGTGTTATGTAGCAGGGTGGCAGAGTCCTATAGGAATTCACAAGGGAGTGGTAGTTGCCCTGGGGATGGCACAGCAGGGCATCAGTTGTTACAGGCAGGGTAGTAGGGCAGCTATGGTGAGGTTAGTCTTTGTGGGACAAAGGGGCACTGCTGTGGAGTAGCAGGGTGGAGAGTGGCAGCACTGGTGGCAGTGGCCTGTCAGGAATGGGCGGTGGAAGGGAGAGCGGCGGGTGTGTGGGGCGCATCAGGGTAGCAGTGGGGGGATGGCACAGTGGGGTGGCAGTGGTACGGGATGTGGAGACAAGCCAGGCAGCATAATTACAGGTGGGGGGGCAGTGATTTTGTAGCAGCACTATCAAATGCTTTTTCTGCATCTGTTGAGATGTTCCTGTGATGTTTTCATTCATTTTGTGAATGCGGCACATTAGTTTGATTTGTGGATTTTGAACCCCCATTGCATCCCTGAAATAAATCTTACTGGATCATACCTCTTCCTGCATTGTAGAATTCCATTTGCTGATATTTGGGTGAGGATTTTTTTTAAAGATTTTATTTATTTGACAGAGAGAGATTACAAGTAGGCAGAGAGGGAGGCAGAGAGAAAGGGGGAAGCAGGCTCCCTGCTGAGCAAAGAGCCTGATGCAGGGCTAGATCCCAGAATCCTGGGAGCAGGACCTGAGCCAAAAGCAGAGACTTTAACCTACTGATACAACCATGCACCCCTGGGTGAGGATTTTTGTGTCTATGTTCATGACAGATACTAGTCTGTCATTTTCTTGGGGCACCTTGGGAGGTTTTGATAAGGGCCATGCTGGTCTCATAAAATGAGTTGGGGTGCATTCCTTCTTCTTGTTTTTCTGGCAGAGTTTGAGAAGAATTGGTATTCGTTTTTTTTCTGTGGATGATTCATAGAATTCGCTGGTGAAACCATGGGTTCCTGGACTTTTGCTTGTTGGAAGTTTTTGATTTCTTATTTAATCTCCCTACTGGTCATTGATCTGTTAAGAATTTCTGTTTCTTTTTTTTTCCCTTTTTATTAATTTTTTCAGCGTAACAGTATTCATTCTTTTTGCACAACACCCAGTGCTCCATGCAAAACGTGCCCTCCCCATCACCCACCACCTGTTCCCCCAACCTCCCACCCCTGACCCTTCAAAACCCTCAGGTTGTTTTTCAGAGTCCATAGTCTCTTATGGTTCGCCTCCCCTCCCCAATGTCCATAGCCTGCTCCCCCTCTCCCAATCCCACCTCCCCCCAGCAACCCCCAGTTTGTTTTGTGAGATTAAGGATTCAGTCTTAGTAGGTTGTATGTTTCTGGGAATGTATCCTTTGCTTTTGGACTATCCAGCCTATTGGGGTGTAATTGTTCATAGTACTTTTTATGAGCCTTTGCATATCAATGGTTTCAGGGAACATCTCTCATTTCTGATGACGAGTCCTCTTTCTTTTATGTTACCTTGAGTCTGGCTGAGACTCTGTCAGCTTTGTTCTTCTCAAAGAACCAGCTCTTTGTTGATGTGTTGATATTCTTGTTGTTGTTTTTTAATCTTTCTGCTGTCATTTTAGTCTGTATTTCACTTATTTCAGTTCTGATGTGTTCCTTCCTTTCTTCTACTACCTTTGGACTTTATTTGTTCTTTTTCTGTTCCTGGAGGTATCAAGTTAGGTTGTTTATTTGAGATGTTTCTTGTTTCTTGAGTTAGGCCTGTATCATTATAAACGTCCTTCTTAGAGCCACTTTTTTTTTTTTAAGTTAGCTCTAAGGGGTGCCTGTGTGGCTCAGTCTGTAAGACATTGGCCTTTGGCTCAAGTCATGAATTTAGGGCCCTGGAATTGAGCCCTGCATCAGCTCTCTGGTCAGCATGGGGAACCACTTTTTCCCTCTTCTACTGCCTGCTGCTCCTTCCACTTTGCTCAGACTCTCTCTCTCTCCCCCTCTGTGTAAAATAAATAAATGACATCTTAAAAAAATAAAGTGAGCTCTATGCCAAACATGCAGTTGAAACTCAAAACCACAAGATCAGGAGTCACAGCACTCCACTGACTAATCGGGTACCCCATTTTTGAACCCGTTTTACCACATTCCATAACATTTGTTTGATTGTATTATGTTTTCATTTGCCTCAAAGTATTTCTGTGTACCTATTTTGGTTTGCCCATGAACCCAATTGTTTGCTCAGTAGCATGTTGTTTAGTCTTTGTGTTTATGAATTTACAGTTTTCTTCTTGTAATTAATTTCTAGTTCTATGCCATTGTGGTTGGAAAAAAGTGGTCGATTTTATTTCAGTCTTCATTTGGGAAAATTTTAGGCTTCTGGAGTTTATTGACTTGTCTTGTGGCCTCACATTTGACCTATGGTGGAGAATGTTCTAGGTGCACTTGAGAGGAATGTATTCAATGTGCTGCTTTTGGATGGAGGTTTCTGTGTGTAGCTGTCAAGTCCATCTAAGTATCGGGTTGTCTGAGGCTGATGTTTCCTTTGTGATCTTCTTTTTGGATGGTGTATCATTGAGAGAAGTGTGAGGTATTAAATTTCCCTATGGTATTTGTGCTGATTTCTTCTCTTAGGTTTGTTCATACATGTTCTACATATGTAGTTGCTCCACTGTTGCGTGGGTAAATATTCATAAATATTGCATCGTCTTACCGCATTGATTCCATTATCAGTTTGTAGTGCCCTTCATTGGCTCTTGTTACAGTGTTTGGATTTTTTCTTTTTCTCCTCCATTGGACTGAAAATCAGAAGATCATCTGTTAGCTCTGCAGCCATGAACAAAGCACAGCCCTGCTCTAAGTCTGGTTATCTTTTTTCCCCCTCTATAAGTAAACACAATAAATACTTCTTCCAGGACCATATCCTGACTCCAATAAGAGAATGTGTATAAAAGAGCTTTGTAAATGAGGAGATACTACCCAATTATGAAAATGATTATGCAAGCACCAAATGTCCAGGATAAGATTTTTAAAGACATATTTATTTATTGTAGAGACAGAAAGCGAGTGCATGCACAAGCATATGCTAGAGAGGAGAGGGTCAGAGGGAGAGAGGGAATCCTCCAGCAGCGTCTCCCCCCCCCGAGTGTGGAGCCTGGTGCAGGGTTCTCTCCCAGGAGTGTGGGATCTTGATTTGAGCCAAAGTCAAGAGTCAGCCACTTAACTCACTGTGTCCCCAAGGTACCACCAGAATAAGATTTTTTAATACATTTTTGAGGGCTTACACTCATAGGTATTATTCTAAGTGACCTCTATTTCTTTCAATCCTAAAAACTATTCTTAAATTAAAAATAGAAGTTATTCTAAAAGCAAATATTCATAATATACTCAGAGGTGGGGAAACAGGTAGAAAAGAGGTTAAGTATGGGCACCAGGACGATTCAGTCATTGAAGCTTCTGCCTTTGGCTCAGGACATAACCCCAGGTTCCTGGAATCGAACCCCAGATCAGGCTCCCTGCTCAGTGGGGAGTCTTCTTCTCCCTGTCCCTCTGTCCCTCCCCTGCTTATGTACCCCCCTTCTCTGTATCTCAAATAAATTATTAAATTAAAAAGTCAAGTTACTTGCTCAGTGTCATGATAACTATTAGCACTAGATACAGTTCTGAGTGTGTGACCCTAAAGAATGTGTTCTTTCATTTTTACATTTACCAGAAAATACCTAGCCTTCAAAATACCATAGATTAAATTAGTTTCCCCTTTCTCCATACATTGAGTACCAGAAGATGCTACAATTCCAGGGCCCTGGCTGGCTGGGTCGGTGGAGTGTGTTACTCTTGAACTCCGGTTATGAATTTGAGCCATGTTGAGGGTACAGAATACTTAATTGAAAAAAAAGTTGCTATTGTTGGGCTTGTTTTCTTTTTTTCCTTTTGACTCCTTCACACATTTCTCCCACCTCCAACCCCAAAATTCTGCCACCCCCCATCTCTTCTGTATGTGAGCTCATATTTTTGTTTTTGTTTTGTTTGCTTTAAGGTTTTACATGTAAGTGATTTCTAGTATTTGTCTTTCTGTCTGGCCTGTTGTACTTAGCATAATGCCTTAAAGGGTGACCATGTTGTAAATCGGAAAATTTCATGCTATATTATGACTGAGTAGGATTCCACTGTATTTATCGACCACAATTTCTTTATTCATTCATCCACTGATGGCATTTAGGTTGTTTCTTTATTTTCACTGTTGTAAATAATCCTGCAGTGTACAAAGGGGCAAATATACCTTTGTGAGGGGAACCTGGGTGGCTCAGTGGGTTGAGCCTCTGCCTTCAGCTCTGGTCATGATCCCGGGGTCTTGGGATCGAGCCCCGCATTGGACTCTCTGCTCAGTGGGGAGCCTGCTTCCTCTCTCTCTGCCTGTCTCTCTGCCTACTTGTGATCTCTGTTTGTCAAATAAATTAAAAAAAAAAGAAAAAAACATATACCTTTGCGAGTTAGTGTTTTTATTTCCTTCAGATAAATACTCAGGAAGGGGATTGCTGACTCCTTTGGTTGTTCTGTTTCTCATTTTTTGGAGGAACTTCTCTACTGTTTTCCATAGTGACCACACCCATTTATACTCCCAGTAATGGTGCACTAGAGTTTTCCTCTACTCCACACCTTACCAAAACTTGCTATTTCCTGTGTTTTTGATAATGGCCCTTCTGACAGGGGTGAATTGGTGCCTCATTTTGGTTTGATTTGCATTTCCCTGATGATTAATGATGTTGAGCATTTTTCATGTTCTTGTAGACCATCTATATGTCTTCTTTAGGAAAAATGTCTATTTGTAACACCAAAGAAGTAGAAACAATAATCAGAAGTTATTATCAACAGTTATATGCCAATAAGTTAAGCAACCTAGATGAAAAGGAAAATGTCTATTTGGATCTGGTCCTCTTACATTAGATTACTTGTGGAATTTTTGTTGTTTTTGGTGCTTTTGTGTGTTTTGTTTTATCTTGCTGTTGAGTTGCATGAGTTTTTTATATTTGGAATATTAACCCCTTACTGGATATATAATTTACAAATGTTTTACCTTAGGTTAACGTTTTATTTTGTTGATGGCTTCCTTTGTTCTTTGGACGTTTCATAGTTTGGTGCAGGCTCATACTTTGCTTCTTTGTTTGTTTTTACTTTGGTATCAGCTTAAAAGAACCACTACCAAGACCTGTGTCAAGGACATTTCCAAACCCCGTGTTTTTGCTATAAGTTTTATAGTTCCAGGTCTTATTTTCAAGTGTTTGACCCATTTTGAGTTAATTTTTGTGTACGGTATAAGAGAATGGTGTAGTTTTGTTCTCTTACATATGACTCTCCAGTGTTCCCAGCACCATTGATGAAAGAGACTGTTTTTCCCCGTTGTTTATTCTTGGCTCTTTTGTCATAAGGTCCCGGACCATAGATGTGTGTGTGTTTACTTCTGGGCTCTCTCCTGTCTTCTGGTGATGTGTGTGTCTGTTGTTATGACAATGCTAGATTGTTTTGATTACTCTAGCATTGTCATTAGTCTGAAATGAACAAGTGCAATGCCTTTAGTGTGGTTCTTCTTTCTCTAGATTGCTCTGGTATTCAGAGTTTTTTGTGGCATCATACAAATTTTTAGATTCTTTGTTCTCTTTCTGTGAAAAATGTCCTTAGAATTTTTATAGGAATTGCAATGAAACTGTAGGTGGTTTAGGGAAGTATGGACATTTTACCACTATTAATTCTTCTCACCCATGAATATGCGGTGTCTTCCGGTTTATGTGTGTTACCTTCAGTTTCTTTCCTTACCGTCCTATACTTTTCATTATACAAGATTTTACCTCTTGGTGAAGTTTATTCCTGGATATTTTATTCTTTTTGATGCAACTTCAGGTGGGATGATCTTCTTAATATATTTTCTGCTGGTTCGTTATTAGCGTAAAGAAACATAGTGCGTTTTGGGGTAGTGATATTGTATCCTGTCCCTTTCCTGAATTTAGTCATACTTTGAGCAATTTTTCACTGCCTTCTTTGAGGTTTTCCTTTTGTTCTATATCATCCGCAAATATCGGCCGTTTTACTTCTTGCTTTCCAGTTTTGATGCTTCTGATTATCTTCTTGCATAATTGTTCTGCCTTGGATTTTCAATATTGTGTCCAGCAAAAGTGGCAAGGAAAGATTGGTAGTGTTCCTAACTTTGGTGATATTAGAGGAAATAGTAACAGCTAAAACTTTACACTATGGCATGTGACGTATTCTGTGTGGTTGTCATATATGGCATTTTTTAAAGATTTTATTTATTTACTTGAGAGAGAGAGAGATCACAAGTAGGCAGTGAGACAGAGAGGGGGGAAGCAGGCTCCCTGCTGAGCACAAAGCCCAATGTGGGGCTCGATCCTAGGGCCCTGGGATAATGACCTGAGCTTAAGGCAGAGGCTTTAACCCACTGAGACACCCAGGTGGCCCATATGTGACCTTTTTGGTGTTGAAGTATGTTCCTGGTCTATGCACTCTGTTGAGAATTTTGATTGCAAACGGATATTAAAGTTTGTCAAATGCTTCTCTGCATCTCAAGATGATCACATCATTTTTATTCTTTATTTTGTTAATGTGCTGTATCACTTTGATCTATGTGCACCTGTAAACCATCATTGCATTCTTGCAAGATCCCACTTGATCATAGTATATGATCCTCTCAGCATGTTGGTGAAGTTGGGTTTCTAGTATTTTGTTGAATATTTTTGAATCTATAGTCATCAGGGATATTGGACTGTAAGATTCTTTTCTTGGGGTGTCCTCGTTTATTTTTGTATTAGAGTAGTGTTAGCCTCAGCAAGTGAGTTTAGAATCTTTATCTTCTGTTTTTTGGAAAAGTGGGCAAAGGACTGGTATGAATACTTCCCTGAATTGTAGAATTTATCACAAAAGGCATCTGGTTCTGAAACTTGGTTTTGGGGGGAGGGTTTAAGTTGCTGATATGATGAGTACTGGTGTTTTATGTAAGTATTGAATCCCTAAAGATGAAACTGTTTCCATATCTTGGTGGTGGGATAGATGAAGGGGAACGAGAGTCATGGGGGCCCAGCACTCAGAGGCTCCATCTGCCACTGCGGCTGTGCCATTCCTCTCAGATGCTGGTGGAGGATGAAGGACATGGTGGAAATACGTCAGACTGATGGCGGCAGGGTGGCGGGAATGTGGGGTCCGAGCGGGGTGATGAGAGTGATGCGTGGCCCTTCTGTCCCACCAACAAGGTATCATATTGCTACTGCCTGGCCAACCGTAATTCCAGCACGTTCACCACTGTGGAAATGGGTGCCATGGTGAGGCAATTCACGGCCACCGAGCTGGCCCCAGAGTCAGCGTACATCTTCAGCCTGATGACCAAGATGAAGCAGGGCTGGGGCAGGCCCTAGAGGCCACCGTCATCACCACTGAGAAGCGAGGTAAGCCCAGAGGCCCAGGTCCACTGTCCTAGTGACACAGGGAGGACAGTTGGGCCCAATTGGGAGCCACAGACTGCTGGGTCCACGGCTTCCTGGGCAGGGCTTGCAGGGTAGTGTGTCTACACAACCTGATATTTATCAGGCAGGCAGGTATGTCCCTGGAGAGGAGGCTGTGTAACTGGATCAGGGTGGCTCTGAGTCACCATGTTGGAGGGAGTCTCCCTGAAGCCAGGTGCTTTTCTCTGATCTTCAAAACCACATGACCATCTGAGCCATGGGTTCCAAAATACGATTCCTACCAAGCAATCTTAGGGAGATTTGTCTTTATCGATGCCGCTTCTGTTCCAAGCACAGTTGAAGTGCTTATTGTTCACTGTTGTGGTTTCTCCGCACCAAATCCTGGGGGGAAAAGTGCTGTGAGGCCCATTTCTACAGAAGATGTGGCGCACAGACATCTCCAGTTATTTGCCAGGGACAAAGCTGTTGAGACAGTGATGTGGACAATCTCCACAGACACTGGGCTCCCTGTTCCCACAGCAATATGCTGTGGGTTCCCATCTCAGTGAATCCCTGATATGCCGTTCAGTATCATCCTGAGATCTGCCTCTGGGAGTTCCCTTCCCAGGGCCATCCCAAGTACTCTAGGCCCATTTTATGCCATCTGACCTTGTAGGGACCACAGGGGTTCCAGCCTAGGTCTGAATCAGGACAGAGCAGGTGCGATCTGGAAGGCAGAACAGCCAATGAACCCCCAATATGAGGCTGCCAGGAGCCTGGGTGGCTTTCAAGGCAACGTGGTGCCTTCCAGTTTCTATGCGGCAACAAGCCCACATGTATAGTTCCCTTAGAGTTCTGGCTTCAGAATACGTGGCTCAGGGACTGTATCCCTGTTCTCTCCACATCCAGGGAGCAGAATGTGCTTTGGCTCTGCTGATGTCACAGGGTAGCACACGGGTAGTAGCTTGAACCAGCCTATCTGAGGAGTGATGTTGAGGGGAACATATGACTCATTTCCCTCCTGTGCTCTTGAACAGAGAGTCCCACCCATGCCCCAGAGGAATCTCCCTGGACTTTGGAGCAAAACCAAACAACAAAATTAAAGGATCCAGGATACATTTGGGCCCATTTACCTGCAGAGGTACTCTTGGTCTGTGGCTTGCTCATCGATGTCAGAGCAGAGATCTTACTGGAATACAAGTAGGCTGACAGCCAGGCCTACTGCAGAGTATCTGGAAATGTTGCCACCCTGGCAGAAACACATTTGCTCACTACTCAAGTGTTATTTGTGCTGTTGTGCTGAATCCTCCTCTAACCCACCTGCTTACCCTCTTCTTACCTCTTCTTACCATGAGAGGCTGAGTGAAATGCAATGCCTGGACTGTAGATTATGTTAGCTTCTCTATAAATCTGTCCCTAGGGGTTATTTGGCCCAGTGAGAAGGGGTTTGGGGAGCAGGTATTTGGGGCTGACATGACTTGCTTCAGAGGTGTCCTCTGAGGTTGAGCAGGAAGGTACGTCCTACAGTCCTATCTGGCACCTGGGCCACGTTGGTCACCACATTGGCTAGTTTGAGGGGAGCAGAGTGCCGGCCAGCCAGAGTCTGTGACTCCTCAACTGCCTGTTGACAGCCTGAACCCAGGGCTCGGGGCACCAGAGCAGAGCCAGAGTTGGAGAGCCCGGGTAGATGCTAATAGGAAAGGACTAGAGCCAGGGAGGGAGGCAAGCAGGCTCTGGCAGCCACATCAGCCAGCCAGGTTACTGGGGGACTGAAGCCTGGCTTTGCACTCTGCCACATTAGAGGGTTGGCATGTCTCAGGACCAAAAGCACACAGTGGGAAGTCTGCCATCACCACAACCCTGAAGTAGACAGGGTAGTTTGGAGCACACTCAGTCACCTGGGTGCTGTGGTTATGTCTCCTCATCCAGTCTCCTTTCGAATGCCTAGGTCAACACCTGGGCGTTGGACAGAGGACAGCTAGCTAGGGTAGTGGAGTACTTTCTGAGGAGACTGGCAGGTGGAATGCTGCCCCGTGGCTGGGGGGGGGGTAGAGACCAAAATAGCCCACTAAGCACTAAGTCTCAGGCTTTGTGCAAGGGGATTCTTTTATTTTTAATATTTCTTTTCAGCATAAGAGTATTCATTGTTTTTGCTCCACACCCAATGCTCCATGCAATACGTGCCCTCCCTATTAACCACCAGGTTCCCCAACCTCCCACCCCCCGCCCCTTCAAAACCCTCAGGTTGTTTTTCAGAGTCCATAGTCTCTCATGGTTCATCTCCCCTTCCAATTTCCCTCAACTCCCTTCTCCTCTCCATCTCCCCACATCCTCCATGTTATTTATTATGCTCCACAAATAAGTGGAAGCATATGATCATTGACTCTCTCTGCTTGACTTATTTCACTCAGCATATTCTCTTCCAGTACCGTCCATGTTGCTACAAAACTTGGGTACTCTTCCTTTCTGATGAAGAGATAATACTCCATTGTGTATATAGACCACATCTTCCTTATCCATTCGTCCCTTGAAGGACATATTGGTTCTTTCCACATTTTGTTGACCGTGGCCATTGCTGCTATAAACATTGTGGTACAGATGGCCCTTCTTTTCACTACATCTGTATCATTGGGTTTAATACCCAGTACTGTGATTGCAGGGTTATAGGGAAGCTCTATTTTTAAAGTCTTGAGGAATCTCCACACTGTTCTCCAAAGTGGCTGCACCGACTTACATTCCCACCAACAGTGTAAGAGGGTTCCCCTTTCTCCACATCCTCTCCAACACATGTTGTTTCTGGTCTTGCTAATTTTGGCGATTCTAACTGGTGTAAAGTGGTATCTCAATGTGGTTTTAAATTTGAATCTCCCTGATGGCTAGTGATGATGAACATTATTTGATGTGTCTGGTAGCCATTTGTATGTCTTCATTGGATAAGTGTCTGTTCATATCTTCTGCCCATATTTGATAGGATTATCTGTTTTGTGTGTGTTGAGTTTGAGGAGTTCTTTATAGATCCTGGATATGAACCTTTTTTCTCTACTGTCAATTGCAAAAAGCAGAATTTCAGATCAATATCACTGATGAATATGGATACTAAGATCTCAACAAGATCCTAGCAAACAGGATCCAACAACACATTAAAGAGATTATCCACCATGACCAGGTGGGATTCATCCCTGGGTTATAAGGATGGTTCAACATTCGCAAATCAATCAATGTGAGAGAACAAATCAATAAGAGAAGTGAGAAGAACCATATGGTCCTCTCAACTGATGCAGAAAAAAACATTTCACAAAATCAAGCATACGGTACTGATTAAAAGTCTTCAAAGTATAGGGATACAGGGAACATTCCTGAACTCCATAGAATCTATCTATGAAAGACCCACAGCAAATATATTTCTCAATGGGAAAAAGCTTGCAGCCTTCCTGTTGAGATCAGGAACACAAGGATGCCCACTCTCACCACTCTTGTTCAACATAGTATTAGAAGTCCTAGCAAGAGCAATCAGACAACAAAGAGAAATAAAATGTATCCAAATTGTCAATGAAGAAGTCAAACTCTCTCTCTTTGGAGGTGACATTATTCTTTATATGGAAAACCCAAAAGACTCCACCCCCCAAACTACTAGAACTCATAAAGCAATTCAGTAACATGGCAGGATACAAAGTCAGTGTACAGAAATGAGTGGCTTTCTTATACACTAACAATAAAAATACAGAAAGGGAAATTAGAGTATCGATTCCATTTACTACAGCACCAAGAACCATAAGATACCTGGGAATAAACCTAACTGAACATGTAAAGGATCTGTACTGGAGGAACTAAAGAACACTCATGAAAGAAATTGAAGAAGACACAAAAGGATGGAAGACCGTTCCATGCTCTTGGACTGGAAGATTAAACATTCTTATAATGTGCAAGGGGATTCTTGGAAGCACCACAGAAGAGGAACCCCATCTGCATGTCCCTGCGGCTCTGCTCCCCCTGCACAGACCTTAGATGGGTGCAAGGGGGGAGAAAGTGTGGGAAGGAGTATATTTCCTCCTTCCAACCCTATGCAGGTTACCTTCTTCCAAAGAGATCCGTCGAGGACGTGAAACACAGAGGCTGAGCGGCCTGGTGAACACCAGGAAAAGGTGTGCTGTTCAACCAAGATAGAAAGGGCTAGACCTGCCTGATCATGGTGGATGCAAAGAGGGCACTGAACAGGTTTGTGGGACTTGGGCAAGGTGGTGGGCTGCAGGGCTTTGCCATCATCCAGGAAGCCTCCATGAATACTGTGGCAAATCCTTTACAACCCCTCTGGTTTTCTCCTTGGGAGAAATTTCTAGAAGTAGACACTTAGCTCAGAAGACATGAGCGTGTTTGGCTTGGAGATATGGAAACTCATGGACATGCCATGCCCTGGGACCAGGATGCAGGTCTTGTAGCCTCTCTGATTCCATGGTGATGTTGTGCCTTCTATGTTCGATGAAAATATATCTCATTAAGCATGTATCTGCAGGTCTTTCATCCCCACTTTGCCGTTACATACCTGTGACTGTACACAGTAATGTGTTTTGTGAGGTCTTAGTGTCCGATCATGAAAATTCTCAAACTCAGCTGTGTAAAGATTTCCAGAACTCATGGAAAAGCTGCATTCAAGCTGAACAAGAATTAATAAGAGGGGACTGGGTGAGTTGAGGAACACGAGTCTACCTTTGTGACTCTTGTTTGAAATATTGCTGGTTCTTTAATGTTTCTTCTTCCAGGTTGAGGGAAACTGTATCTGAAAATATCCATGATCTACATAAATGTGATGAAATATGTCTGTGTGATCAAATGGGAGCATTTAACTTCTCCCCCTCCCTGAATCCTTCATCATTCAGAAACTCTCAGGGAGAATTTCTTCCAAGGTACTTAGGATTATTGGCATAAGTTCAGCACAAGTGACTTTTTCTTGTAACAGGGCAGTGCTGGAAACAGCGGTTATTTTACCAAGAGATTGAGTGAAATGTCCAATTTGAGAGTGACATGTATAGACTCATATAATGACCAGACAATTTTCAGGAATAAGGTTAACTTTGGTGGAGCCCCTTGGCAATAGCAGCTTGACACTTTGATGACACAGTGCCCAGTAGCCTGCCAGATGAGTGGGGAATATTACTTGATGGCAGGTATAGGAACCTCAGGATATGTGGGGGACCATGAGAAGAGGAATCCACCCAAATCAACAAGCATTGCAGTCAAGTCTGATGGGAGTATGGTGCTTGGCTTTGGCCTGGATACACTACTGAAAGTTCATTCTAGCAATCCCTCATGAAAATTTCCAGCACAGTTTCAAAATCTTTATGGAATGGTCCGTCACTATGCCTGCCAGGCTTAGTTAGAATAGATGCTTAGAAACCAAGTGTGCTTGCGACTGTCCTCTAGCATCTAAGAAATCACCCCAAATCTGTTGAACTGAAATCCATCACCCATGTTGCTGGCGCTACTGCCACCACCACCATACATTTCTGTGTGATACAATGGGTCCCATGAAGCTCTGAATCTATTTAGTTCACAATCAGGTTTGGGTACCTCACTTTGGAGGCTGGCAGTGTTTTCTGATTGAGAAAATCCTATCAGAACTATACCCCAAATTGCCCCAGAATCCTCTAGAAGCTGGTTGTTGGAGAGCTTACCTTTGGGTCAGTAGCATAGACGCTGGTTAGGAGTGAAACAACAGTCTCCAAGATAAAGGTTATATTCATATTGGGTGGTGATTAGTTGTTTTTTTTTTTCTTTTTTTTTTTGAGTTTCAAGGTTCATGAGAAGTGTGTCTTAGAAAGGAAAGACCAGGGGCTCATTTCAGCCAAATAGAGTTGTGAAAAAAGAAAGGAAGCAAGAATAACAGAGCACCTCACGTAGAGTAGAAAAGACACTGAGGAGGTAGAGTATATGCACATCTCCTATGGGAGTTCCATGTCATTGGAGTTACGGTGTACATATATGAGAATGTGTCAAAGGTGAAAGAAGATTCAAGGAGAAGTAAGCAACCCTAGGATGGTCATGCAAAATGCAGTTGAAATAGGGTTTATACAGATTTTCTGTTTTGGTTCTGGGAGCAGCAGGAATTTTTTTAGACTCTTGACGCTAGTTGCAAATGGTGATTGACCTCTGGGGCATCTCCTATCCCACATCCTCCTGCTTGGGTCTGCCTAGATATCATGGAACTCCCGGTAGCCTATTGACCATGCACGTACTATTTGAAGGTCTGCCAGCAGCAATGCTAAGTCTCACAAATTTCAGGGTCCTGTGGTTTTAGCTTCTTTGAGCTTGTGCTCTCTGCTGGAATGGAGGGGCATGCTTTCAGTTTTTTGTGACATCGTGTCTTCCTGATTGTGCATCCTGAGACCTAAAGTAAACACTCTCCCTGTTTTTACAGGTGGTGCTTCAAGGCTCAATGGACTTGGCCTCCTTTGCAGCATCCAGTGTGTCTGTCCTCTGTCTCTTCAGTGTAGATTCAAGTGCAACATTACAGGAGTGTGACCCCTGTTGTCTATCTGGTGGATGTGCATCACAGTGGTAAGTTGTCTTGGTTCTGAACCTTCCACCTGGGTTGAAGTTCAGGCCTTGACATGGGTATCTTCTTTTGCTGACTTCTGTCTTTCTTCTGGAGGAAAAGATACTCTCTTCTTGTTGATTTAATTAGAGATGTACCCTTAACCAGAATATCTAGAGTTTGTTGCTTGGGAAAAATTACTTAGTGACATGTATAGAGAAGGTTCTTCAAGTCCCTCCCCCAAACAAAACATCTGAGCTACAGGTTGCTTCTGTTAGCAGAATCCTGAGTAATTGCAGGGTTATCTTATAAATAGACATTCTCTCCAAAATAGTGTTTTCTGCCAACACATTCTTTTATAACTAGAGTTATAAGAGTAAAAAATAAACTAGAGTAAAAAATATCAGGCATCTTTACAAATCGACCTCTAGTGGGCATGCTATTTTTTTGTAAGAGAGGGAGGTGGGAGAGAGAGAGGGAAAATCTGGGTAGGCTCCACACACTTTGCAGAGCGTGACACAGGGCTTAATCTCACAACACTGAGATCATCACCTCAGCCTAAATCAAGAGGGTCAGTAAGAAGGTCACTCACTTAGAGTAGAGAAGACATGAGGTGGTAGAGTGTATGCCCATTTCCTGTAGGAATTCCATATTACTGAAGAATCAGTGTAGATGAATGAGAACATATTTCTAGTATGAAGATTCTAGGAGAAGTAAGCATCGCTAAGATGATCAAGTGAAATGCAGTTGTAATAGGGTTTCTGCGAGTCTTCTGTTTGGTTCTGGAAGCAGCAGCAAGTTTATTTAGTCTCTTGTCACTAGTTGCCAATGATGATTGATGTCTGGGTCACCTTTGTCCTACACGCTCCTCCTTTAGTCTGGCATAGACACCATGGAACTCCTGGTAGCCAAGTTTGGAAGGGGTGGTACAGAGGGAGAGAGAGACCTGTAATCAGGCTCCACATGCAGTGCAGAGCATTACACATGTCAGGGGCTCGATCTGACAACCCTGACATCAGGACCTGAGCCAACATCAAGAGTTGGTCCTTTAACTAAAAGAACCATACTGGCATTCCTGGATGTGCTTTGTGTTTATGGAAGGCAGAGTACATACCCCCTCCTGTTCTATAATCTTCTAAATTGGGGACTATTTCCATATCAGCAGTGATCTTACACTTTCTCAGGCCAAGAGATAAGTAGCTATTCTTGGTGGTGGAGAAAAGCAGCTGGGTACAAAATTCTCATAGTGGGGGAGGTAGCTCTCACTGCCTGACTCTGAACAGTACAGTTTTATTCCTGTCCTAATGCACACAGTTCCTCTGAAACAGAACTTTTGTAAAAGATTAAATTAATTTGCAATCCCCTGGGTGGCACAGTTGGTTAAGCATCTGCCTTTGACTGAAGTCAGGATCCCTAGATCCTGGGGCATCAGGCCCTGCATTGGGCACCCTTCTCAATGTGAAGCCTACTTCCTCTCCCTCTTCCCCCCGCCCTAAATCCCACTGTTCTTGATCCCTCTCTAGCTCTCTTGCTCTCAAATAAGTAAAGAATTCAAGTATTTGTAAGTAAGAAATTAATTTGTCAGTCGTTTCTAATTTATGAGGGTAATATTAGTAGGATTAAAGATACATGAGAGGTAGATCACACACCATGTGTTTGTTGAATCTTGCTGCCATTCATCCTTATGATCTACTTACATTGATAGGTTAATATTTTTGTGAACATATATCAATCACCTTGTGTTCTGATATTCTGAGTTAACCCTCCAATTGATGTTCTCATGGATCACAGGCAGTGTATTTATGTGTCAAACTTCCTACCCAGAGATAGTACCAACGTCAATTGTGAGACCCAGTAAAGGAAAGTCCCCCGTTTTTACTTGGCACAGTGTGCACGGTTGTGAGACAATGCCTGTTTGGTGATACTGACATTTATGCAAGTATTGATGGATAAGAGCAGATGTGCTTTATTTCTAGCTATTGGTTACTGGAATAGTTCATTCAACATCCCTTAGATCATTACTGAGTTGTATATGTTTGCAGTGAAATATTGTCAGTGTCTGATTTTGTATCTCAATGTCACCCTAAGAAATTTCTTGGGAGGTATTTGCCCAGTGATTTTCTGATGTGAGTGTCCAGGGAGGAATTCCCCCCACCCACCCATTGCATTGGGATCAGTGTTTCCTCACTGTGAGCGTGTCATTGCTGGCTAAGGAATAAGGGATAACTGAGCACATTCCTTTCCTCATCACACCAGGAGGATCTTCTTGTGCGCAAATCCTCCCAGGTCCTTCACGTGTTGGCTCCATTAGGAATGGGATTCCCACATGGATTTCATCAGCATTCAGCAGCAGTGATGATGCAGGGGGTCCCAGGAGGTCCCTGCATCATCACTTGCGAGTAAGGGATGACACACACTCTGAGATGGTAGTAGGAGCTCGGGCCTGAACCCCAATTGAAGCTTCTCCCACCAAGACACAGTGCTAGTGGTTCTCCTCATGTGAGTTCTCTGGTGTTGGGAAAGGAATCACATCTGGCAGAAGGCTCTGCCTCAGTGATGGGAGAAAAGGGGTTTGTACTGTGTGATTTCTGTGGTGGTGAAAAAGGTGGGAGCTCTGGGTAAAGGCAGGACCCCAGTGATGACAGACACAAGTTTCTCTGCTCCGAGTTGTCTGGTGTCTCCAAATGTGAGAGCTGTATATAATCTTTGACCACATTTTTTTGGGTTCCCGCTGGTGTCGATCCTCAGATGCTGGGTAAGGGTGTTCCTGGACTAAATGCTTTCCCTTGAAGATGGCATTCAACCAGTTTCTGTCTGTGGGAAGTGCCCATGGCCTCTAAGAAATGCATGTTGCTATGAGCTCTTGTACAGCAATACCAGCACATGGCTTCTACCCCGTGTGAGCTCCTGGGCATGTATAAGAGCAGAGCTCTCTGAATGAAGTATCTCCCACCTTCTTTACATCCCTAAGGTGCATCTCCTGTGGTTTTGCTGTGTACAGACGTGAGCAATGCCATGGAATTGTTTCCTCCATGTGTATTATGTCTATTTTACTCAGAAGGGCGAGTTCTCTCGTGTCTCCTGAGGTTAGAGCCCCAAATAAAGGCTTTCTCACACTGGAGAGGTGTGTGTGGTGCGATACAGGATGAATGAGCTCTGATGTCATTTGCACCAGGGACACATGGCTGAAGGCTCTTCCACATTGTGTGTAAATACAAGGTTTGTCTTCCTAGGACACAACACACATGGAGTGAGGTGAGGGATGTGAGAAATCTCCCTCTTGTGTCCCAGCATTGGCCGGGTTCCTGTACAGTGTGAACCCTCTGCTAATGGCCAGAACAGGAGGGGCTGTGGAAGGATTGCTCACACATGTTCCTCCCTTCCTGACTCAACGTACAAATCCCAGCCCCTTCCTTCATGAATAGTCTCTGTGTCTACCTCTGCAAGCCACTTGTAGTTGGGTGTGGTGTTACTTTCCGGAATTCAGATAGATCTTTCTACATGGTAGCCTCACACCCACGTCAACTGCTGAGTAAATTTTAGTTTAAGTTTCAAAGACTATACTGGTGAGTTGTGTTGAAGCCAGTGACTTTTACAGACACTCAGGCGATTTCAGTCCATTTGACACTTTTCAGCCAAGAAATGAAAGTGTTCATATTTCTGGTGGGAACAGCCCATATGCTCAGTGTCTTGGAAGACAGGAGATTTTGGTGAATGCTTAGCATATCCCATGTCCATCTGTAGTGAGGAAAACCAGGATTCATGACTGTGAAGCTTACTGTTGACTTGTAGAATAACAGACAATTGAGATGAACCTATGTGGATATCACTTCATCCTTTATAACAGGGAATGTATTGCCATGAGCTCTTGGGTCTTCTACACAAAGAATGTGTCACTGGACACTACATGAAACTATGGACTAACATAACAGAACAAAAGAAAGAAAGATGGGAAGGGAGAAAGGAATACAAAGAACAAAAAGATAATGAAGGGAAGGAAGGAAAGAAGGGTTTGAGAAAAAGGGAGAAGAGAAACTGGTAGAGAGGCATTAGTGGAAAAAAATTTTGAAAGTTGTGAGACAAACGTCTGAGAGTTAAGATTTGAACTTGATGACAAAGGAAAGAAATGGAGTCCTCTACTCAGGAATAGAAACCTGGTATAGTGTATTGGTGATGAGAACCTATTGACCATATAAACATGTTAGAAAAAGAAAGTGAGGATGGGATGCTGGGGAGTTTAAGATGGACAAACTCAAAAAAGTCAGGACTGAAAGAGGTGCCATGTGACGGTTTTATCCCAAGAATCATAGAAGCATCCTGACCTCAGAGGACACAGAATGTGCAGTGGGTTAGGTGGATGGAGTCGGAAGAGTTGATAGAAATGGGACTGTGTTGAAGGGTCGTTTCCACAGGAGCCCTACAAGAGAAAGGACTGATATAGGAAAGATGTTAGAGTTCAAGGCCAATGGTCAAGAAAGAAGTCTTGAGATGGCTTTGCTGGCAAAAGGTGATTTTTATTAAAGCACAGGGACACGACCCATGGTTAGAAAGGATTGCTATGCTGGGGTTGTGACAGGAGGAGGACTCTCTAGGATGGTGTTGGGGGAGGTGAGGCAAAAGGGAGGTTTTGCAAGAACGTTGCAGTAGGACAGAGGACACACAGGATAAAGGAGGCTTTGCTCTTGTCACATGAAGGTCGTTTTTCCTTCTAGGAAGGCATTAATAGAAAGGTAGTTGGGAGCTTTCTGGAGGAATGTTAGTTTCTTCCTCTCACAGGTCCTTCTCAAGGGACTGCAGGTTTGGGAAGAAACTCTGTTTTATTGACATTTCCTTCTACCTCAGCCTCCCTCAGTGTTATGGAGGTGAGGGGGATGTAAGGGCCTCCGGAAACAGAGTGACGGGTCTCTGGAAGTTAGCTAGCCTATTGACAAGCAAGCCTCTTCCTTGGAAATCACTACGACATTTGTAAACTGAGGGAGACTCAGGTATTGCAGTGTTTTGATCTTTATTTGTGAAGAATCTTTTTTTTTCCTTTCGTTGGCTTTAGGGTAGCCAGAGTGCCTGAGGAATAT
The DNA here is from genome assembly GCF_922984935.1 of Meles meles. Taxonomy (NCBI): domain Eukaryota; kingdom Metazoa; phylum Chordata; class Mammalia; order Carnivora; family Mustelidae; genus Meles; species Meles meles. The sequence goes on from NW_025721195.1 coordinate 101,965, forward strand.
CACCCATGTCACATTTTGTGGAGGGGAGGTGAGGCATGCCAACTTCTGCTTTGTCCTTAGCTAGCCTTCTCCACTGTCCTCATGTCCTCCTGAACAGTTTAGACCGTTCAGTCATTAAAGTTGTTGAAGGAGGATGGTCTCATCTTCTGTATCTTCTTCCTCATGAATAGGGGCATAAAGATGTCCCTACTTGTGGGACAATACTGGTCACTTGGGTGCCTCCATGTGTAAGGGTTTTGAATTGCAGAGAACACGGAGTGCAGGGGAGAACTTCTGTTTGGATTTTCCAGAGTAGACAGGACCATCTCTTCTCTGGAAGTTACTGCAGTGAAGGATTTCTGGCACCACCCAGGGAATTTTACAGGTCCTGGGCTCTTGTTTTTTGGGAGGTTTTTGATCACTGCTTCAATGTCATTACTAATATCAGTCTATTCAGGTTATCAATTTCTTCCTGGTTCAATTCTGGAAGTTTATAGTTTTCCAGGAATGTATCCATTTCATCTAGGTTGCTTAACTTATTGACATATAACTGCTGATAATAATTTCTGATGATTGTTTCTATTTCCTTCGTGTTAGTTGTGATCTCTCCCCTTTCACTCATAATTTTATTAATTTGGGCCTTCTCTCTTTTCTTTTGTATTAGTTTGGATGATGGTTTATTGATCTTATTGATTCTTTGAAAAAAACAGCTTCTAGTTTCATTGATGAATTCTACTGTATCTCTAGTTTCTACCTCATTGATCTCTGCTCTAATCTTGATTATTTCCTTTCTTCTTTGTGGAGTTGGATTAATTTGTTTCTTATTCTCCTGTTCTTTAAGATATAGAGACAGCTGGTGTATTCTGGATTTTTTAATTTTTTTTGAGGGAGGCTTGGATGGCTATATATTTCCCCCTAACTGCCTTTGCTGTATCCCATAGGTTTTGGACGGAAGTGTCTTCATTCTCATTACTTTCCATGAATTGTTTAAGTTCTTCTTTGATTTCCTGGTTGATCCAAGCATTCTTAAGCAAGGTGGTCTTTAGCTTCCAGGTGTTTGAATTCCTTCCAAACTTTTCCTTGTGGTTGAGCTCCACTTTCAAAGCAATGTGATCTGAGAATATGCAGGGAATAATGTCAATCTTTTGGTATCAATTGAGCCCTGATTTGTGACCCAGCATGTGGTCTATTCTGGAGAAGGTTCCATGTGCACTTGAGAAGAATGAGTATTCTGTTGTTTTAGTGTGGAATGTTCTGTATATATCTATGAGTTCCATCTGGTCCAATGTGTCATTCAATGCTCTTGTTTCTTTAGTGATCTTCTGCTTGGATGATCTTCTTATTACTGAGAGTGGCAATTTAAGATTTCCTACTATTAATGTATTCATATCAGTATGGCTCTTTACCTTGATTAACAGTTTATGTTAACAGTCTTGTTAACATAACAGTCTTATTGATAACAGTCTTATGTTTTGGGCTGCTCCCATATTGGGGACATAAATATTTACAATTTTTAGAACTTATTGGTGGGTAGTCCGTTTAAGAATGATGTAGTGTTGGTGGAGACAAGATGGACGGGAAATATGAGGAGTTGTTTCAACCTGTACCCTAAGGTGAGCTGATTACCTGCCAAGGAATTCTGATCACCCATGAAATCAACCTGAGATCAGAATTATAGTCGTCTGAATCTCTACGGGGGCAGAAAATGCCAATGGGCAGGTAAAGCAGAGTGGGAACATTGGACTGATATCGAAAGATAAACAAAAGGGGGAGGGAGACACCAGAGGCGACCCATTGGAAAGTAATACCCCAATACTAGAGTGTCCTGAATCTGGGGACCAGCATTAACTTGGATTCTGGTTGAAAACACTCAAAAAGAGCAAAGGATTGCAGGGGGAATTGTAGGAATCAGGGCAGTTAGGGACAGGGGCTTAAGTCCCCAGACCCAGGATAGCCACCCCTGGCGCTGAGCCAGAGAAAGTGTGGCAGAGTATCCAGGTCTTGGTCCATGAGCCACCAGCATGCCTGAGAGAGCATCAGGTCCCATGAGGTGCTGGGAGCCTCACAAGCTGGCAGAAGCACAGCCTTTTTGAACTCTCCACATGAGCACCATGCTGTGCTATCAGAGCCTGGCGCTCTTGGACCCGGAAAGTCCAGGCACTCCCAGCCTGGGCAATCGGGAAAATCTCAGTGTGTGATCGCTGCTTGAAACCTCTCTGGCAGTCCTGAGCTGCCCAGACAGCCACCACTGTCTTGGTTTTGGGTATAAGCAGGAGTTCCTGTGTCCCCAGGGATCGCCACTTGGAACATACTCTTCCAGTGGCCGAGAAGGAACTTGTGAGCTCTGCAGCACCCAGAGGGGAAGAGCCTGAGGATTCTCTCTGAGAGGGAGGTTGGAGTGCATTTTGCTTTCCTCTAAACCTCCACAAACCATCAAAAACTGTTAAGGTGAGAGAGAGAAACAAACAAACAAACATAAAAACCTCAAGAGAACAAAAGCCTGAAAATCCAGTTTCCTTGGAGCCCAGCCCCTTGATGGGGGCAGGAGGATTTACTCAAGGAACATTGCCAGAAAACCCACATGGTAGACCCCTCCCGCAGAAAATCAACAAGGAAAAAAACGGGAAAAAAAAGACGACAAGAGAACAACCACCATACTTCATAGATACAACTTTTTTTTTTAATTCATTCCCATTATTCTGGTTAATTATATATATATATATATATATATAAATCATATAATATAAATATATTTATATTTATATAAATATAAATATAATATATATAATACAAATATATAATATAATATATAATCATATAATATAATATAATATAATATAAATCATATAATATAATATATAAAAATATGATATATATTAGTATATATAATTTATATAATATATCATATAAATATATATATATATATATATATATTTGTTTTAACCTATTTACCGTCACAGTGAGAAGTCCAGTACATCAAATTCCATAATAACCTTTTAACCTGAACTTTTTGATACATATACCATTGTTATTCTTTTGCTTTTCTATTTTTTTATTTTTTTAATATTTAGTTTAGTTTGATTTATTCTTTTCTTATTTAATTTTTTTTTATTTTTTAATATTCATTTAGTATTAAACTTCAAGGAAATCCCCTTTCCCCAATCAATGTTACCTCAATAGGTAAACCAATTATTTAAAGATATTTCATTTATTTATTTGACAGACAGAGACCACAATTAGGCAGAGAAGCAGGCAGAGAGAGAGGAGGAAGCAGGCTCCCTGCTGAGCAGAGAGCCTGATGCAGGGCTTGATCCCAGGACTCTGGGATCATGACCTGAGCCAAAGGCAGAGGCTTAACCCACTGACCCACCCAGGAGCCCCAATAGGTAAACCAATTTTTAATCGACCTTTATCTTAGGAAAGTTGAGTCCTTTAACAAAGATATCAAGATACATCCAAGAAGAATTAAAATAACCTTCCTCTTCCACACTGAGAATTTATAACCACGCTCCCATCTTTTTCTTCCACCAGTGTTTCTGTGTATTTGTGTTTGTCCTGATAGTATATAAACCTTATACTTGGGGTTCTTTCTGACAAGGTTCTTTTTGTTGTTGTTTTGTTTTGTTTTTAAATATATATTTTTTCTCATCATCTATTTTCTCAGTCTTTTGTTTGTCTGTTTTTGTTTGTATACTTCATAAATCTTATATTGGGGCCCATTTGAACTGAGCCTTCTCTTTTATCTTCCCTTTTTTCATGTCTCTCTCTCTTTTTCTTATTCTTCTCTTTTTTCTCTTATTTGGGTGGGGACACCTGATTGCTCAGAAGCATTCCAGTGTGCACCTTGACTGCACCATGGTCAATACATCAAGCTACATCCATTCAGCCATCACTCAACAAAATGACTAGGAGGAGGAAAGCCCAACAGAAGAAAAATTCAGAGGATGGGTCTTCTGCAACAGAGTTAATGGCTAATTCTCTAAAAGCTAGGGTAACTGAGACAGAAGATAGAGTTAGTGATCTGGAGGACAAATAGATAGAGAGAAAGGATCAGGAGGAAGCCTGGAACAAACAGCTTAGAAGCCATGAAAACAGAATCAGAGAAATAAATGATTCCATGAGAAGTTCCAACGTCAGAATTATTGGAATCCCTGAAGGGGAGGAGAAAGAAAGAAGTCTAGAAGATATAGTGGAATGAGTTCTCCATGAAAATTTTCCAAATCTCACGAATGGAACCAGCGTTCATGTACTAGAGGCAGAACGGTCCCTCACCAAGATTATATATTCTCAAAAGTCCTCGAGACATCTAATAAAAAGAATGAAGAATTATAATTGTAGACAGACCCTCTTAAAGGCAGCCAGGACAAAAAAGCTCCTTATGTACAGAGGAAAGCCCATCAGAATAACATCAGACCTGTCCACAGAAACCTGGCAAGCCAGAAAGGACTGACAAGATATATTCAGGGCACTAAATGAGAAGAACATGCAGCCAAGAATACTTTATCCAGCAAGACTGATATTCAAAATGGATGGAGATATAAAGAGTTTCCAAGACTGGCAAGGCTTAAAAGAATATGTGATCACCAAGCTGACACTGCAGGAAATGTTAAGGTGGGTTCTATTAAAGAGGAATGTCATTGAACAGAAATATAGAGACAATCTCCAGAAAGAAAGACTTCAAAGGTAACACGATGTCAATAAAAACCTATCTCTCAATAATCAATCTCAATGAGAATGGCCTAAATTCGCACATAAAACGACAAAGGGTTGCAGATCGAATAAAATGACAGGAACCATCCATATGCTGTCTACAAGAGACCTATTTTGAACCTAAGGATACACCCATACAGAAAGTGAAGGGATGGAGAAGCATCTTTCATGCCAATGGGCCTCAATAGAAGGTCAGGTTAACGATTCTCATATCAGATAAATTAGATTTTAAACTAAAGACTGCAGTCACAAATACAGAAGGATACTACATCATTCTTAAAGGGATTATCCACCAAGATGATCTAACAATTGTAAATATCTATGATCCCAATATGGGAGCAGCCAATTACATAAGCAAACTATTAATCAAGATAAAGAGTCATATTGATATGAATACATTAATAGTAGGAAATCTTAACATGCCTCTCTCAGTATTAGGCAGATCAACCAAGCAGAAAATCAATAAAGAAACCAGATCATTGAATGACACATTGGACCAGATGGACCACATAGATATATACTGAACATTCCACCCTGAAACAACAGAATACTCATTCTTCTCAAGTGAACATGGAACCTTCTCCAGAATAGACTACATACTGGTCACAAAGCAGGACTCAACCATTACCAAAAGACTGATATTATTCCCTGCATATTCTCCGATCACAATGCTTTGAAACTGGAGCTCAATCACAAGTAAAAATTTGGAAGGAACTCAAACAACAGGAAGCTAAAGACCACCTTTCTTAAGAATGTTTGGATCAACCAGGAAATCAAAGAAGGACTTAAACAATTCATGGAAAGCAATGAGAATGAAGACACTTCAGGCCAAAACTTTTGGGATACAGCAAAGGATGTGCTAAGGGGGAAATATATAGCCATCCAAGCCTCCCTCAAAAGCATTGAAAAATCCAGAATACACCAGCTGTCTCTACACCTTAAAGAACTGGAGAATCAACAACAAATCAAACCAACTCCACACATAAGAAGGGAAATAATCAAGATTAGAGCAGAGATCAATGAGGTAGAAACTAGAGATAGAGTAGAACATATCAATGAAAGTAGAAGCTGGTTATTTAAAGGAATCAATAAGATTGATAAACCATTGCCACACTAATCCAAAAGAAAAGAGAGAAAGCTCAAATTAATAAAATTATGAATGAAAAGGCAGAGATAACAACTAACACCAAGGAAGTAGAAACAATCATCAGAAGTTATCATCAAGGGGCGCCTGGGTGGCTCAGTGAATTAAGCCACTGCCTTCGGCTCAGGTCATGATCTCAGGGTCCTGGGATTGAGCCCCACATCGGGCTCTCTGCTCCGCCCGGAGCCTGCTTCCTTCTCTCTCTGCCTGCCTCTCTGCCTACTTGTGATCTCTCTCTCTCTGTCAAATAAATAAATAAAATCTTAAAAAAAAAGAAGTTATCATCAAGAGTTATATGCAAATATGTTAAGCAACCTAGATGAAATGGATGCATTCCTGGAAAACTATAAACTCCCAAAATTGAACCAGGAAGAAATTAACAACCTGAATAGAACTATATCTACTAAGGAGATTGAGGCAATGATCGAAAACCTCCCTAAAAACAAGATCCCAGGACCTGATGGATTCTGTGGGGAATTCTACCAAACTTTCAAAGAAATAATTACACCTATTCTCCTGAAGCTGTTTCAAAAAAGTGAAGAAGAAGGAAAGGTTCCAGACTCTTTATATGAAGCCAGCATTACCCTGATCCCCAAACCAGGCAAAGACAGTACCTAAAAGGAGAATTTCAGACCAATTTCACTGATGAATATGGACGCTAAGATTCTCAACAAGATCCTAGGAAACAGGATCCAGCAGCACATTATAAAGTTTATCTACTATGACCAGTTGGGATTCATCCCTGGGTTGAAAGCTGGTTCAACATTCACAAATCAATCAATGTGATAGAACAAATCAATAAGAGAAGAGAGGAGAACCACATGGTCCTCTCAATTGATGCAGAAAAAGCATTTGACAAAATCAAGCATCCGTTCCTGATGAAAACGTTTCAAAGTATAGGGATAGAGGGAACATTCCTGAACGTCCTAAAATCTATCTATGAAAGACCCACAGCAAATATCATCCTCAATGGGAAAAAGCTCACAGCCTTCCCGTTGAGATCAGGAACACAACAAGGATGCCCACTCTCAACATCTTGTTCAACATAGTATTAGAAGTCCTAGCAACAGCAATCAGACAACAAAGAGAAATAAAAGTATCCAAATTGGCAATGAAGAATACAAATTTTCTCTCTTCGCAGATGACATAATTCTTTATATGGAATCCCCATAAGACTCCTCCCCCAAACTACTAGAACTCATACAGCAATTCAGTACCGTGTCAGGATACAAAGGCATTGTACAGAAATCAGTGGCTTCCTTATACACTAACAATGAAAATATAGAAAGGGAAATTAGAGATCGACTCCATTTACTATAGCACCAAGAACCATAAGATACCTGGGAATAAACCTAATAAAAGAGGTAAAGTATCTGTACTTGAGGAACTACAGAACACTCATGAAAGAAATTGAAGAAGACACAAAAAGATGGAAAAGCATTCCATGCTCTTGGATCAGAATTATAAATATTGTTATAATGTCTATACTGCCTAGAGCAACCTATAATTTTAATGCCATTCTGATCAAAATTCCACCGGTATTTTTCAAAGAGCTGGAGCAAATAATCCTAAAATTTGTATGGAATTAGAAGAGACCCCGAATTGCTAAAGAAATATTGAAAAAGAAAAATAAAACTGGTGGCATCATGTTACCTGATTACAAGCATTACTACAAAGCTGTGATCACCAAGACAGCATGGTACTGGCATAAAAACAGACACATAGATCAGTGGAACAGAGGAGAGAGCCCAGATATGGATCCTCAACTCTATGGTCAAATAATATTTGACAAAACTGGAAAAAATATACAGTGGAAGAAAGACAGTCTCTTCAATAAATGGCGCTGAGAATATTGGACAGCTATACATAGAAGAATGATATTTGACCATTCTCTTACACCATACAGAAAGATGAACTCGAAATGGATAAAAGACCTCAACGTGAGTCAGCAATCCATCAGAATCCTACAGGAGAACATAGGCAGTAACAACTTTGATATCAGCCACAGAGACTTCTGTCAGGATATGTCTCCAAAGGCAAAGGAAACAAAAGCGAAAATGAATTTTGGGCACTTCATCAAGATCAAAAGCTTCTGCACAGCAAAGGAAACAGTCAATGAAACAATGAGGCAGCACACAGAATGGGAGAAGATATTTTCAATGACAGTACAGACAAAAGGTTGATATCCAGGATCTATAAAGAAATCCTCAAACTCAACACACACAAAACAGACAATCATATCAAAAAATGGGCAGAAGACATGAACAGACACTTCTCCAATGAAGACATACAAATGGCTATCAGACACATGAAAAAATGTTCATCATCACTAGCCATCAGCGAGATTCAAATTAAAACCACATTGAGATATCAACTTACACCATTTCGAATGGCCAAAATTAGCAAGACTGGCAACAATATGTGTTGGAGAGGATGTGGAGTAAGGAGAACCCTCTTACCCTGTTGGTGGGAATGCAAGTTGGTGCAGCCACTTTGGAGAACAGTGTGGAAATTCCTCAAGACATTAAAAACAGAGCTTCCCTACGACCCTGCAATTGCAATGCTGGGTGTTTACCCCAAAGATACAGAAGTAGTAAAAAGAAGGGCCATCTGTACCCCAATGTTTACAGTAGCAATGGCCATGGTCACCAATGTCTACAATAGCCAAAGTATGGAAAGAACCAAGATGCCCTTCAACGGACGAATGGATAAGGAAGATGTGGTCCATATACACTATGGAGTATTATGCCTCCATCAGAAAGGATGAATACCCAACTTTTGTAGCACCATGGACGGGACTGGAAGAGATCATGCTGAGTGAAATAAGTCAAGCAGAGAGAGTCAAGAATCATTGTTTCACTTATTTGTGGAGCATAACAAATAACATGGAGGACATAGGGAGATGGAAAGGAGAAGGGAGTGAGGGAACTTTGAAGGGGAGGTGAACCATGAGAGAGTATCGACTCTGAAAAACAACCGTAGGGTTTTGAAGGGGTGGGGGGTGTTAGGTTGTGCAAGCCAGATGGTTGGTATTAAGGAGGACACATATTGCATGGAGCACTGGGTGTGGTGCAAAAACAATGAACACTGTCACACTGAAAAGAAATTTTTAAAAAAGATTGATGTAGTGTCCTTTCTTTAAAATTATTTATTTATTTATTTTATAAACATATAATGTATTTTTATCCCCAGGGGTACAGGTCTGTGAATCACCGGTTTACACACTTCACAGCAGTCACCATAGCACACAACCTCCCCAATGTCCATAACCTCACCCCCTTCTCTCAACCCCCCTCCCTCAGCAACCCTCAGTTTGTTTTGTGAGATTAAGAGTCACTTATGGTTTGTCTCCCTCCCAATCCCATCTCGTTCCATTTATTCTTCTCATACCCCCCTAACAACCCATGTTGCATCTCCACGTCCTCAAATCAGGAAGATCATATGATAGTTGTCTTTCTCCGATTGACTTATTTCACTAAGCATGATACCCTCTAGTTCCATCCACATCGTCCCAAATGGGAAGTTTTCATTTCCTTTGATGGCTGCATAGTATTCCATTGTGTATATATACCACATCTTCTTTATCCATTCATCTGTTGATGGACATCTAGGTTCTTTCCATAGTTTGGCTATTGTAGACATTGCTGCTATAAACATTTGGGTGCATGTGCCCCTTTGGATCACTACGTTTGAATCTTTAGGGTAAATACCCAGTAGTGCAATTGCTGTGTCATAGGATAGTTCTATTTTCAACATTTTGAGGAACCTCCATGTTGTTTTCCAGAGTGGTTGCACCAGCTTGCATTCCCACCAATAGTGTAGGAGGGTTCCCCTTTCTCCTCATCCTCGCCAGCATCTGTCCTTTCCTGTCTTGTTAATTTTAGCCATTCTCACTGGTGTGAAGTGATATCTCATTGTGGTTTTGATTTGTATTTCCCTGGTGCCGAGTGATGTGGAGCACTTTTTCATGTGTCTGTTGGCCATCTGGATGTCTTCTTTGCATAAATGTCTGTTCATGTCTTCTGCCCATTTCTTGATTGGATTGTTTGTTCTTTGGGTGTTGAGTTTGCTAAGTTCTTTTTAGATTTTGGACACTAGCCCTTTATCTGATATGTCATTTGCCAATATCTTCTCCCATTCTCTCAGTTGTCTTTTGGTTTTGTTAACTGTTTCCTTTGTTGTGCAAAGGCTTTTGATCTTGATGAAATCCCAATAGTTCATTTTTGCCCTTGCTTCGCTTGCATTTGGTGATGTTCCTAGGAAGACGTTGTTGTGACTGAGGTTAGTTGTGATCTCTCCTCTTTCATTCATGATTTTATTTATTTGGGTCCTTTCTCTTTTCTTTTTGATAAGTCTGGCCAGGGGGTTTATCAATCTTATTAATTCTTTCAAAGAACCAACTCCTAGTTTTGTGGATTTGTTCTATTGGTTTTTTTGTTTGTTTGTTTTTTGTTTTGTTTTGTTTTTGTGGTTTCTATTTCATTGATTTCTGCTCTGATCGTTATGATTTCTCTTCTCCTTCTGGGTTTAGGGTTTCTTTCTTCTTCTTTCTCCAGCTCCTTTGGGTGTTGGGTTAGGTTGTGTATTTGAGACCTTTCTTGTTTCTTGAGAAAGGCTTGTACCGCTATATATTTTCCTCTCAGGACTGCCTTTCCTGTGTCCCACAGATTTTGAACTGTTTTTTCTTTTTTTTCATTTTCATTTGTTTCCAATAATTTGTTCAATTCCTCTTTAATTTCCTGGTGGACCCATTAATTCTTAGGAGGATGCTGTTTAGTGTCCGTGTATTTGGGTTCTTTCCAAATTTCCTCTTGTGATTGAGTTCTAGGTTTAGAACATTGTGGTCTGAAAATATTCAGGGAATGATCCCAAAATTTGATACCAGTAGAGACCTGATTTATGACCCAGGATATGATCTATTCTGGAGAATGTTCCATGTGAACTAGAGAGGAATGTGTATTCTGTTGCTTTGGGATGAAATGTTCTGAATATATCTTTGATGTCCATATTGTCCAGTGTGTCATTTAAGGCCTTTATTTCCTTGTTGATCTTTTGTTTGGATGATCTGTCCAGTTCAGTGGGGGTAGTGTTAAAGTCCCCTACCATTATTGTATTATTGTTGATGTGTTTCTTTGATTTTATTAACAATTGGTTTACATAGTTGGCTGCTCCCATGTTAGGGGCATAGATATTTAAAATTGTTAGATCTTCTTCTTGGACACACACTTTGAGTGTGATATTGTGTCCTTCCTCATCTCTTATTATAGTCTTTGGCCTAAGATCTAATTGATCTGATACAAGGATTGCCACCCCAGATTTCTTCTGATGTCCTTAGCATGGTAAATTGTTTTCCACTCCCTCACTTTAAATCGGGAGGTGTCTTCGGGTCTAAAATGAGTTTCTTGTAGGCTAAATATTGATGGGTTTTGTTTTTTAATACATTCTGATACCCTGTGTCTTTTGATTGGAGAATTTAGCCCATTAACATTCAGGATAACTATTAAGAGATAAGAGAATTTGTGCCATCCTATTGCCTGTAAGGTGGCTGTTAACTGTATATTGTCTCTGTTGCTTTCTGATCTACTACTTTTAGGCTCTCTTTTTGCTTAGAGATTTTTGCTTAGAGATCACTATTTCTTGTAGAGCTGTTTTGGTGTTTACAATTTTTTTCAGTTTTTGTTTGTCCTGGAAGCTTTTTATCTCTCCTTCTATTTTCTTTATCTATATTTTAAAGATTTTGATTTATTTATTTGACAGAGAGAGATCACAAGTAGGCAGAGAGAGAGAGGAAGGAAGCAGGCTCCCTGCTGAACAGAGAGCCCAACATGGTGCCCAATCCCAGGACCCTGGGATCATGACCTGAGCCGAAGGCAGAGGCTTTAACCCACTGAGCCACCCAGGCGCCACTCTCCTTCTATTTTCAATTATAACCTAGCTGGATATAGTATTCTTGGCTGCATGTTCTTCTCGTTTAGTGCTCTGAATATATCATGCCTGTTCTTTCTGGCCTGCCAGGTCTCTGTGGATAAGTCCGCTGCCAATCTAATATTTTTACCATTATATGTTACAGACTTCTTTTCCCAGGTTGATTTCAGGATTTTCTCTTTGTCACTAAGACTTGTAAATTTTACTCTTAGGTGATGGGGTGTGGACCTATTCTTGTTGATTTTGAAGGGGGTTCTCTGCACATCCTGGATTTTGATGCTTGTTCCCTTTGCCATATTAGGGAAATTCTCTCCAATAATTCTTTCCAATATACCTACTGCTCCCCTCTCTCTTTCTTCTTCTTCTGGAATTCCAAATATTCTAATGTTGTTTCATGTTATGGTGTCACTTATCTCTTGAATTCTCCCCTCATGGTTCAGTAGCTGTTTGTCCCTCTTTCACTCAGCTTCTTTATTCTCTGTCCTTTGGTCTTCTATATCACTAATTCTTTCTTCTGATTCATTTATTCTAGCAGTAAGAGCCTCCACTTTTTATTGCACCTCATTAATACCTTTTTTTTTATTTCAACTTGGTTAGATTTTAGTTCTTTGATTTCTCCATAAAGGGCTCTTATATCGCCAGAAAGGTTTTCTCTAATATCTTCCATGCCCTTTTCAAGCTTGGCTAGAACCTTGAGAATCGTCATTCTGAACTCTAGATCTGACATATTACCAATGTCTGTATTGATTAGGTCCCTAGGCTTTGGTACTGCCTCTTGTTCTTTGTTCTTTTTTTTTTTTTTTGTGGTGAGTTGTTCCACCTTGCCATTTTGTCCAGATAAGAGTATATGAAAGAGCAAATAAAATACTAAAAGGGTGGAAAAGTCCCCAGGAAAATGTGCTTTAACCAAATCAGAAGATACCCCAAATTGTGGTATGGAGAAATGGATACAAAGTAGTTCAGAAAAAAACATATTAAAAAAAAGAAAACAAATAAAGAAAAAATAAAATAAAGAAATATATATATATATTAAATAAACTATTTAAAAAACATTAAAAAAGAAAAGGGTAAAAGTTAAAAAAATAGCAGAAGAAAAAAATAGAATTTAAAAAATTAAATTAGCCACAAGACTAAAGAATCATGGGGAGAAAGCCATGAGTTCTGTGCTTTGCTTTCTCCTCTTCTGGAATTCTGCTGCTTTCCCTGGTAGGTGAACTTGGTCTTGCCTGGACTTCTTGTTGATCATATGGGGGAGGGGCCTGTTGTAGTGATTCTCAAGTGCCTTTCCCTGAGGCAGAATTGAGCCGCCCTTACCAGGGCTAAGTAATCTGCTCGGTTTCACTTTCCGGAGCTTATGTCCCCTGAACGCTTTCCGTAGAGTTCCGGAGGATGGGAATGAAAATGGTGGCCTCCCAGTCTCTGGCCTGGAGAAGCCGAGATCTCGGGGCCCCACTCCTCAGTGCGCCCTCAGAGAATAGCACCCAATCACTTCTGTCTCCCTGGCCTCTGGCTGCTCTCTGATCTCACCCAGCCTGTGACTGGTTCAAGGTAACCCCGAGCTGAGAGCTCACTCCTTGGCTCTGTCTCTGTAGCTGGCTTCCCCGTTCTAATACCTGCAAACTCTGTGACACTCAGACACCCCTGATACTTCTGTGACCCTGCAGGACCTAGGGCCATACTAACCCCACGTGGGCTTCACCCGGGTTTAGCCTCTGGAGTGATGTCCCTCGGTGGAGCAGACTTTTAAAAATCCTGATTTATTGCTCTGTGGCTCTGCCACTTGCTGTGAGCCTGCCCCTCCCTCCGTGGTCTATCTTCCCATCACTTTGGATTCACTTCTCTGCCAGTCCTACCTTTCAGAAAGTGGTCGGTTTTCTGTTTCTAGAATTGCTCTTCTTCTCTTTGATCTCCCATTGGAATTGTAGGTGTTTACAACCGTTTGATAAGCTATCTATCTGATCTCCTGCTACCTCATGTAGTGTCAGCCTGCTACCTCTCCACCATCTTGACCGAGTTTTCCCACACTACACATTTAAAGACATCCTAGGTACCCTATTCCTAATCCTAGTACTCATAATACTAGTACTATTCTCATCTGACATACTAGGGGCCCCTGACTACTACATCCCTGTCAACCCACATAACACACCACCCCATAACAAACCCGAAAGATATTTCCTATTTGCATATGCAATCCTATGATCCATTCCTAATAAACTAGGAGGAGGACTAGCCCTAGTCTTCTCCATTCTAGTCCTAGCCATTATTCCAGTATTACATACTTCAAAACAACGAGGTATGATATTCCACCCACTAAGTCAATTCCTATTTTGATTACTAGTAGCTGTCTCCTTACCTTAACATGAATTGGTGGTCAACCATTAGAACACACTTTCATCACCATTGGTCAATTAGCCTCAATCCTTTACTCCACAATCCTCCTAATTCTAATAACAACAATCAGCATTATTGAGAAGAACTTATTAAAATGAAGAGTCTTTGCAGTATATTAATTACTTTGGTCTTATAAACCAAAAATAGAGAACTCCATCTCCCTAAGACTCAAGGAAGAAGTAATAGCACCACCATCAGCACCCAAACCTGACATTCTAACTGAACTATTCCCTAATTTCCTCATCCCATTATTTCAATTCATATATTTAAAAACCTACTGTACTTCCTCAGGATGTATTTTCCCCCACCCCTATGTATATCGTGCATTAATGGTTTGCCCCATGCATATAAGCATGTACATACTATGATTGATTTTACATATGTGAACCTCACCTAGACCATGAGCTTGATCACCAGGCCTTGAGAAACCATCAATCCTTGCACAATGTGTACCTCTTCTTGCTCCAGGCCCATCAAATGTGGGGGTTTCTACAGTGAAACTATACTTGCATCTGGTTCTTACTTCAGGGCCATGATAGTTCTCAATCCCATCCTACTAGCCCTCAAATGGGACATCTCAATGGACTAATGACTAACCAGCCCATGATCACACATAACTGTGGTGTCATGCATTTGATATATATATATATTTTTTTTAATTTTTAGGGGGGGTACTGGTATCACTCAGCTATGGCTGTAAAGACCTCATCGCATTCAAATAACTTGTAGTTGGGCTGAATCATCATCATTTATCTGCATCGCACAACCATAGGTGCAATTCAGTCAATGGTTACAGGACATACACACGTACACATGTACGCATATTGAACAGATAGAAACTAGATAAATCAAACCCCCTTTACCCTCTGTAACTTCAAAAGTATACAAACACTTAAAATTGTCCTCCCAAACCCCAAAAACAGAACTAAGCACATGCAACATATATAAGAAGCCACTTATACTGATATTCCATAATACTAATAATTAAATTACAGTGCCTAAACACTTTAACATTAACTAATCTAATCCTACACCCATTAATGTAGCTTATTAAATAGAGCAAGGCACTGAAAATGCCTAGAAGAGTCATTAGACTCCATAAACATAAAAGTTTGGTCCTAGCCTTCCTATTGATTATTAATAGAATTACACATGCTAGTCTCTACATCCCAGTGAAAATGCCCTCTATATCCCTAAACTGATTAAAAGGAGCAGGTATCAAGCACACAAAATAAGTAGCTCATAACACTTAGCCCAAATAGTCCCCAACGGGATACAGCAATGACAAAAATTAAGCCATGAATGAAAGTTTGACTAGGTCATGTTAACATTAAGAGTTGCTAAATTTCATGCGAGCCACTGCGGTCATACGATTAACCCAAATTAATAGGCCCACAGCGTAAAACATGTTAAGGACTACATCACACTAAATTTAAAGTTTAACCAAGCCATAAAAAGCTACTGTGAACATAATATATACCATGAAAGTGACTTTATTATTTTCAACCACATGATAGCTGAGACCCAAACTGGGATTAGATATGCCACGATGCTCAGCCCTAAACATAAATAATTTGTACAACAAAATTATCTGCCAGAGAACTACTAGCAACAGCTTACAACTCAAAGGACTTGGCAGTGCTTTGCATTTACTAGAGGAGCCTGTTCTATAATCGGTAAACCCCGATAAACCTCATCCCTTCTAGGTAACTCAATCTATATACTGCTATGTTCAGAAAATCCTCAAAAGGAAGAAAAGTAAGCATAATAATTATACATAAAAACGTTATGTCAAGGTGTAACCCATGAAGTGGGGAGAAATGGGCTACATTTTCTAATCAAGAAAATGCTCATGAATGTTTTTATGAAAACTAAAAATGAAAGGCGGATTTAGTAGTAAATTAAGAAGAGAGAGCTTATTTGAATAGGGCCATGAAGCATGCACACACCGCCAGTCACCCTCCTCAAGCAATATACCCAAACACTACATAATACAGACTAAACAAACGCAAGAGGAGATAAGTCATAACAAGGTAAGCATACTGGAAAGTGAGCTTGGATAAATCAAAGTGTAGCTTAATTAAAGCATCTGGCCTAGACCCAGAAGGTTTCATACACCAATGACCACATTGAACCAAAACTAGCCCAAGAAACCGCTAACTCAACTACTACAATAAGCCTCTAGTCAAAACATTCAATTACATCATATATAGTATTGGAGATAGAAATTTTACTAGGAGCTATAGAGAAAGAAACATAAGGGAGTGATGGAAGAAAGTTTAAAATAATAAACAGCAAAGATCACCCCTTATAGCTTTTGCATAATGAGCTAGCTAGAATAATTTAGTGAACAGATCTTAAGCTAACTCCCCCAAAACCAGATGAGATACCTATGAACAAACCACAGGGATAAACTCACCTATTTTACAAAATAGTGAGAAGATTTATAGGTAGAGGTGAAAAGCCTAACGAGCCTGGTGATAGCTGGTTGCCCAGAATAGAATCCCATTTCAACATTAAATTTACCCAACAAATCCTAAAATTATAATGTAAATTTAAAATATAATCTAAAAGATACAGCTTTTTAGAATAAGGATACAACTTTACTTTGAGAGTAAAGTTAAATAAAACCATAGTAGGCTTAAGAGCAGCCACCAATTAAGAAAACGTTCAAACACAACAACCCAACCCTCTGAATTCCAAAAATCTTAAACCAACTCCTAACATACTTCTGGGCTAATCTATTTAATAATAGAAGTGATAATGCTACTATGAGTAACAAGAAATATTTATCCTTGCATAAGCTTATAACAGTCAACAAATACCCACTGATAGTTAACATGATAAAAATAAACTACTAATAAAACACTTAGCAAACCAATTGTTAGCCCAACACAGGTATGCAACAAGGAAAGATTAAAAGAAGTAAAAGTAACTTGTCAAACACAAACCCCACCTGTTTATCAGAAACATCACATCCAGCATGCCCAGTATTGGAGGCACTGCCTGCCCAGTGACACTAATTAAACGGCCGTGGTATCCTGGACATGCAAAAGTAGCGTAATCATTTGTTCTCTAAATAAGGACTTGTATGAATGGCCACACGAGGGTTTAAGTCTCTTAACTTCCAATCAGTGAAACTGACCTTCCCTTGAAGAAGAGGGAATAAACTATTAAGACGAGAAGACCCTATGGAGCTTCAATTAACTAATCCATAATAAGTCTATTTATTCACCAATTAAGCATAAGACAATCTTATTAATGGATTAACAATTTAGGTTGGTGTGACCTCAGAGAATAAAATAACCACTGAGTGATACAAATATAGACAAACCAGTCGAAATATAGTATCATTTATTGATCCATGTAAGTTGATCAATGGAACAAGTTACCCTAGGTATAACAGCACAATCCTATTTGAGAGTCCATATCAACAATAGGGTTTACAACCTCGATGTTGGATCAGGACATCCCAATTGTGCAGCAGCTACTAAAGTTTCATTTGTTCAACAATTAAAGTCCTACTATAGGGGTGGGCCAGTCCGGCTAGAGGAGATGGCCAATCAGTGGGGAATGCATAAATTTACTGAGGTGACTTGCAATCCCATTGGCCACATGTGTGTGGGCTGGGCTCAACCACCTCTATAAAGGCTGGTCTGTGAGGCTGCAATTGGGGGGGTAGTAGCAGAAGGAGTTAGGGTAGCTGGTAGGAGGAGCCATTGGGAGCCATTAGGGTAGTGGTAGTGTCAGGGTTGTGGAGAGCAACAGCGCCCTTTTCATTGCTGGGAGTGGACTCGCCGCTTGAGCAGCGGCACTGTCACTAGATGGCCGGGGAGCGGCCTCATCTGCAGCGGCACCACTGGGAGCAACTTTGACAGGAGCAGCATTGGCAGCGGCTCTGCTGGGAGCAGCTTTGTTAGGAGCGGCATTGCTGGGGCCTCACCACCCTGAGCAGTGGTGCCTCTGCGAGTGGCCTCATCAGGAGTGGCCTCTTCTGCAGCAGCGCCACCATCAGAAGCCAGTGGCGCAGCCTCGTCTGGAGCGGTATTGCTGGAAGCCTCATCTGCAGCAGCCTCGCCACTCCGAGCAGCAGCGCCACTGGGGGTGGCCTCATCGGGAGCGGCCTGTGGTAAAGTAAGGGTGAGACAGGAAGCTTCTAGGAGGGACTCCAAGGCAAGGAGGCGGTGACCCCCAGCAACGCTCAGGCACCTACTGGTCAGTTTGATTTCTAATGCATGGGGCTTGGGTACCTGCCGGTCCTTTTCATTTCTAATGCATGGCACAAAATAAAGCTTTGCTTGATTTTTGCTTTGTGTCAGTCTCATTCCTTTGATTATGGACCCTAACACTGGGAGTTCATCCAGGATCAAAAGATGAGAACTGAGCCAGCATCAGAATTTCTGGGAAAAGCCTCTATTGAGATCTTGTGTGTCTTTCTGGTTTCAGAGCTCCAGGGTATAGCCCACAGGGGACAAGCTGGACACGGCCATGCTCCTCAGGGCTGGAGTGGATGCGGGGACGCCCCATCCCTCTGCTGGTAGATCGACAGGGGGTTCAAGTCCCCCTGGGCAGTCGAGGGGTTTGAGTCCCCCTAGGTGTATGGGGGGTTCGAGTCCTCCTAGGCGGTTGGGGGCTTCAAGTCCCCCTGGGCGTACAGAGGGTTCCAGTCCCCCTAGACAGTCGGGGTGCTTGAGTCCTCCTAGGTGTACGGGGGGTTCGAGTCCCCGTAGATGTATGGGGGGTTCGAATCCCCCTAGGTTGTCAGGGGGTAAAGAAATCCCCCACCAGTGGCAGGTTCTGGGTAAGAACCGTTGGGCCTGCAGTTGTCTTTGCCTGGTTCTTTTGTTGTCTGTTGTATAGTTTGTTGTGTTTGCAGGGGATCAAGAAAGTTCCCACCAGCAGCAGGCTCTGGATAGTGATCACTGGGCCTGTGGATGTCTCAGCCTTGTTTTTTTATTGTCTGTTGTGTTTGTTGTATTTGGAGAAATGGGAAAAGCAGGGAGTAAGGGACCTGTGACACCCCTAGGTCTTCTTCTTGAACATTTCAAGGATTTCCAAGGTAAAGCATTCAGTCAGGTGACAAGGTTTACCTGGCAAAACTAAAAACACTCTGTCAATTAGAGTGGCCCACTTTCTCCACAGGGTGGCTGCCAGAAGGAACATTTGCCTTGGCTCAGATCTATTCTACCCTGAGTGAGGTCTTTGATCTGCATTGAGACCAAATACCATACATTGTGGCCTGGTGATATCTGATAGAAGAGCTACCGTCATGGCTCAAGTCCCACCTATCACTGCTAATGAAACCATCTCTCTCCCTCTAAGGCAGGTCAGAGCACCAAAACCAGAACAGACAGGTGAGGGTGAGGCAAGGAAGAAGACGGTCCTACCTCCATCCAATGTGGAAGATGTGGAATCCCCCCCCCCCTTTTATCTGTCCCCTAAATCTGACTCTCGGTCCTGAGATGCCTTTACCAGTCCACCTCATATGCGTGCAGGGTCTACCTATGGGGCCACCAAACAGAGAGACCACTCTGATCCTTCCCCTTTCCTCTATACCTATCATCCTCCCTTTACCTCACCAGTACTGTCAGCTCCAAGGCTGCCTCTCCGTGAGGTTGCTCTACCAGATGGGAGAGGGCACCCCCACCTAAGCTATATCCCTTTCTCTTCTTCCGACATCTATAATAACTGGAAGACCCAACAAAATTCCTTTTCTGTCTACTCTCAGGATTTAATTAGTCTCTTGGAGACTGTTTTTCTTACCCACCAACATACCTGGGTGGATATTCAACAGCTCCTTATGGCTCTCTTTAACGTGGAAGACAGGGATCACATCATGTGAGAAACCCATAGGTGATAAGCGAGAGACTTGACAGGGACCTCGAACCCTGCCAAATGGAAGACTACTGCACAAGGGAACCCCCTGAATAGGATCCAAATTCCAATGAAGTTAAGGAGAGCTTACGTTTCTACCACCAGGCTCTACTGGGAGGCCTTCATACAGCTGCAAGGAGACCCATAAATTTATCCAAAATTAGCATGGTGACTCAAGGTGAGAATGAATCTCCAGGAGCTTTCCTAGAAAGGCTAATTGAAGCCTATAAAATGTATAGCCAAATCCTGAAAAGGCACCTGAGGCACCTGAAAAGCAGAGGGCAATGAATCTTGCATTTGTTAGTCAGTCAGCCCCAGATATAAGGAAGAATCTTCAGAAAATAGAAGGATTTGAAAGGAAGAATCTGACTGAGTTAGTGGGAATAACAGAAAAGGTGTTTAACAACAGGGATGCACAAGATGATGAAAAACAGACAAAAAAATTGGTTAAGGTTTTGGCATTACATGATGCTGGGAGGAAACAGGTTGGGGATAGTAAATGGAAGGAAAAGCCTAAGTGCAAAGAAGGCAGGCAGGAAGACTTAGATTCAGATCAGTGCACTTACTGTAAGGGAAAAGGACATTGGGCCAGGGAGTGCCCCAAAAGGAAGATAGCAATGCTGGCCACCAGAGACTGAAGGGGTCATGGTTTGGAGCCCCTCCCCGAACCTTGGGTAAAAATTGAAGTGGAGGGGAAATGAGTTGATTTTTTGGTGGACACGGGAGCACAATTTTCATCATTACTTAAACCAATGGGAAAACTATCTGGAGAAGAAGTCTGAGTAAAAGGAGCAAATAGCACAGAGAGACATAAATGGACAACAGAAAGGACTTTAAATTTGACCTTGGGAGTAGTTAAACATCGATTTTCGGTCCTCCCTAATGCCCCATATAACTTGATGGGAAGAGATCTCCTCCATAAGTTAAGAGCTGGCATTCAGTTCTCGGAAAGAGACATGACTGTAACCTTGAGATAACACACTGTACAGGTGCTTATGGCAGCAGTAGATGAATACCTCCTTTATGAGCCAGTCTCAAATCCAGAGGAGACAAAAGGGGGGAGCCTTCTCCAAATCCTACAGATCGAGTTTCCCGAGGTCTGGGCAGAAGGGAAGCCCCGTGGCTTGGCCAGAGAAAAACCTCCAGTGGTGGTACAATTAAAGGCGATGGCTACAGCTATTCAGGTTTGACAGTACCCCCTTTCCCGGGAAGCAAAGGAAGGGATCAGAAAACATTAACCACCTCCGAGGAGATGGGATCCTAGTTACTTGCAAATCTCCATGGAACACACCTTTGCTACCCATCAAAAAGGCTGAGACTGGGGAGTACCCACCTGTTCAGGACTTGCAGGAAGTTAATAAATGGGTTGAAGATATCCACCCAACAGTGCCTAACCCCTATACCCTACTTTCCCACCTAGGCCCCAAAAGAACAGTGTATACCGTTTTGGATCTCAAGGATGCATTTTTCTGCATATCATTAGCAAAGGAATCTCAACCCCTTCTTGCTTTTGAATGGTCCAACCACAGAAAGTGTTTCTTTCTCACCTGGACAAGACTTCCTGAAGGATTCAAGAATTCACCCACCATTTTTTTGACGAGGCGCTACATGAGGATTTGCATGAGTACAGAACCTCCAACCCAGGAGTCACTCTCTTACAGTAAGTTGAGCAAGTTGATGACTTGCTGATAGCCATTGAGGACTATGAGTCATGCTTGCGGGGGCTGCAGTAGTTTCTCCTGAGAAGAAACTCTGGACAGCAGCCCTGCCACGTGGAACTTTGGCACAAAAAGCGGAACTGATTGCACTCACTAAGGCACTGCAGATGTACAAAGGTAAAACTGCCAACATCTATACAGACAGCAGGTACACTTTTGCTACTCTCCATATACATGGGGCTATTTATAAAGAAAGGGGCCTATTAACAGCTGAAGGAAAATGAATTAAAAACAGAGAATAAATATTGGCTTTCTTCCAGGCTATTTGGGACCCAAAAGAGGTGGCCATTATGCATTGCCCAGGACACCAAAAGGGGACTGATCTGACTTCAAAAGGAAACCAATTAGCAGATCGAGCCACAAGGCAAGCAGCCCAAGAAACAGTGCAAGAACTGGTTACACTCCTGGCTCTAGCCCTACCAGAAAAAACAAAACTATTCAGAAGGAGATTTAAAATATTTACAGAAATGGGTTAAATTGAACTATGAAGGGGACTGGGCTAAGACTAAAGCAGGAAAAAGAATTATTCCTCGAAGACTGGGCAAAAAGGTAATAGACCAAATACATCAGGGTACTCATTTGGGGATACACAAACTCAAGGAGCTTATAGGCAAGCAGTTCCAGGTTTCTAAATTAGGGCATATGGTTCCGGATATAGTTGATAGATTTGCTCAATGCCAGGCAGTTAATGTGGGAAGAACTAAAATGGGAAGAGGGAAAAGAGAAAGTTGTAAGGAACCAGGAATTTATTGAGAAATAGATTTTACAGGAATGAAACCTGGAAAATATGGGCACAAGTACATGTTAGTTTTTGTAGATACCTTTTCAGGCTGGGTAGAGTCTTTTCCCACAAAACATGAGACAGCAGGAGTGTTAGCCAAAAAGCAACTAGAAGAAATAATTCCTAGGTTTGGGCTGCCTCTCGCAATCGGGTCAGACAATGGCCCTGCATTTGTGAGTTCAGTCTCACAGGCATTGGCCAAGGCTGTGGGCACTAATTAGAAACTACATTGTGTGTACCGGCCCCAGAATTTTGGGCAAGAAGAGAGAATGAACCGGACTCTTAAAGAGACAAAACTAATTCTGGAGACTGTGTGTGCATGGGTGTATCTCCTTCCTTTTGCTCTCCTCAGGGCACGATGTGCACCCTATTTAAGCAAGGTGACCCCATTTGAAATAATGTTTGTGAGACCACCCCCATTCTCGATTACAAGATGTTGCCCTAGCAGAAATGAATGATCAATCTGTACTCCAGTCACTGCAGGCATTACAGTCTGTCTTAAAAAAAAGCATACTCAGGGATCCTGACTGCCCACACTGGGATGGAGACTGAGGTGGAACCACATCCTTGCCAACCCGGGGACTAGATTTGGTTACGTCGCTATCAAGGGGGAAACTTGGAGCCTCACTGGAAGGGACCATTTACTGTTATCTTGACCACCCCCATGAAAGTAAAAGTAGAAGGCATTAGGGCCCAGATTCATGCGGGTCATGTCAAATGAGCCGAGGATAAGGACACCCCCCAGAGATGGAAGCTGCAGCCGACAGTCCCCACTGACCATGGATTAAAGCTAAGACTATAAAAACTGTGAATTTATTGTTGATCCTATTGTTACTTGTTTATGAAAAGTATAGGTGGGAAATTAGATGAACGGAATTAGGAAAAAATGGAAAAGATTATACAAAGTGTTGAATGGCTAACTCAAGAGCCGTTAGTTTTTGGCCCCAGGATTACATGTTCAATGTAGCCCCGTTACAACAGGAGAGCACAGAACTGGATGAAAGGTCAATGATTTGACTAATTTCCAAAGAAAAGGGGGGAATGTAGGGGCGGGCCAGGCCAGCTAGAGGAGATGGCCAATCAGTGGGGAATGCATAAATTTACTGAGGTGAGTTGCAGTCCCATTGGCCACACCTGTGTGTTGGCTGTGCTCAACCACCTCTATAAAGGCTGGTCTGTGAGGCTGCAAGGCAGGGTGGTGTGGTGGTAGTAGCAGGAGGAGTTAGGGTAGCCGGTAGCAGGAGCCATTGGGAGCCATTAGGGTAGTGGTAGTTGTAAGGGCCTGGTTGGCCAGAGGGAGTCATTCCGTGTGTATGTAGTGAACGTAGATTGACCCCACCCCTCCCAGAGGAACTTACTTGCAAAGCCTAGATGCAAGGGCGGGTTAGTCCAGGTGAAGACATCCAATCAGTGGGGAGCACATATATCTACTAGGGTCAATTGAAATTCAATTGGCCACCTCTGTGTTACCTAGCAGTTTTTTTTCTGAGTGTGGCAGACCTAGCATGACTGTGCTGTTTTCTCTGTGTATTGCAATCCCATTGGCCACCTGTGTGTGGGCGGGGCTCAACGACCTCTATAACAGCTGGTCTGTGAGGCTGCAGATATATATAGCAGGAGAAGTCAGAGTAGCGGGTAGGGGAGCCATTGGGAGCCGACTCATCAGCCTCACCGCCCCGAACAGCAGTGCCACCACGAGCAGCCCCAAGCAGCAGCAGCAGCAGCAGAAGCAACAGCAGCAGCAGCAGCAGCAACAGCAGCAGCACCATGAGCAGCCCCGCCGACCGAGCAGCAGCAACACTAGCTGCAGTAGCAACGCCGAGCAGCAGCAGAAGCGGCGCCGCCGAGAGCGGCCCCGCCACCCAAGCAACAGCAGCACCAGCAGCAGCAGCAGCACCACAGCGAGTGGCCCCGGCGCCCCGAGCAGCAGCAGCAGCAGCAGCAGCAGTGTCGCCTCAATTGGCCCCACCACCTCGAGCAGCAGCAGCAGCAGCAGTAGCACCAGCAGCAGCAGCACCAGCAGCAGCAGTAGCGCCGCCACGAGCGGCCCTGCCGCCCCAGCAGCAGCACCAGCAGCAGCAGCACCGCCGCAAGTGGCCTCGCCACTCGAGCAGTGCCGCTGTGGGGACTAGCATCCCAGGAGCCAACGGTGCAACCTCATCATCGGGAGTGGCCTCGCTGGGAGCACCGCTGCCCGAGTGTCATGAGCATCGCCGGGCACTGGCCTCACCAGCCAGGCAACAGCCTTGCCAAGGAGCAACGCTGCCAGAGTGTCATCATTGGGAAGCGGGAGTCGTTGGGTAGTGGGAGTCGTCAGGTAGCGGGAGTCATTGGGTAAGGGAAGTAATCAGGGTCGGTGTCCTGGTCGTCATTGCCTCTTTGTAAGAGACGGCCCTGACTTGTTGATTTGATTTTCGATGCTTGGCATTGCTGGGAGCCTCATTGGCTGCAGCCTCATCCAGGGAGTGGCCTCGCCGGGAGCATCCTGTGGTACAGTGAAGGTGGGGCAGTGAGCCTCCAGGAAGGACCCCAGGCCAGGGAGGAGGTGGCCCCCAGCAAGGCTCGGGCACCTGTCGGTCAGTTTAGTTTCTAATGCATGGGGCCCGGGCACCTACCGGTCAGTTTGGTTTCTAATGCATGGGGCCCGGGCACCTACCGGTCAGATTGGTTTCTGATGCATGGCGCGAAATAAAGTTTTGCTTGATTTTCGCTTTGTGTCAGTCTCGTTCCTTTGATGACAGACCCTAATATTGGGGGCTTGTCCGGGATCAAACAACGAGAAATGAGCCAGCATCGGAATTTATGGGAAATGCGTCCAGAGGTGTTGGGATCTTGCCTGTCTGTCCGGTTGGAGCTCCAGGGTATAGCCCACCAGGGAGAATCTGGATGCCTCCATGCTCCCGAGGGCTGGAGTGGATGCGAGGATGCCCCATTCCTCTGCTGGTAGATCGTTGGGGAGGGTTCGAGTCCCCCTGGGCGGTCAGGGGGATTTGAGTCCCCCTAGATGTTCAGGGATTCAAGTCCCCCTGGATGGTCACAAGGGGGTTTGAGTCCCCCTAGGTAGTCATCAGGGGTTCAAGTCCCCCTAGGTGGTCATCGGGGGTTCACATCCCCCTAGGCAGTCATCAGGGGTTCGAGTCCCCTAGGCGGTCAGGGGGGTTTGAATCCCCCTAGGAAATCCCCATTGGTTGCAGGACCACTGTGCCTGTGGTTGTCTTTGTCTTGTCTTTTTGTTATCTGCTGTGTTGTTTGTTATGTTTGAAATAATGGGGCAAACAAAGAGTAAGGGGACTCTGACTTTCATCACTCCATTCCTCATAATAGATGTGGGGCTTCTCCCTCACTCATTTCGTGTGTTAAGGGCTATCACTAGAGAGAAATGGGGTGAGTCTAACTGGGGACAGAGACTTTAAGGAATATTCCCAAGCAGCTGCTGAAACTCCCTTTGTTTAGGGGAATTCCTTGCCTTCTCTGGCCCGACATGGACTGCCTAGGCCCTCCCCCTTGCTGGCAGGAAAGCATGGCATCTGAAGTGGAATGGGCCCAGGTGGAACATGAAATCTCTTAGCAAAGAGGTGACTAAACTGGTGATTAATTGTCTGTCTCAGGGTTTTAATGGGTAATTGTTAAAGTAACTTTCAGAGTCTTTGGTAACCTAAAACTTTGAAGTTTTGCTTGGATAAAATGCTGGGGCACTGGTTGCTGGAACTAGGTTTGTTCTTTTCAAATCTACTGGTAAGCATGTTTTGTGCTTAACTGAATTCTGTTGTAACAGTTCACAATTGGCTAAAATGTGAATGGTTTTCTCTTTTCCCACCCAGAATTGTAAATGAGATCTTTTTGACTCATAAGGCTTTTCCCTGATATGTTAAGTTACTCAGGAAGTACTGCTAAATCAATGATAAGCCTTAGGTTACATTTGGGTAAATGCTGAAACTACTCCAGAGGTTCTATACATTTTCTAAAGTTTTAATGTTTTGATAAGGGTCATCATTTGATATTTAACATTATCTATTCTGAGTTTTTTGTCATTTGTAATTGTTTTAATTCTCTTATAAGATGAATTCCACCTTAAAGGAAATTCATATGGGAGACTTTCAGAACAAATACAGGTCTTTGATATGTTGAAATCCTGGAACTGAATTTCCAGAAGTAAAAGATGCACTTGGACTAAACCAAAATTAGTACGGTGACTCAAGGTAAGTATGAGTCTCCAGGAGCTTTCCTAGAAAGGCTTATTGAAGGCTATAAAATGTATAGTCTGATCGAACCTGAGGCACCCAAAAATCAGGGGGCAGTGAATCTTGCTTTTGCCAGTTAGTCAGCCCTGGATATAAGGAGGAAACTTCAGGAAATTGAAGGATTTGAAGGGAAGAATTTGATTGAGTTATTGGGAATAGCAGAAAAGGTGTTTAACAACAGGAATGCACAGGAGGATGAAAAACAGACAAAAAAACTGGTTAAGGTTTTGACATTACATGAGATAGGTAGGGGATAGTAAATGGAAAGAAAAGCCTAAGCACAGAGAACGCAGGTGGGAAGACTTAGATTCAGATCAGTGTGCTTACTGTAAGGAAAAGGACATTGGGCCAGGGAGTGTCCCAAAAGGATGACGGCAATGCTGGCCACTAGAGTAAAAATTGAAGTGGAGGGGAAATCAGTTGATTTTTTTTGGTGGACACCGGAGCCCAATTTTCGTCATTACTTAAACCAATAGGAAAACCATCTGGAGAGGATGTCTGGGTACAAGGAGCAAATGGCACAGACAGACAAAAATGGACAACAGAAAGGACTTTAAATTTGGCCTCGGGAGTAGTTAAACATCGATTTTTGGTCCTCCCTAATGCCCCATATAACTTGATGGGAAGAGATCTTCTCCATAAGTTAAGAGCTGGCATTCAGTTCTCGGAAAGAGACATGACTGTAACCTTGGGACAACCCACTGTACAGGTGCTTATGGCAGCAGTCAATGAATACCTCCTTTATGAGCCAGTCTCAAATCCAGAGGAGACAAAAGGGGGGAGACTTCCCCAAATTCTACAAGACGAGTTTCCCGAAGTCTGGGCAGAAGGGAAGCCCCGTGGCTTGGCCAAGGAACAAACTCCAGTGGTGGTACAATTAAAGGTGATGGCTAAGGCTATTTGCGTTCGGCAGTACCCCCCTTCCTCGGGAAGCAAAGGAAGGGATCAGAAAACACATTAACCACCTCCGAGGAGAAGGGATCCTACTTCCTTGCAAATCTCCATGGAACACGCCTTTGCTGCCCATCAAAAGGCCGAGACTGGAGAGTACTGACCTGTTCAGGACTTGCGGGAAGTTAATAAATGTGTTGAAGATACCCACCCAACAGTGCCTAACCCCTATACCCTATTCTCCCTCCGGGGCCCCCAAAGAACTGTGTATACTATCTTAGATCTCAAGGATGCACGTAAATTGACTTTGGGTCAAAATATCATTTTGACCACCACACATGCCACCGAGGGCCTTCTCTGGATTCCACCAGGCCGATGGATGACAAATGCCCGAGTGACGGGGTATCAGGCCCTCCTCCTCAATAAACCAAGAGTGACCTTCCAGGCTCCAGCGGTGCTAAATCCAGCCACGCTGCTGCCAGAGGAGCTGGCTGACCGCCCACATGACTGGGGAGGTCCTAACCCAAGTTGCAGGAATAAGGCCAGATCTCAGAGACATTCCCCTCCCAGATGCCGAGATGACTCTGTTCACAGATGGGAGTAGCTACGTGGTCAATGGAAAGAGATATGTGGGGCTGCGGTGGTTTCTCCTGAGCAGAAACTCTGGACCGCAGCCCTGCCACATGGAACTTTGGCACAAAAAACGGAACTGATTGCACTAAGGCACTGCAGATGGCCAAAGGTAAAACCGCAAACATCTATACGGATAGCAGGTATGCCTTTGCTACTCTCCATATACATGGGGCTATTTATAAAGAAAGGAGCCTATTAACAGCAGAAGGAAAAGGAATCCAATTAGCTGATCAAGCCACAAAGCAAGCAGCTCAAGAAACAGTACAAGAGCTAGTTACACTCCCGGCTCCAGCCCTACCATAAAAACCGAATCATCCAGAAGAAGATTTAAAGTATTTACAAAAATGGGTTAAATTGGACTATGAAGTGGACTGGGCTAAGACTGAAGCAGGAAAAATAGTTCCTAGGTTTGGGCTGCCTCTAGCGATCAGGTCAGACAATGGCCCTGCATTTGTGAGTTTAGTCTTACAGTCATTGGCCAAGGCCGTGGGAACTAATTGGAAACTCCATTGTGCCTACTGGCCCCAGAGTTCCGGGCAAGTAGAGAGGATGAACCGGACTCTTAAAGAGACCTTGACAAAACTAATTCTGGAGACTGGCGGTGGATGGGTGGATCTCCTTCCTTTCGCCCTCCTCAGGGCATGATGTACACCCTATTTAAGCAAGGTGACCCCATTTGAAACAATGTTTGGGAGACGCCCCTCCTTTGTCCTCGACTACAAGAGGTTGCCCTAGCAGAAATGACTGATCAATCTGTACTCCAGTCAGTGCAGGCATTACAGTCTGTCTTAAAAAAAAGCCCACTCAGGGATTAGGACTGCCCACACTGGGACGGAGACGGAGGTGGACCCACATCCTTACCAACCTGGGGACTTGGTTTGGATATGTTGCTACCAAATGGGAAACTTGGAGCCTTGCTGGAAGGGACAATTTACTGTTATCCTGACCACCTCCATGGCAGTAAAAGTAGAAGGCATGAGGGTCTGGACTCATGCGGGTCATGTCAAACGAGCCAAGGACGAGGACACTCCCCAGAGATGGAAGGTGCAGCCGACAGACCCCGCTGACCATGGACTAAAGCTAAGACTAAAAAAAAAAAAAAAAAATGTGAGTTTATTGTTGCTCCTATTATTACCTGTTTGTGTAAAGTATAGGTAGGAAATTAGATGAACAAAATTAGGAAAAATGGAAAAGGTTATACAAAGCGGTAAATTTCTAACTCATCAGTTGACTGTGCACGACTCATTTGTAGAAAAGAAAACTAGAGGGATAAAAATGTTAGACTTACATGTTCAATATAACCCCTTACAACCGGAGAACATAGAACTGGCTAAAAAGTCAAGGATTTGACTAATCTACAAAGAAAAGGGGGGAATGTAAGGGCCTGGTTGGCCAGAGGGAGTCATTCTGTGTTTATGTAGTGAACTTAGATTGACCCCACCCCTCCCAAAGGAACTTACTTGCAAAGCCTAGATGCAAGGGCGGGTCAGTCCAGGTGAAGACATCCAATCAGTGGGGAGCACATATATCTACTAGGGTCAATTGAAATTCAATTGGCCACCTCTGTGTTACCTAGCAGTTTTTTTCTGTGTGTGGCAGACCTAGCATGACTGTGCAGTTTTCTCTGTGTATTGCAATCCCATTGGCCACCTGTGTGTGGGCGGGGCTCAACGACCTCTATAAAAGCTGGTCTGTGAGGCTGAAGGCTGCAGATATATATATATATAATATCTGCAGCCTTCTATATATATATATATATATATATATACCTGCAGCCTTCTATATATATATATATATATATATATCTGCAGCCTTCTATCTATCTATCTATCTATCTATATATATATATATATATATCTGCAGCCTTCAGCCTCACAGACCAGCTTATATATATATATATATATATATATATATATATATATATAGCGCAGGAGGAGTCAGAGTAGCGGGTAGAGGAGCCATTGGGAGCAGCCTCATCAGCCCCGCCACCCTGAGCAGCAGCGCTCGCTTGGCTTGGGAGCTGGCTTGGGAGCCAGGCAAAATCCCCAGAGAGGGAGAACCTTCCATGGAACTGTGAGGCCATCTGTACATTCCACGGCCATCCTAGTCACAAAATCCAGAGACAAAAGCCTGAGCTACTGTCCTCACTCACCCTAATTCCACACCCCGGGGAGCTGTACTCACGGTCTTCAGTTCTGGCAAGTAATACCAGCAGCCCAAAACCTAATGCAAGTTTATGTTTTCAGACTTCTGTCCCCAGAGCCCTGGCCCACACACACTCCAGGCCTCGGTCTCTGGAGTCACACAACAGGACTGTGCCTGCGCTCCTGAAAGCAACTGTGTTCTTTACAGTTGTCAAAATTCTTCAGGATAGGAGACTCCTGCAATGCCCTGAAGCCACACTTATGTCTGAGGCTTCCTTGGACAAAAATGGGAAGTTCGACAATCCCTGAGAAAATAGCTCCGGTGTTTTCAGACTTCCATCCTCACCCTCCTAACCTGCAAGCCCTCCAGATTCAGAATTCTGGAGCTACACCTCAACCTTCTGCCAGCCCACCAGAAAGAAGAAGAGCCCTAAGGGTCTGCCCAGAAAACCCATGTGAGTATCAACCTACACGACCCTCGATGGCATGCCAATATCCTAGGATGCCCTGTGCACTAATGCTCTGTCTGAATCAGCCTTAGCCCTAAAGTCCCATCAGCCACCCAGGTAGCGGGCCCCATATCGTATAGGTGGTATTTGCCATAGCCAGAGGCTGTCATCTATATGCAACCTGGATATTCATGCATCTGTGCACAGACCTTCACTCAAATCCCAGCATATGGGGGAACCTCAAGCACAAAAGAGTACTCCTCCTTCACCACGGCAGGAAAAGCTTGCTGTGGGGATGGGGGCCAAATCCTCATAGTGGGTGGTAGCTGCATGGCCCATAAGTCCACACCCACACATGAAGGCCACCCCAGACACAAACAGGCATTGTGACCCTCAACCTGAGACTGCTATCAAAAAAGCCCCCTCGCTAGCTGGACCAGGAGACCACATATCGGGCCTTCCATGTCCCTAGGCCCAATTCTTCAGGCACGGTGGGGTTTTCCAGGCACGCAGATCCAGAAGCCGTCTCTAGAATCCCTGCTTTGGCGGGACCCGTTAGTCGGAAAACTGCACTCTTCCCTTCCCCCTGAAAAACACCAAACCCTTGGGAGCTGGGAAGAATCCCAGAGGCAGAGGCAGAATCTCCCATGGTATCATGAGGCCACCCTGACATTCTGTGGCAATCGGAGACACACAACCCAGACAGAAAAGCCTGCTCTCCCGCCTTCCTGACACCCTAATTTCAAATTGTGAGGAGCTGCCCTCACGGTCTGCAGATCAGGCCTACTTTCACCTCGTCCCTAAACCTAATACGAGTTTTTGTTTGCAGACTTTTGTCCCCAAAGTCCTGGCCCTCAGGCCTTCCAAGATGGGGCCTCTAGAGCCACACCGCAGGATTCTGCCGGCCTTCTGAAGGAAACTCTGCCCATCACAGTTGCGCAAACCCTCCAGATCGGGAGACACCTGCAAGGCCCCTGAGCCCACCCTAATTTTGTTGGCCGCTCTGGACAAAAATGCGCAGTCTGACATATGCCAGACCTACCTCCATGCAGACACCCAGGTCAATGGCCCTCAGTCAGAAGATGGAACCTGACATGCCCCTAGGACATCATTGGAACTCTAGTTTCTGTTTGCAGGCATCTGTCACAAGAAGCCTGTTCTGGGATACACACATATGGTCCAACACTTGGCCCTCAGCCACAAAACAGAACACCCCTGTCCCCAGAAGATAACCTGGCTCTTGGGAGCTGCATCGAACCCTCAGGGGAGTAGAATCCCGCACGACGCCTGAGCCCCCGCCACATTCAAAGTTCTCCCTGGACACAAGCCAGCATTGCGACCCATCAGCATGAGGCACCCTGTCAACTCAGACCCCGGAGCACTTCGCCCCAGAACCACCAGATCGAAACTGCCTTGTTCCTGGGCTGCAAGGGAAAGCTGAGCTGGGCTGTCCAGGGATCCATGCGGTGAGCTCTGCTACCAAGTCTTTCCATATGGGGGACACTGGAGCCATCAAAAAGGACTGCCCCTGTCCCAAGAAGGAAAGCTTGCTGTTGGGAGCAGCTCACAAGCCCAACCTCAGTCACATGAGCAACCATCTGATACTCGCCCTGACTCAGGTGCTGGCGATCTCAAGTCAGATGCTGCACATTGGAACTGCCATGAGCTCAGCACTTAACTGAACCGGAGCTTGTGCATTTTATACTTCCGTCCTCACCCTCCTGGCCCGCAAGCCGTCTAGATTGGGAATTCTGGAGCCACAAAGCAGCCTTCTGCCTGCACTCCAGAAAGAAGAACGGCCCCAGGGGTCTGTGCTCCGACTCCCGGTGGGCCTAATTTCAGATCACTACGCACTGCCCTCATGGTCTGCAGATCGGGCCTGCTATCTCTTGCCCCTGACCCAAACCTGAGTTTGTGTTTGCAGACTTTTGTCAACAAAACCATGGCCGACAGGCCCCCCAGGATGGGGCCTCTGGAGCCACAGTGCAAGACTCTGCCCCTCACAGTTGCAAAAACCCTCCAGATTGGGAGACATCTTCAAGGCCCCAGAGCCAACCCAATTTCGTTGGCCACTCTGGACAAAAATGCTCTGTCTGACACATGCCAGGCACCTACCTCCAGGCAGACACCCAGGTCAATGGCGCTGAGTCAGAAGATGGAACCTGACATGCCCCTGGGACATCAATGGAACCCTAGCTTAGGTTACAGGCATCTCTCCCCAGAAACAAGTGTTGGATTACGTACATATGGTCCAAAACTTGGACCCTGAGTCAGAAAACAGAACACCTCCTGTCCCCAGAAGGCAACCTCACCCTTGAGAGCTGTGTCCAAGCCTCAGGGGAGGAGAATCATGCATGGCGCCTGAGCCCCCACCACATTCTAAGTTCTTGCTGGACACAAGCCTGCATTGTGACCCATCAGCATGAGGTACCTTGTCAACTCAGCCCTGTGGGAACTTCCCACTAGAGCCACCACATCGAAACGTCCTAGTTCCTGGGCTGCAAGGGTAAGCTGAGCTGGACTTTCCAGACATCCATGCGGAGAGCTCTGCTAGTAAGTCTTTCCATATTGGTGACCCTGGAGCCATCCAAACGGACTTCCCCTGTCCCACAGAAGGAACGATTGCTGTTCGGAGCAGCTCACAAACCACAGCCTGGGAAAACCTCCACGGCCTCATGAGGCCACCCGACATTCATCGGCCATCATGGACAACAACTCCAGCGTGAGTGAACATCTGACACATGCCCTGACTCAGGTGCTAGAGATCTCAGGTCAAACGCTGCACATTGGAACTGCCATGAGCTCGGCACTGAACTCAACTGGCGCTTGTGCGTTCAGACTTATGTCCTCACCTTCCTGGCCTGCAAGCCCTCCAGACTGAGAATTCTGGTGCCACAACGTGGTCTTCTGCCTGCCCTCCAGAAAGAAGAAGGGTCAGAAGCATCTGCCCAGAATCCCCACGTGAGGATCAACCTGCATGGCCCTCGTCGGTACCTTAATATCCTAGCCACCCTGTGCACTAATGTTCTGTATGACACAGCCTGAGTGCCGAACTCCCATCAGACCCCAGGTAGCAGGCCCCATATCCTGTAGGTGGGACCGGACATGGTTCAGACATCTGTGCTCCGACCTTATCTCAATCACGGACTATGGGGGAACCTCAAGCACAAAAGAACACTCCTCCTTCCCCACAGAAGGAAAAGCTTGCTGTGGGTATGGGGGTCAAATCCTCAGAGTGGGAGCCAGCTGCATGGCCCATGAGACCACGTCCACCCAGGAGGGCCGCCCTGGCCACAAACAGGCATTGTGACCCTCAGCCTGAGAAAGCTTTCAAACAAGCCCCTTTTCTATCTATACCAGGTGCCCGCATATTGGGCCTACCATGCCCCAGGCCCATATCCTCACCCTCGGTCGT
This sequence comes from Meles meles, assembly GCF_922984935.1. Classification (NCBI taxonomy): domain Eukaryota; kingdom Metazoa; phylum Chordata; class Mammalia; order Carnivora; family Mustelidae; genus Meles; species Meles meles. Next base: position 136,263 of record NW_025721195.1, read on the forward strand.
TTCTCCAGGACCCGGATCCAGAAGCCAACTCTGGAATCCCTGCTATGGTGCGACTCCTGAGACAGAAAGCAGCACTGTTCGCTTCCCCCCAAAAGACAACAAAACCTTGGGAGCCGGGCAGAATCCCCACAGAGGCAGAATCTCCCATAGCCCCATGAAAGAAACCCTACATTCCGTGGCAAAGCGAGACACACAACCCAGAAAGAAAAGACTGCACTCTCGTCTCCCCATCACCCTAATTTCAGATCACGAGTCACTGCCCTCACGGTCTGCAGATCAGGACTGCCATCACCTCGCCCCTAACCCTAACCCGAGTTTGTGTTTGCAGACATTTGTCCCCCAAGCCCTGGCTGACAGGCCCTCCAGGATGGAGCCTCTGGAGCCACAGCACGGTACTCTGCCTGCCCTCCCATAGGAAACTCTGCCCATCACAGCTGTACAAACCTTCCAGATTGGGTGACACCTGCAAGGCCCCTGAGTGCACCCCAATTCCGTTGGCCACTCAGGATGAAAATGTGTAATCTGAAACATGCCAGACACCTACCTCCAGGTAGACACACAGGTCAATGTCCCTGAGTCAGAAGGTGGTTACTGACATGCCCCTAGGACCTCATCTGAACCCTCGCTTAGGTTTGCAGGCATCTGTCTCCAGAGGCCTGCTCTGGAATACCTGTGTATAGTCCATCATGTCATCCCACAGCCGAAGAACAGAACACCTCCTGTCCCGAGAAGGAAACCTTGTTCTTGGGATCTGGGTTCAATGCTCAGTCTAGGAGAATGCTGCATGGCCACTAAGCCACCGCAGCATTCTAACATCTCCCTGGACTCTAAGCAGCATTGTGACCTGTCATCCTGAGAACCCCAGTCAAATGTGCCCCCTTGGGACTTCGTCCCAGTGCCAGCAGATCGAACCTGCCCTGTTTCTTGGCTGCAATGGGAACAAGAGATGGGCTTTCCAGGCATCCATGCAGAGAGCTCTGGTATCTAATCATTCCATATGGGGGAAGGTGGAGCCATTCTGCAGACTCCTACTGTCCCTCAGAAGGACACCAGCTCACATGGCCCAGCGTGGTAAAACCTCCAAGTCCTCTTCAGGCCACCCCTCCATTCGTTGGCCATCATGGAAAAAAACTGAAGCGTGAGCGGACATCTGACACTCACCCTTCCTCAGGTGCTGCATATCTCTCATCAATCGCTGCACTTTGGAACTGCCATGCGTTCGGCTCTGAACTGAAGCATAGCTTGGGTTTTCATATTTCTGTACTCACACTCCTGGCCCACAAGCTCTCCAGATTGGGAATTCTGGAGCTAAAACGCAGCCTTCTGCCTGCCCTCCAGAAAGAAGAAATTCCCTATGGCTTTGCCCAGAAACCCCCCATGAGGATCCACCTGCACGGCCCTCGCCGGCACCCCTTAGCAAAGACAGCCCTGTGCACTAATGCTCTGTCTGACACAGCATGAGCCCCAACCTCCTGTCAGCCACCCAGATAGCATGCACCGTATTCTGCAGGCGGGACATGCCATGGTCCGTTTCCACTATCTCGCCCCAACCTGGTTCTTCAGGCATCTGTCCCCAGACCTTAGCTCAAAACCCTGCCTACGGGCGAACCTGAAGCACAAAAGAGTACTCCTCCTTCTCCATGGCAGGAAACCTGGCTGTTGGGATGGGTGTCCAATACTCAGAGTGGGAGCCAGCTGCATGGCCTATGACACCACGCCCAATCAGGAGGGCCACCCTCGGGAGCTTTACCAGGAGCATGCAGAGCGGGCCTGCCGAGCGGGCCTGCCATTCCCCTAGGCCCAAATCCAACCCTCAGTAGGGTCCTCTAGGCGCCCAGAACCAGAAACCGTGTCTGAAATCCCTGTTTTGGGCGGGACCAATGAGACAGAAGAGAACACTCTTCCCTGTTCCCAGAAAGACACCAAACCCTTGGGAGCCTGGCGGAATCTCCAAAGAGGAAGAATCTCCCATGACCCAATGAGGCCACACCTATATTCCACGGCCTCCCTAGACACACAATTCAGACAGAAAAGCCTGTGCTACCACCTCCCAGCTGCCCAAATGTCAAATATCGAGGAGCTGCCCTCAGGTTGTGCAGATAGAGCCTCCCATCAACTCGCCCCGGACCCTAACCCGAGTTTGTGTCTGCAGAATTGTGTCCCTAGCGTCCTGGCCCACATGCCCTCCAGGATGGGGATTCCAGATCCACACTGCAGGCCTGGGCCTGCCCTCCCGAAGGAAACTCTGCCCGAAACACTTGCCCAAACCCTATAGATTAGGAGAAACCTTCAAGGCCTCTGAGCCCACCCCAATTTCGTAGGCCACTCTAGACAAAAATGCAGTCTGACACACCCTAGACACCCATCTCCAGCAGACACGCAGGTCAATGACCCTAAGTCAGAAGTTTGAACCTGTCCTGGCCCTAGGTCCTCATCAGAACCCTAGCTTAGATTTTCAGGCATCTGTCCCCAGAAGCCTGCTCTGGAATACCAACATATGGTCCAACATGTGGCCCATGAGTCACACAATGGATCCCCTATTTTCCCCAAAAGGAAACCTTGCTCTTGGGAGCTGGGTCCAACACTCAGGGTAGGAGAATCCTGCATGGCCCCTGAGCCAGCGCCCCATTCTAAGGCCTCCATGGACACCAGGCAGCATTGTGAACATCATCCTGAGAACCCCTGTCAACTCAGCCCCCTTGGAACTTCGCCCAAGAGCCAGAAGATCGAACCTGCCCTGTTCCTCGGCTGCAGTGGGAATGTGAGGTGGGCTTTCCATGAATCCAAGTGGAGAGTTCTGCTATCCAATCTTTCCATATGGGGGACCCTGGAGCCATTCAACCAGACTACCCCTGTCCCGCAGAAGGACACCTTCTGTTTGGAGCAGGCCTGGCATAACCTCCATGGCCTCTTGAGGCCAGCCCTCAATTCATCAGCCATCATGTACACAAACTGCAGTGTAAGCAGACATCTGACCCTCGCCCTTACTCAGGTGCTCGAGATCTCGAATCAGCCACTGCACATTGGAACTGCCATGCACTTGGCAATGAACAGAAACGTGGCTTGTGTTTTCAGACTTCTGTACTCACACTCCCGGCCCCCAAGACATCCGGACTTGGAACTCTGGAGCCACAATGCAAGACTCTCCCTGCCCACTTGAAGGAACACTTTGCCTTTAGGGTCTGCCCAGAAACGCCAAATAAGGATCAACTTGCATGGCCCTCGAACGCACCCCAATTTCAGCATCTGCCCTGGGCACTAGTGCTCTGTCTGACACAGCCTGAGTCCAGACCTCCTGACAGTCACCCAGAGAGCTGGCTGCGCACGGAGCACATTAGACCTGCCATGGCCTCAGTGCGTCATCTCTTCCCAATCTGCGTTTTCAGGCATCTGAACCTAGACCTTATCTCCAATCCCTGCACAGGGGGGAATCTGATGCACAAATCAGAACTCCTCTTTCCCCATGGCAAGAAACCTTCTTGTTGGCATGGTGTCAAAGTTTCAGGGCAGGAGAAACCTGCATGGCCCATGAACCACATCCAAGCTTGATGGCCGCCTTGGGCAGCAACACGCAGTGTGACCCACATTTTGAGCCCCGTGATCAAGTAAGGCCTCTCAGTAGCTCGACCAAGTGCCCGCATATGGGACTTGCCATGGCTCTAGGCCCCCAATCCTAACCAGAGGTTGGGTTTTCCAGTCCCCCATACCCAGGGCTCTGCTCTGGAATATCTCTTTTGGAGGGATACCTGAGGAAGAAAACAGAACTCTTCTCTTCCCACAGAATGGGAGCCGGGCCAAATCCCCAGAGAGGGAGATTCGTCCATGGCACATGAGGCCACCCATCCATTCCATGGCCATCCTTGACACAAAATCCAGAGACAAAATTCTGAGCGACCGCCCCCCACTCGCCCTTCTTTCATATCCTGAGGAGCTCCCGTCATGGTCTGTAGATAGGGCCTGCCAATACTCTCGGCCCCAAATCTAAACCGACTATGTCTTTTCAGACTTCGTCTTTTCAGACTTCTGGCCCCACATGTCTGGCCCACACACCCTCCAGGCTGGGGCCTCTGGAGCCACACTGCAGGACTGTGCCTGCCCTCTCCAAGGAAACTGTGTGCATTCCATTGGTCACAACTCTACAGATTAAGAGAAACCTCCAAGGCCCCGAGTCCATACAAGTCATGTAGGCCACCTGGGACAAACAAGAGAATTCTGACAGAAGCTGACATACCACCTCCACTCAGACATGCACACCGATGTCCCCAGAGACAGAAGACTGAGCAGGACAGGCCCCTGGACACTCATCGGAACCCTAGCTTTGGTTTCCAGGCGTCTCTCCTCAGAGACCCGGTTTTGAATATCGGCATATGGGCATTTCCTCAGGCACCAAACAAATCACCTCTCGTCTCCACATGAGAAGCTTGCTCTTTGGAGCTGTGTCCAAACCTCCAGGTAGGAGAATGTTGAAGGGCCCTTGAGCCACTGCCACATTCCAAGGTCTCCATGGACAGAAACCCACATTGTGACCTATCCTCAGTAGAGTCCAACTAACCCCCACCCCCCGGGGAGCTCTCCCCAGAACCAGCAGATCGAAACTGCCTTGTCGCTAGGAGCCAATGGGAATGTGAGAAGGAGTGTCCACGCACCCACAACTAGAATCCTGTTCTCAAGTCTTTCTGTATGGCGTGTCCTGGGCCATCCAAAAAGACTTGTCTGTTCCACAGGAGGAAACTTTGCAGTTTTTAGCAGCTCCCAACCCGCAGTGGGGGAAAACCTCCATGGCCCCATGATGCCACCCCTTCATGAAGCCATCATGGACACAAACTCAAGCCTGAGCTAACGTCTGATACTCGCCCTGACTTCAGATGCAGGAGATCTCTATTCAGCCTCTGTAGAGGGGGCATGCCTTGTCCTAGGTCCCAAACCAATCCCTACCTTGTGTTTTCAGACTTCTGTTCTCACACACCTGGCCCACAAGCCCTCCAGATTGGAAACTCTGGAGACAAGACGCTGCCAGCCCACCTGAAGGTAAACGTTGCCCTATGGGGCTGCCCATAAACCCAAATGAGGACCAAACTGCTTGGCCCTCAATCTCAACCCAATTTCATAGGCTGCCCTGACCATGAATGCTCGTCTGACACAGCCTGATCCCTGACCTCCCGACAGACACCCAGACAGCTGGCCGCACACCCAGCACATCAGATCGGCCATGGCCTTAGTCCGCCATCTCTTCCCAACCTGGGTTTTCAGGCCTCTGAACCTAGACTTTATCTCCAATCCCTGCACAGGGGGGAATCTGATGCACAAATCAGAACTCCTCCTTCCCGATGGCAAGAAACCTTGCTGTTGCCATGGTGTCCAACTTTCAGGGTAGGAGAAACCTGCATGGCCCATGAGGCCACACACATGCTTGAGGGCCGCCTTGGGCAGAAACACGCATTGTGACCCTCAGCGTGAGCCCTGTGATCAAGTAAGACCTCTCAGTGGCTGGACTAATAGCTCGCATATGGGGCTTGCCATGCCCCTAGGTCCCCAATGCTAACCAAATGTGAGGGTTTTCCAGCCACCCATACCCAGGGCTCTGCTCTGGAATCCCTCTTTTGCAGGGACAGCTGAGGCAGAAGATAGAACTCCTCCCTTCCCACAGAATGGCCCCAACATTTTGGGAGCTGGGCCAAATCCCCAGAGAGGGAGACTCGTCCATGGCCCATGAAGCCACCCCTCCATTCTACGGCCATCCTTGCTTAAAATCCAGAGATAAAAGCCTGAGGAACTGCCTCTCACTCGCCCTTCTTTCATATCCCACGGAGCTCCCGTCATGGTCTGTAGATTGAGCCTGCCATACCCTCGGCCCAAACCTAAGCCGAGTTTGTCTTTTCAGACTTCTGGCCCCACAGGCCTGGCCTACACACTCCAGGTTGGGGCCCTTGGAGCCACATTGCAGGACTGTGCCTGCCATCTCCAAGGAAAATGTGCCCATTCCATTGGCCACAACCTTACAGATTAGGAGAAACCTCCAAGGCCCCCAAAGCCATAACAATCCTGTAGGCTGCTCAGGACAAACAGGGACATTCTGACACAAGCTGACCCACAACCTCCACTCAAACCCGCACACCAATGCCCCCAGAGACAGAAGGTTGAAATGGATAGGCCCCTAGGCATTCATCGGAACCCTAGCTTTGGTTTCCGGGCATCTATTCTCTGAGGCCTGGTTTCGAATACCAGCATATGGGACTACCCCGAAGCACCAAACAGAACACCTCTCATCTCCACATGGGACGATTGCTCTTTGGAGCTGTGTCAAACCCTCTGTGTAGGAGAATCCTGCAGGGACCCTGAGTCACTCCCACATTACAAGATCTCCATGGACACAAACAAATATGCCCCATCCTCAGGAAATTCCAACTCAACTAAACCGCCAGGGGAGCTCGCCCCAGAGCCAGCAGATTAAACCAGCCTTGTCACTAGGAGCCAATGGGAATGCGAGGTGGGGTGTCCAGGCACCCATGTTTAGAACTCTGCTCTCGATTCTTTCTGCATGGGGTGTTCTGGGGCCATCTAAAAGGACTCTACTGTCCCACAGAAGGAAACCTTCCTGTTTGGAGCAGTTCCCAACACCCAGCAGGGGAAACCTCCATGGCCTCATGAGGCCACCCCTTCAAAAGGGGCCATTGTGGACACAAACTACAGCCTGAGCCAACGACTGATCTTCGCCCTGACTGAAGATGTAGGAGATCTCCTATCAGCCTCTGCAGAGGGGGCCAGCCTTGCCCTCGGCCCCAAAACTAACCCTAGCTTGTGTTTTCAGACTTCCGTCCTCACACTCCTGGCCCACAAGCCCTCCGGATTGGGAATGACAGAGCCAGAATGCAAGACTCTGCCTGCCCACCTGAAGGCAAACGTTGCCCTATGGGGCTGCCCATAAACCCAAATGAGGACCAAACAGCATGACCTTCGACTGCACCCCAATTTAATAGGTTTCCCTGGCCACGAATGCTCTGTCTGACACAGCCTGAGCACAGACCTCCGGACAGACACCCAGACAGCTGGCCGCACACACAGCACATCAGATAGACCATGGCCTTAGTCCGTCATGTCTTCCCAACCTGGGTTTTCAGGCCTCTGAACCTAGACCTTATCTCAATCCCTACACAGGGAGGAATCTGATGCACAAATCAGAACTCTTCCTTCCCCATGACAGGAAACCTTGATGTTGGCATGGTGTCCAACCTTCAGGGTAGGAGAACGCTGCATCAGCCATGAACCACGCCCACAATTGAGGGCTGCCTTAGGCAGAAACATGCATTGTGACCTTCAGTGTGAGCCCCGTGTTCAAGTAAGACCTCTTAGTGTCTGGACCAACAGCTCGCATATGGGGCTTGCCATGCCCCTAGCCCCCAATCCTAACCAGAGGTCAGGCTTCCAGCAGCCCATACTCAGGGCTCGGCTCTGGAATGCCTCTTTTATAGGGACACCTGAGGCAGAAACAGGACTCTTTTCTTCCCACAGAATGACCCCAACCTTTTGTTACCTGGTCCATATCCTCAGAGATGGAGACACGTCCATGGCCCATGAGGCCACTCCAACATTCCACAGCCATCCTTGACACAAAATCCAGAGACAAAAGCCTGAGAGACTGCCTCTCACTCGCCCTTCTCTCATATCCTGAGGAGCTCCCATCACGGTCTGTAGATTGGGCCTGCCATACCCTCAGCCCCAAACCAAAGCCGAGTTTGTCTTTTCAGACTTCTGCCCCACAGACCTGGCCCACACACCCTCCAGGCTGGGGACCTTGGAGCCACACCACAGGACTGTGCCTGCCATCTACAAGGAAACTGTGCCCATTCCATTGGACACAATCCTACAGATTAGGAGAACCTTCCAAGGCCCCTAAGAGCATCCCAATCGTGTAGGCCGCCTAGGACAAATGGACACTCTGACACAAGCTGTCCTATCACCTCCACTCAGACATGCACTCCGATGCCCCCAGAGATAGAAGATTGAACTGGACAAGCCCCTAGTCCCTCATTGGAACCCAAGGTTTGGTTTTGACGTGTCTCTCCTCAGAGAACTCGCCTCGAATACCAGCATACGGGGCTACCCTGAGGCACCAAGCAGAACACTTCTCATCTCTACATGGGAAGCTTGCTCTTTGGAGCTGTCGAACCCTTGGGGTAGGAGAATCCTGCAGGGACCCAGAGCCACGGCCACATTCCAAGGTCTCCATGGACACAAACCCACATTATGACCCATCCTCAGGAGAGTCCATTTCAACTCAACCCCCTGGGTAGCTCCCCCAGAGCCAGCATATAGAACCTGCCTTGTTGCTAGGAGACAAGGGGAATGTGAGGTGGGGTGCCCAGGCATCCATCCTTCAAACCCTGCTCTAAAGTCTTTCTGTATGGGACATCCTGGATCCATCCAATAGGACTCGACTGTCCTGTAGAAGGAATCCTTGTGGTTTGGAGCATCTCACAACTCCCAGCGTGGGAAAACTTCCATGGCCTACTGAGGCCGCCCCTTCATGAAGGGGCCATAATGGACACAAACTCCAGCCTGAGCCAAAGTCTGATACTCGCCTTGACTTCAGATGCAGGAGATCTCTATTCAGCTTCTGCAGAGTGGGCCTGCCTTGTCCTTGGCCCCAAACCTAACCCTAGCTTGTGTTTTCAGACTTCCGTCCTCATACTCCTGGCCCACAAGCCCTCCAGACTGGGAGCTCCGGAGCCCAAAAACAGCACTCTGCTGTCCACCTGCAGGAAAACTTTGCCCGATGGGGCTGCCCAGAACACCAAATGAGGTTCAACTTTCATGGCCCTTGACCACACCCCAATTTAGTAGGCTGCCCTTGGAACGAATGCTCTGTCTGACACAGCCTGAACCCACACCGCCTGACAGATACCCAGAAACCTGGCCTCACACCCAGCACATTGGACCCGCCATGGCCTTAAGCCGTCCTATCTTTCCAACCTGGGTTTTCAGTCATTGGAACCTAGACCTTATCTCCAATCCCTACACAGGGAGGAACCTGATGCACAAATCAGATCTCCTTCCCCATGGCAGGAAACCTTGATGTTGGCATAGTGTCCAACCTTCAAGGTAGGAGAAACTGGCATGGCCCATGAGGCCACGCCAATGCTTGATTACCGCCTTGGGCACAACCACAACCTGTTCATGTAAGGTATCTGTGTGGCTGGACCAAGAGCCCGCATATGGGGCTTGCCATGACCCTAGTCTCCCAAGCCTAACCAGACGTCGGGTTTTCTATCTGCCCATACCCATGTCTCTGCTCTGGAATCCCTCTTTTGGAGGGACACCTGAGGCAGAAAACAGGATGCCTCCCTTCCCTCAGAATGACCCCAACCTTTTGGGAGCAGGGCCATTCCCCAGAGAAGGAGACTCATCCATGACCCATGAGTCCACCTCTCTATTCCACAGCCATCCTTGATATAAAATCCAGAGACAAAGGCCTGCACGACCACTTCCCACTCGTCCTTCTTTCATATCCCGAGGAGCTCCCCTCACGGTCTGTAGATCGGGCCTGCCATATCCTCGGCCCCCAAAAAAGCCAAGTCTGTCTTTTCAGACTTCTGTCCCCACAGGCCTAGCCCACACACCCTACAGGCTGGAACCTTTGGAGCCACATGGCAAAACTGTGCCTGCGCTCTCCAAGGAAACTGTGCCCATTCCATTGGCCACAACCCTATAGATTAGGAGAAACCTACAAGGGCAGGGATTTGAGCTAAGATCTGGGGTCAGATACCTGAATTACCAGGTTTTGTAGAGATGATGGCCTCTGCCCATGGCACGTCCCACCTGCAGGATACGGGGTCCGCTATCTGGGTGTCTGACAGGAGGTCAGGGCTCAGGCAGTGTCAGACAGAGTATTAGTGCACAGCGCATCCTATGATATTGAGGTGCCATCGAGGGCCATGCAGGTGGATCCTCATGTGGGGTTTCTGGGAAGACCCCTAGGGCACTTCTTTCTGGTGGGTAGGCAAAAGGCTGCACTGTGTCTTCAGAATTTCCAATCTGGAGGGGTTGTGCACCAGGGGTGTGAAGATGTAAGTCTGAAAACACAAGCAACGGTTCAGGTCAGTGCCGAGCACATGGCAGTTCCAATGTGTAGCGGCGGAGTTGAGACTTCCAGCACCAAAATAAGGGCGAGGGTTAGATGTACCCTCACTTAGGAGTCTGTGTCCATGATGTCCAAAGAATGGAGGGGTGGCCTCTAAAGGCCATGGAGGTTTTCCCATGCTGGGGCTTTTGAGTTGCTACAAACAGCAAGGTGTCCTTCAGTGGGAGAGTGGGAGACCTTTTGAATGGCTCCAAGGCCCCCCATATGGAAAGATTGGAAAACAGAGCTCTCCACATGGATGCCTGGAAAGCCCACCTCATGTTCCCATTTCAGCCTAAGAGCAGGGAAGGTTCGATCTGCTGGTTCTGGGTCGACGTTCCAAGGGGGTTGAGTTGACAGAGGTTCTCAGGCTGACGGGTCACAATGCTGGCTCAGGGGCCATGGTGGATTGTCCTACACCGAGGGTTAGACCCATCTCCCAAGAGCAAGGTTTCCTTCTTGGGATTGTTGGGTATCTGTGGTGTGGCTCAGGGACCACATGTTTGACCATATGTTGGGATTCCAGAATGGCTTCTGGGGAAAGAAGCCTGAAATCTAAGCTAGGGTTCCAATGAGGTCCTAGGCCCAGGAAAGTTTCAATCTTCTGACTCAGGGCCATTGACCTGCGTGTCTGCCTGGAGATCAGCGCCTAGGCTGTGTCAGACTGTGCATTTTCGTCCAGAGAGGCCTACAAAATTGGGGTGGGCTCAGAGGCCTTGCAGGTTTCTCCTAATCTAGAGGGTTCGGGCAACTGTGACAGTCAGAGTTTCCTTTGGGCGGGTAGGCCCAGTCCTGTGCTGTGGTTCCAGAGACCCCATCCTGGAGAGCATGTGGGACAGGGTTTTGGGGACAGAAATCTGTGGACACAAACTCGGGTTAGCGTTAGGGCCAAGGGGATGTCAGGACTTATACGCACAGCCTGAGGGTAGCTCCACGATTTGAATTTTGGTCCACTCAGAGGCAGTCGCACAGGCATTTCTGCCTGAATTATGTGTCCAGTATGGCCACGGAATGTAGGCGTGGCCTCATGGGACCATGGGAGATTCTTCCTCTCTGGGGATTCTGCCCAGCTCCCAAGAGTTTGGTGTCTTTATGGGGGAAGGGAAGAGTGCTGTTTTCCGTCTCATGGGTCCCGCCCAAACAGGTATTCCAGAGACGGGTTCTGTGATGGGGCACCTGGAGAAACCCACCGAGGGTTAGGAATTGGGCCTAGGGGCATAGCAGGCCCACTCTTCATGCTCATAGACCAGCTTGCGAGGGGGATTGTTTGAAAGCGGGCTCAGGCTGAGGGTCACAATGCCTGTTAATGCCCAGGGTGGCCCTTCTGACTGGGTGTTGTATCTTGGGCCATGTAGCTGGCCGCACTCTGAAGGATGGGCACCCATCCCAAAAGCCAAGTTTCCTGCCATGGGGAAGGAGGAGTCTTCTTTGGTGCTTCAGGTTCCCCCATAGGCAGGGATTTGAGGTAAAGTCTGGGGAGAGATTCCTGAACCCTAGGTTGCGTAGAGATGACAGCCTCAAGCCAGCCAGGTCCCACCTGGAGGATACTGGGCCCACTATCTGGGTGGCTGACAGGAGGTTGAGGCTCATTCTGTGTCAGACAGAGCATTAGTGCACAGGGTAGTCTTTGATATTGGGGTGCCATCGAGGGCTGTGCAGGTGGATCCTCATGTGGGGTATCTGAGCAGACCCATAGGGTACTCTTTGTCTCTGTTGGGCAAAACGAAGGCTGCATTGTGGCTCCACAATTCCCAATCTGGAGCGCTTGCAAGCCAGGAGTGTGAAGACGGAAGTCTGAAAACACAAGCTACGGCTCAGGTCAGTGCCTAGCGCATGGCAGATCCAATGTGCACCAGCTGATTCGAGATCTCCAGCACCAGAGTAAGGGCGAATGTCACATGTCCGCTCACGCTGGATTCTGTGTCCATGATGGCCGACGAATGGAGGGGAGGCCTCAAGAGACCATGGAGGTTTTCCCACGCTTAGGGATGTGAGCTGCTCCAAACAATAAGGTGTCCTTTTGCGGGACAGGGGGAGTCTGGTTGAATGACTCCAGGGTCCCCCATATGGAAAGATTGGATAGCAGAGCTCTCCGCATGGATGCCTGGAAATCCCATTCCTTGGAAATCACATTCCCATTGCAGCTGAGGAACAGGGCATGTTCGATTCACTGGCTCTGGGGCAAAGGTCAAAGGGCGCTGAGTTGACAGGTTTTCTCAGGCTGACAGGTCACAATGCTGGTTGGGGGCCAGGGAGATCTTAGTATGTGGCTGTGGCTCAGGGACCATGGATGATTCTCCTACCCCGAGGGTGGACCCACTTCCCAAGACCAAGGTTTCCTTCTGAGGACAGGAGGGGTTCTGTGGTGTGGCTGAGGAACCACATGTTGGAACGTAGGTTGGTATTCCAGAACAGCCTTCTGGGGAAAGAAGCCTGAAAACCTTAGCAAGGGTTCCACCTGAGGTTCTAGGCCAGGTAAGTCTCAATCTTCTGAATCAGGGCCATTGACCTGCTTGTCTGCCTGGAGGTGGGTGCCTAGGGTGTGTCAGACTGTGCATTTTTGTCCGGAGCGGCCTATGAAATTGGGGTAGGCTCAGGGGCCTTGCAGGTTTCTCCTAATCTGAAAGGTTTGGGAAACTGTGACGGGAAGAGTTTCCTTCAGGAGAGCAGGCCCAGTCCGGTGCTGTGGCTAAGGAGGCCCCGTCCTGGAGGGAATGTGGGCCAGGGCTTTGGGGACAGAAGTCTGCAGACAAAAACTTGGGTTAGGTTTAGGGGCAAGTTGATGGGAGGCCCTGTCTACACAACCTGAGGGCAGCTCCTCAGGATTTGATGTTCAGGCCCCTGGGAGGTGGTAGCACAGGATTTTCTGTCTGAATTATGTGTCTAGGATGGAGATGGAATGTAGGGGTGGTCTCATGGGGTCACGGGAGATTCTTCCACTCTGGGTATTCTGCCCAGCTCCCAAGAGTTTGGTGTCTTTCTGGGAGAAGGGAAGAGTGCTGTTTTCCATCTCAGGGGTCCCATCCGAAACCAGGATTCCAGGGACAGTTTCTGTGTCCATGTGCCTGGAGAACCCCACCAAGAGTTAGGATTTGGGCGTAGGGGAATGGCAGGCCCGATTTGCAGGCTCCTAGTCCAGCTCCTGAGGGGGCTTGTTTGAAATCGGTCTCAGGTTGAGGGTCACAATGCCTGTTTGTGCCCATGGCGGCACTCTTGAGTGGGCGTTTTCTCATGGACCATGCAGCTGGCTCTCACTCTGAGGGTTGGACACCAATCCCTATCAGGTTTCCCGCCATGGGGAAGGCGAGAACTATTTTTTGCTTCAGGTTCCCCCGTGGGGAGGGATTTGAACTAAGGTCTGGGGTCAGATGCCTGAAGACCCTGGTTCAGTAAAGAAGATGGCCTTGGGCCACAGCAAGTCCCACCTGAAGGACATGGGGCACGCTATATGTGTGGCTGACAGGAGGTCGGGGCTCATGGTGTGTCAGACAGACCATTAGTGCACAGGGCGGCCTATGATATTGGGGTGCGTTTGAGGGCCGTGCAGGTTGATCCTCATTTGGGGTTTCTAGGCAGCCCCATAGGGCACTTCTTTCTGGTGTGCACGCAGAAGGCTGCGTTTTGGCTCCAGAATTCCCAATCTGGAGGGCTTGCGGGCCAGGGGTGTGAGGACGTAAGTCCTAAAACACAGGCTAGGTTTAGGTTTGGGTCCGAGGGAACGGCAGACCCACTCTGCAGGGGGAGATTCGAGATCTCCTGCATCTGTAGTACGCGCGTATCAGACGGTGGTTCAGGCTGTAGTTTCATGAATGGGGGCCTTAAGAGGCCATGGAGACTTTCCTAAGCTGGTGGTTGTGACCTGCTCCAAACCATGAGGTATCCTTCTGTGGGACAGTTGATTCCTGCTAGCTGGCTCCAGGATGCCCCATAGGGACAGACTCGAGAGCAGGCTTCTAAGGATGGATGCCTGGACACCCCACCTCACATTCCCATTGGTTCCTAGCGACAAGGCCGGTTTTATCTCCTGGCTCTAGGGTGAGCTACCCAGGGGGCTGAGTTGAAATGGACTCTCATGAGGATGGGTCATAATGTAATTTGGTATCCATGAAGACCTTGGGATGTGGCGGTGGGTCAGGGTCCCTGCAGTATTCTCCTACTCAGAGGGTTTGCCACAGCTCCAAGGAGCAAGCTTCCCATGTGGAAACAAGAGGTGTTCCGTTTGGTGTCTCAGGAAACCCCAATATGCTGGTATTCGAAAACTGGCTTCTGAGGAGAGATGAATGGAAACCAAAGCTGGGGTTCAGATTAAGACCTAGGGGCCTTTCCAGTTCTATCTCCTGTCTCTGGGGACATCTGTTTGTGTGTCTGAGTAGAGGTAGTTGCTCAGATTGTGTCTGCATTCCCACTTGTCCAGGGCGTTTTCCACTATTGGGATGGCCTCGAGGGCCTCGGTGATTTTTCCTAATCTGTAGGGTTGTGCCAGTGTAATGAGCACAGTTTCTGTGGAGAGGGCAGACTTCATCGTGCAGTGTTGCTCCAGATGCCCCAGTCTGGAGGGAGTGTGGACCAGGTATGTGGGGACAGAATTCTGGAAAGAGAAACTGGGCTTAGTTTTGGGGCCGAGGGTATGGCAGGCCCAATCTACAGACCATGAGGGGAGCGCCTCAGGATAGGAAAGAAGGGTGAGTGGGAGGCAGTCACTCAGGATTTTGTCTCTGGATTTTCTGTCAAGGATGGACGTGGAATGTTGGAGTGGCCTCACGGGCCATGGTCGAGTCTCCCCCTCTGCGGATTTGGCCAGGCTCCCAAGAGATTGGGGTCATTCTGTGGGAAGGGAGGAGCCTGTTTTCTGTCTCAGGTGTCCTTCCAAAAGAGGGATTACAGAGCAGAGTCCTGGGTACGGGCAACTGCACAACCTGACTTCTGGTTAGGAATGGAGGCAGAGGGAGAAGGCAAGCCCCATATGTGGGCTTTTGGTCCAGCCACTGAGAGGACTTACTTGATCACGTGGCTCAGGCTGAGGGTCACTATGCCTGTTTGTGCCCAAGGCAGCCCTCAAGCATGGGTGTGGCCTCATGGGCCATGCAGGTTTCTCCTACCCTGAAGGCTTGTCACCATGCCAACAGCAAAATTTCCTCCTCCAAGGAGGAGTTTTGATGTGTGCATCAGGTTCCCCCCTTTTCAGGGATTGGAGGTAAGGTCTAGGTTCAGATGAATGAAAACACAGCTTGGAAAGAGATGACGGCCTAAAGCCATGGCAGGTCCGACATGCTGGGTTGTCGGCCAGCTGTGTGGGTGTCAGTCAGGAAGTCTGGGCTCAGACTGTGTCAGATAGTGCATTAGTGCCCAGGGGAGCCTAGGAAATTGGGGTGCATTCGAAGGCCGTGCAGGTTGATCCTCATTTGGGTTCTGGGCAACCCCATAGGGCAACGTTTTTCTACTTGTGGGCAGCAGGAGGGCTGCGCTGTGGCTCCGTAATTCCCAATCTGGAGTGTTTGTGGTCCAGGAGTGTTAGGACAGAATTCTGAAAACACAAGCTAAGGTTAGTTTTGTTCCCGAGGGCATGGCAGAACACTCTGCAGAGTCTGAATCGAGATCACCTGCATCTGATGTCAGGGGGAGGATCAGACGTTGGCTTAGGCTGGAGTTTGTGTCCATGATGGCCCCTTCATGGAGTGGGGGCCTCATGTGGCCATGGAGGTTTTCCCATCCTGGGGGTTGTGAGCTGCTCCAAACCACAAGGTTTTCTTCTACTGGACAGTCGAGTCCTGTTGGATGGCTCCAGGACACCCCATAAGCAGAGACTCGAGAACAAGCTTCTAAGGATGGATGCCTGGACATCCCACCTCGCATTCCCATTGGGTCCTAGTGACAAGGCAGGTTCAATCTGCTGACTCTTGGGGAGCTACCCAAGGGGTTGAGTTGAAATGGACTATCATTAGGGTGGGTCATCATGTGGTTTGTGTCCATGGAGATATAAGAATGTGGAGGTTCCTCAGGGGCCCTGCAGTTTTCTCCTGCCTGGAGGATTTGCCACAGCTCCAAAGAGCAATCTTCCCATGTGGAGGTGAGAGGTGTTCCGTTTGGTGCCTCAGGAAACCCCCATATGTTGATATTTGAAACCAAGCCTCTTACGAGGGATGCTTGGAAACCAAAGCTAGGGTTCAGATTAGGACCTAGGGCCCTGTCATGTTCAATGTCCTATCTCTGGGAATATCTGTCTGCGTGTCTGAGTGGAGGTATTTTCTCAGCTTGTGTCAGAATGCCCCTGTTTGTCCAGGGCATCCTCCTGTATTGCGATGGCTCGGGAGTGTTGGAGGTTTCTACTAATCTGTAGGGTTGTGGCCAGTGGAATGGGCAGAATTTCCTTGGAGAGGGCAGGCACCATCGTGGGTGTGGCTCTAGAGGAGGAAGCCTGGAAGGTGTGTGGGCCAGGGCTGTTGGGACAGAAGTCTGAAAACAAAGTGTGCTTAGGTTTGGGGCCGAGGGTATGGCAGGCCCTATCTACAGACCATTAGGGGAGGTCCTCTGGATATAAAAAAGTGTGAGTTGAAGGTGGTCGTTCAGGCTATTGTCTCTGGATTTGATGTCAAGGTTGGCTGTGGAATATCAGGGTGGGCTTCATGGGCCATGGTCGAGTATCCCTCTCTGGGGATATGACCCATCTCCCAAGAGTTTGAGGTCACTCTGTGGGAAGGGAGGAGTCCTGTTTTCTTCCTTAAGTGTCCCTCCAAAAGAGGTATTCCAGAGCAGAGTCCTGGGTACAGACGACTGTACAACCCAATGTCTGGTTAGGATTGGGTGCTTGGGGGCATGGCAAGCCCCATATGCGGGCTCGGGGTCCAGCCACAAAGAACACGCGGCTTCCTTGAACATGGGGCTCACGCTGAGGCCACAATGCATGTTTCTGCCAAAGGTGGCCCTCAAGCATTGGCGTGGCCTCGTGGGCCATGCTGCTTCTTCTACCCTGCATGTTTGACACCATGCCGACGGCAAGGTTTTCTGCCATGGGGATGGAGGAGTAATGATTTCTGCATCAGGTTCACCGCTGTGTATTGATTGGAGATAATTTCTAGGTTCTGAAGCCAGAAAACCCAGGTTGTGTAGAGATGAGGGCCTAAGGCCATGGTGCTTCAGATGTGCTGGGTGTGAGGCCAGCTGTCTGGATGTCGGTCGGGAGGTCCGGCCTCAGGCTGTGTCAGACAGAGCTTTAGTGCCCAGGTCAGCATATATAATTGGCATGCAGTCAAGTGGTGTGCAAGTTGAACCTCATTTGAGGTTTCTGGGCAGCCCCATAGGGCAACGTTTTTCCTGTGCAGGGCAGGCAGAGTGCTGAATTGTGGCTCTGGAATTCCCAATCTGGGGGCTTGTGGGCCAGGAGTGTGAGGAAAGAAGCATGAGAACACAAGCCAGGGTTACGTTTCGGGATGAGCGCATGACAGACCCACTCTGCAGAGGCTGAATTTAGATCTCCTGCATCTGAATTCAGGCCAAGGATCAGATGTTGGCTCAGGTTAGAGTTTATGTCCATGATGGCCCCTTCATGAAGAGGGGTTGTCATCAGGCCTTGGAGGTTTTCCCACGCTGGAACTGCAAGGATTCCTTCTGCAGCACAGTCGATTCCTGGTGGATGGCTCCAGGACACACCATATAGAAAGAATCAAGAGCAGGCTTCTAAGGATGGATGCCTGGGCACCCACCTCGCATTCCCATTGTCTTCTAGTGACAAGGCAGGTTCAATATGCTGGCTCTGCAGGAGCAACATAGGGGGCTGAGTTGAAATGGACTCTCCTGAAGATGGGTCATGCTGTGGGTTTCTGTCCATGGAGACCTTGGAATGTGGTGGTGCATCGAGGGCCCTGGAGGATTCTCCTAACCGGAGGGTTTGGAACAGCTTCAAAGAGTAATTTTCCCATGTGGAGATGATCGGTGTTCTGATTAGTGCTGCAAGAAACCCCCTAATGCCAGTACTGGAAACCAGGCCTCTGAGGAGAGATGCCTGGAAACCAAAGCAAGCATTCAGATTATGGCCTAGGGACCTGTCTGCATCAATCTTCTGTCTCTGGGGACATCCTTCTCCTTGTCTGAGTGGAGGTAGTTGCTCAGCTAGTGTCAGATTACCCCTGTTTGTCCAGGGCAGCCTACATGATTGGGATGGCCTCAGGGACCTTGGCAGATTCTCCTAATCTGTAGGGTTCCATTGTGGCCAATGGAATGGGCCGAGTTTCCTTGGAGAGGGCAGGCACAGTCCTGCGTTGTGACTCCAGGGGCCCCAGCCTGGAAGGTGTGTGTGCCAGGGCTGTGGGGATAGAAGTCTGAATAAACAAACTTGGTTTAGGTTTGCGGGTGAGGGTATGGCAGGCCTGATCTATGGACCGAGAAGGGAGCTCCTTGGGATATGAATGAAGGGCAAGTGTGAGGCGGTTGCTCAGGCTTTTGTCTCTGGATTTTGTGTCAAGGATGGCCGTGGAATGTCAGAGTGGCCTCATGGACTATGGACGAGTCTCCCTCTCTGGGGATTTGGCCCAGCTCCCAAGAGTTTGGAGTCATTCTGTGGGAAGGGAGGAGTCCTGTTTTCTGGCTCATGTCTCCCTCCAGAGGAGGGATTCCAGAGTAGAGCCCTGGGTATGGGCGACTGGAAAACCTGACCTCTGTTTAGGCGTGGGGGCCTAGGGGCATGACAAGCCTCATAAGTGGGCTCTTGGTACAGCTATGGAGAGGCCTTACTTGAGCACGGGGCTGGCCCTGAGGGTCACAATGCATGTTTGTGCCCAAGGAGGCCCTATAGCATGGGCGTGGCCCATGGACCATGCTGGTGTCTCCTACCCAGAAGGTTGGACACCATGCCAACAGCAAGGTTTCTTGCCATGGGGATGGGGGAGTTCTTATTTCTGCATCAGGTTCACCCCTGTGCAGTGATTGGAGATAAAGCCAAGGTTCTGAAGCCTGAAAAGCCAGGTTGGGAAGAGATAACGGCCTAAGGCCATGGTGGGGGTGAAGTGCTGGGTGTGCATTCAGCTGTCTGGGTGTCGGTCAGGAGGTCCGGGCTCAGACTGTGTTAGACAGAGCTTTAGTGCCCAGGGCAGCCTATATACTTGGGGTTCAGTCGAGTGGCGTGCAGGTTGATCCTCATTTGGGGTTTCTGGGCAGCCCCATGGGGCAACGTTTTTCTTCTGGTTGTCAGGCAAATGCTGGGTTGTAGCTCGGGAATTCCCTGACTGGAGGGCTTGTGGGCCAGGAGTGTGAAGACGAAAGTCTGAACACAGAAGCGACAGTTCAGTCCAGTGCTGAGCACGCGGCAGTTCCAATGTGCAGTGTCTGATTTGAGAACTCCAGCACCTGAATGTGGGCAAGTGTCAGATGGTCCCTCACTTGGAGTTTGTGTCCATGATGGCCGAGGAATGTAGGGGTGGCCTCATGAGACCATGGACGTTTTCCCAGGCTGGGGCTTGTGAGCTGCACACAACAGCAAGGTTTCCTTCTGCAGAACAGGGGGAGTCCGGTTGGATGGCTCCAGGGTCCCCCATATGGAATGATTTGGTAGCAGAGCTCACCGCATGCATGCCTGGAAAGCCCAGCTCATCGTACCATTGCAGCCCAGGAACAAGGCTCTTTCAAATCTGGTGGCTCTGGGCCGAAGTGCCCAGGAGGCTGAGTTGACAGGGAGCCTCATGCTGATGGGTCACAAGGCTGGTGTGTGCACAGGGAGACCTAAGAATGTGGCTGGGGCTCAGGAGCCATGCAGGATTCTCCTCGCCTGAGGGTTGGACACAGCTCCCAAGAGCCAGGTTACCTTCTGGGGACAGAGGGATTATCTTCTGACCACATTTTGCACCCTATGGAGGTATTCCAGAACAGGCCTCTGGGGACAGATGCCTGTAAACCTAAGCTAGGGTTCCGATGAGGTCCTGTCAGGTAAAATCTTCTGACTCAGGGACATTGACCTGGGTGTCTGCCTGGAGGGAAGTGTCTGGCATGTGTCAGAATGCACATTTTAGTCCAGAGTGGCCTGTGAAATTGGGGTGGGCTCAAGGCCTTGCAGGTGTCTCCTAATCTAGAGGGTTTGGGCAACCCTGATGGGCAGAGTTTCCTTCAGGTAGGCAGGCAGAATCCTGCAGGGTGGTTCCAGGGGCCCCATCCTGGAAGGCCTGTGGGCCAGGGCTTTGGGGGCAGAAGTCTGCACAGACAAAGTTGGGTTCGGTTTAGGGGCGAAGTGATGGCAGGCCCGATCTGCAGACCCTTAGGGCAGCTCCTCAGGATTTATCATTAGGGCAATGATGAGGCGGGAGCGCAGGCTGTTCTGTCTGGATTGTGTGCCTTGGAGGGCCATGCCATGGAGGTGTGGCCTCATTGGGCTATGGGAGATTCTTCCTCTGTGGGGATTCTGCCTGGCTGCCAAGGACTTGGTGTCTTTACATGGGGCAGGGAAGAGTGCTGTTTTCCACCTCAGGGGTCCCGCCAAAGCAGGGATTCCAGAGGTGGGTTTTGGGTGTAGCGCCTGGAGAACCTGACCAAAGGTGTGTGTTTGGGCCTAGGGTCATGGCAGGCCCGCTCTGGGTACTCCTGTTCCAGCTCCCGAGGGAGCTTGTTTGAAAGCGGGCTCAGGCTGGGGGTCACAATGCCTGTTTGTGCCCAGGGCGGCCCTCATGGTTGGGCGTGGTCTCATGGACCTAGCAGCTGGCTCACATTCTGAGGATTTGACCCCCATTCCCACAGCAAGGTTTTCCTGCCATGTGGAAGGAGGAGTACTCTTTTGTGCTTGAGGTTCCCCCATAGGCCTGTATTTGAGATAAGGTCTGGGGACAGATGCCTGAATACCCAAGTTGAGTAGAGATGACTGCCTCAGGCCATGGCAGGTCCCGCCTGCAGGATATGGGGCCCGATAACAGGGTTGATGGGAGGTTGGGGCTTTTGCTCTGTCATACAGTGAATTAGTGCCCAGGGCGGCCTTTGATATTGGTGTGCCATCGAGGGCCAAGCATGTCGATCCTCATGTGGGATTTCTGGGAATACCCATAGGGCACTTCTTTCTGGGAGGTATGCAGAAGGCTGCATTGTGGCTCCAGAATTCCTCATCTGGAGGGCTTGTGTCAGGTGTGTGAGGACGGAAGTCTGAACACACAAGTGACGGTTCAGTTCAGTGCTGAGCACATGGCACTTCCAATGTGCAGCGTCTGATTCGTTATTTCTGGCACCTGAATAAGGATGAGTGTCAGATGGTCGCTCACAGTGGATTTTGTATCCATGGTGGCCGATGAATTTAGTGGTGGCCTCATGAGGCCATGGAAGTTTTCCCAGGCTGGGGCTTGTAAGCTGCTCAGAACAGCAAGGTTTCCTTCTGCAGGACAGCGGGAGTCTGGTTGTACGGCTACAGGTTCCCCCATATGGAAAGATTTGTTTGTAGAGCTCACCACATGGATGCCTGGAAAGCCCTTCTCAGCTTTCCATTTCAGCACAGGAACAAGGCAGTGTCGATCTGGTGCTTCTGGGGCGAAGTGCCAAGAGGTCTGAATTGACAGGGAGACTCATGCTGCTGGTCACAAGGCTGGTTTGTGTCCAGGGAGATCTTAGAATGTGGTCGGGGCTCAGGTGCCATGCAGGATTCTTCTCCCCTGAGGGTTGAACGCAGCTCCCTAGAGCCAGGTTGCCTTCAGTGGACAGGAGGGTTCTGTTTTGTTGCTTCGGGACCACATGTTGCACCATTGGAAGTATTCCAGAATAGTCCTCTGTCTACAGATACTTGTAAACCTAAGATAGGGTTCTGATGACGTCCTAGGGGCATGGAAGGTTCAATCTTCGGACTCAGGGCCATTGACCTGGGTGTCTGCCTGGAAGTAGGTGTCTGTCATGTTTCAGAATGTGAATTTTTGTTCATAGCAGCCTCCGAAATTTGGGTAGGCTCAGGGGCTTTGCAGGTGTCTCCTAATCTGTAGCGTTCATGCAATCTTGAGAGACAGAGTTTCAAAAGGCAAAAATGGTTCATTTTTGGACTGCACATAATCCCCAGATGAGGATGAACCTTCATGGCCCTTGTGGGCACCACAATGTCCCAAGTCACCCTGTGTGCTAATGTTCCATCTGCCACAGCCTGAGCCCTGGCCTGCTGTCAGTCACCAGGGTACCTAGCCGCCTACCGACCATATCAGACCTGCCATGCCCCTAGGCCATCATCTCTACTCAACCTTGGTTTGTCCACTGAGGCCTGGTCTGAAATTCCTGCATATGGGGGAACATGATCCATCAATTTGAAGTCCCCTTGCCTCATAGCAAATAACCTTCCTATTAGGATGTGTGTCAAACCCTCAGAATAGGGGAAACCTGCATGACCCATGAGGCCCTAACCACTGTTGTAGGCCACGTTTGGCACAAACCCGCATAGCGGCCCTCTGCCTGAGCCATGTTTTCAATGAAGACCCCTCAATAGACTGACCTAGGGCCAGCATATGAGGGCTGCCATTAGGCTAGGCCCAAATACCAACCCACGGTTTTGTTTCCAGACACCAAACACAGAGCCTTGCTCTCAAATACCTACTTACTGGGACCCCTGTTTTAGAAAACAGGATTCCTTCATTCTCCAGAATGACACCATGCTATTTGGAGCTATGCAAAACCCCCAAAGAGGGAGAATCTTGCATGGACCCATGAGGCCACTCCTACATTCCACGGCTATCCTAGACACACAATCCAGAGACAAAAGCCTAAGCTTCTGCCCCACACTCGCCCTCATTTCAGATCCTGAGGAGTTCGCCTCAGGGTCTGCAGATCGGGCCTGCCCTCCCCTTGGTCCTAATCCTAACACTAGTTTGTGTCTTGAGTCTTCTGTCCCAGTGTCCTGCCTCATAAGCCCTCCAGCCTAGCTATTCCATAGTCACAACACAGGACTGTGCCTGACCTCCAGAAGTAAGGTGGGCCCTATTAGAGCTTCAGTAAACACCACAAGTAGAAGAAAACTGCAATGCCCCTGAGGCCTCCCCAACTTGGTAGACACCCTTGACAAAAATGCGCAGTCTGACAACCCTGAGCAACTACCTCCCATCAAACCCTAGGTAAAAGGCAACAGAGACAGTAAATTGAACTTGACATGCCCCTAGGCTCTGACCTGTACCCGAGCTTGGGTTTTCAGGCATCTGTACCTAGAGGCCTGGTCTCAAATACTAACATTTGGGGGATCCCTGAGCCATAGAACACAACACCTCCAGTTCCCAGAAGGAATCCTTGCTATTTGGAGCTGTGTCAAATCCTCAGTTTAGTAGACTCCTGGATGGCCCCTGAGGCCACCGCCACATTCGATGGTCGCCCTAGACACAAAGCCACATTGACCTGAGCATTGACCTTGAGCATGAGACTCATTTTCAACTCAACCCCCTGGATATCTCGCCCCAGAGCAAGCAGATAGGACCTCGTATGTCCCTCGGCTCCAATGGGAACCCTAGGTAGGATTAGCAGACATCCAGGCATTGAGTCTGCTCTCGAATCTTTACCTACAGGGGAGATAATTGAGCTACCAAAAATCTCCCTCTGTCTTGAAGACGGGAACCTTGTTGTTTGGAGCTGTGCCCAACTCCCAGAGTCAGAAAAATCCCATGTCCCCATGAGCCCACCCATATATCAGGTGGTTTTCATCGACTCAATATCCAGCCTGAGGGGACGTCTTACACTCGCCCTTATTTCACATGCCAGTGAACCCGCACAGCCTCGGCAGATCAGCCCTGCGTGCCATAACCCTTACCATAATCCTATCTTGTGTTTTCAGTCTTCCATCCCCAGAGTCCTGGTTCACAAGCCCTTCAGATTGGGCATTCTGGACCCCAACAGAACACTCTTCCTGCCTTTCAGAAGGGAAAAGTGCCTATGGGATTGCACAAAACCCCCAAATGAGGAGCAACATGCATGGCTCCGAAGGCACCACAATTTCATAGGCCCACCTGCGGATTAATGTTCCACAGAGAGAGACTTCTCCATGGCCCATGAGGCCTACATTCCACGGCCATCCTTGACACAAAATCCAGAGAAAAAAGACTGAGCAAGCGCCTCCTGCTCACCCTCCTTTCATATCTCAAGGAGCTCCCATCTCAGTCTGTAGATTGGGCCTGCCATACCCTTGGCCAAAAACCTAAGCCAAGTTTGTGTTTTCAGACTTCTGTCCACACAGCTCTGGCCACACACCCTCTGGCTGGGACCTTTGGAGTCACACCACAGGACTGTGTCTGCCCTGACCAAGGAAACTCTGCCCATTCCATTGGCCACAACCCTACAGATTGGGAGAAACATCCAAGGCCCATGAGGCCATCCCAATCGTGTAGGCCGTTCTGGACAATCAGGGGTGATTTGACACAAGCTGAGCAACTACCTTCACTCAGACAAGCAGACAGATGTCCCCAGACACAGAAGATTGAATCGGATAGGGCCCTAGGCCCTAGGCCCTTAACTGAACCGTAGCTTTGGTTTCCAGGCGTCTCTCCTCAGATGCCTGGTTTCAAATACCAGCATATGGGGGGTTTCTGTGGGACCAAACAGAACATGTCTTGTCTCCACATGGGAAGCTTGCTCTTTGGAGCTTTGTCAAACCCTCCAGATAGGAGAATACTGCAGGGCCCCTGAGCCACCGACACATTCCAAGGTCTCCATAGACACAAACTGACATTTTGACCCATCCTCAGGAGAGTCCATTTCAAATCACCCCCTTGGGTAACTCGCCTTAGAGCCAGCAGATCGAAACACCCTTGTCGCTAGGAGCCAATGGGAATGCAAGGTGGGGTATCCAGGCATCCATCCTTAGAACCCTGCTCTCGAGTCTTTCCATACGGGGCATCCTGGAGCCCTCCAAAATGACTCAACTGTCCCACAGAAGGAAACCTTGCGGCTTGGAGAAGCTTGAATCACCACTGCACAGTGGAACTGTCATGTACTCTATAATGAACTGAAGAGTATCTTGTGTTTTCCAACTTCTGTCCTCACACTCCTGGCCAACAAGCCCTCCATATTGGGAATTCTGGAGCCACAACACAGCCTTCTGCCTGCCCACCAGAATGAAGAAGTGCCCTATGGGTCTGCTCAGAAACCCCACATGAGGATCCACCTGCATGGTCCTTGACAGCACCCCAATATCAGAGGCTGCCCTGTGCACTCATGCTCTGTCTGAAACAGCTGGAACCCCGACCTCCTGTCAGCTACCCAGATAGAAGGCCCTGTATCCTGCAGGTGGAATGTGCCATGCCAGAGTCCGTCATCTCTACCCAAACTGGTTATTCAGGCATCTGTCCCAAGACCTTACCTCAAATTCCTGCTTTTGGGGGAAACTGAAGCACAAAAGAGTACTCTTCCTTTCCCATGGCAGGAAACCTGGATGTTGGGATTGGTGTCCAACCCTCAGAGTTGGAGCCAGCTGCATGGCCCATGAGATCACGCCCACCCAGGAGGGCCACCCTGGCCACAAACGCATTGTGACACTCATCTTGAGCCGGCTTTCAAACAAGCACCCTCACTAGCTGGACCAGGATCCCGCGTATCGGGCCTGCCATGCCCCAAATCCCAAATCCTCAACCACCGTACGTTTCTATAGGTGCCCAGACCCAGAGCCTGTCTCTGGAATCCCTGTTTTGAGAAGCCCTGAGATGGAAAACAACACTCTTCATGTCCCTCAAAAAGAAAACAAACCATTGAGAGATGGACAGAATCCCCAGAGAGGAAGAAATTTCCATGGCCCCATGAGGACACTCTTGCATTCATAATCCTTCCTGGACACACCATCCAGACATAAAATCCTATGCTACTGCCTCCCAGTCGTCCTCATTTCTGATCCCGAGGAGCTCCACTCAGTGTCAGCAGATCGGGCCTAAGATCACCTCGCCCCGTATCCAAAGCCAAGTTTTTGTTTGCAGACTTCGGTTCCCAATGTCCTGGCCGACATGCCTTCCAGGATGGGGCTTCTGGTGTCACACCAGAGGAATGTGCCTGCCCTCCTGAAGGAAACTCTGCCCGTCACATTTGCCCAAACTCTCCAGATTAGGAGAAACTTGCAAGACCCCTGAGCCCACCTCAATTTTATAGGCTGCTCTGGACAAAAATGCGCAGTCTGACACACTCTGAGCACCTCACTCCAGGCATACAACCAGGTCAATGGCACTGAGTCAGTAGATTGAACATAACATGTCCCTAGGAACTCATCAGAACCCTAGCTTAGGTTTGCAGGTGTCTGTCCCCAGAAGCCTGTTCTGCAATACCAACATATGGTCCAACTTGTGGCCCCTGAGCAACAAAGTAGCACACCTCCTGTCCCAGAAGGAATCCTTGCTTTTGGGAGCAGTGTACAACCCTCAGGGTAGGGGAATCCTGCATGGCCCCTGGGCATTGTGACCCATCAGCATGAGAGTTCATGTCAACTCAGCTCCCTCGGTACTTCGCCCCTGAGGAAGCAGATTGAACCTGCCATGTTCCTAGGCTGAAATGCTAACCTGAGGTGGGATTCATAGGCATGCATGCCTAGAGCTCTGCTAACCAATCTTTCCATGTGTGTTAACATGGAGTCATCAGATAGGACTCCCCCTGTCCTGCACATGGAAATCTAGCTGTTTCGAGCTGCTCACGAGCCCCAGTGTGGGAAAACCTCTATTCCTCATGAGGACACACCTCCATTAGTCAGCCATAATGGACACAAACTCCACCTTGAGCGAACATTTGACACTCGCTCTTTCTCAGGTGCTGGAGATCTCGAATCAGCCACTGTGCATTGGAAATGCAATTCCCTCAGCCCTGAACCTAACCCTAGCATGTGTTTTCAGAATTCCTGTCCTCACACTCCTGGCCCACAAGCACTCCAGATGGGGATTTCTCGAGCCACTAGGCAGCATTCTGCCTGCACACCAGAGAGAAGAATTGCCCTATGGGTCTGCCCCGAAACCCCACATGAGGATCAAACTGCATGGCCTGAGAGGGCACACCAATATCAAAGGCTGCCCTGTTCACTATTGTTCTCTCTGACAGAGCCTGAGCCCTGACCTCCTGTCAGCATCAAGTATATGGCCGCCTATCCACCAGATCACACCTGCCATGACCCTAGGCCATCATCTCTACCCAACATGGATTTCAAGGCATGTCCCCAGAGGACTGTTCTCAAATCCCTGCATTTGGTGGAACATGGTCTACAAAATGAAGTCCTCCTGCCCTCAGCAGGAATCCTTGTTATTGGGATGTGTGTAAAAGCCTCAGAGTAAGAGAAACCAGCATGGCCCATGCAGCCACGCCCACTGTTGGTGGGCGCCCTGGGCACAAACCCACACTGTGACCCTCAGCCTGACCATGTTTTCAACTAAGCACCCTCAGTACCTTGACCTAGACCCAGCTTATGAGGCCTGGTATGACCCATGTCCAAATGCAATCCCAAAGGTTGGTTTCCAGGCACCCATCCACAGAGCTCTGCTCTCAAATCCCTCCTTATGGGAGCCCTGATTGAAAAAAAAAAAAAACCAGAATTCCTCCTTTCCCCAACAATGACTACATGCAATTTGGAGCAGTGCTATACCCCCAAAGAGGCACAATCTCCCATGGTCTATGAGGGCACCACTACATTTCAGGGCCATTCTAGAGACACCATCATAGGCCTGCCATTACCTTAGGCACAAATTATATTGGAAGATTGGGTTCCCAGGCACCAATACAAGGAACCCTGCTCTCGAATCCCTCCTCATGGGGACCCCTGAATCATAAAACAGGATTCCTCCTTTCCCAAACAATGACAACATGCAATTTGGAGCAGTGCAAAACCCTAATGGGGGAGGATCTCCCTTTGCCCATGAGTCCACCTCTAAATTCCACGGTCATTATACACACAAACACCACAGGCAAAAGCCTGAGCTTCTGCCTCACACTCGCCCTCATTTCCAATCTTGGAGAGCTCTCCCCAGGATCTGCAGTTCGGGCCTTGCTTACCTTCGGCCCTAATCCTAACCCCAGTTGGTGTTTTAAGACTTCTGTCTCCATAGTCCTCCCCCACAAAACCTCCTGACTGGGAATTCCATGGCCACACCACAGGACTGTGCCTACTCTCCAGAAGGAAGCTGGGCCCTTTAGAGCTTCAAGAAACATCAAGATTAGGAGAAACCTGCAAGCCCCTGAGGCCACCATGATGGTATAGGATGCCCTGGACAATAATATGCAGTCTGACCCACCTTGCTCAACTACCTTCCATTGGACACTGACGTAGATGGCCCCAGAGTCAGAAGATTGAACTGGACATGCTTCTCAGCCTTCATCTGTACCCCAGTTTAGGTTTTCAGGCATGTGTCCCCTGAGGTCTGTATATGAATACCAAAATTTGGGGGATTCCTGAGCCACAGAACACAACATCTCCTGTTCCCAGAAGGAAAACTTGCTATTTGGACGTGGGCCAAAACCCTCAGAGTAGTAGAATCCTGCATGGGCCATGAGGCCACCGCCACATTCAATGGTCTCCCTGGATAAAAATCTGCATTGTGACCCTCATTGTGAGACTCCTCTTCACCTCAGGTCCCTGGGTAGCTCACCTCAGACACAGCAGAGAGGACGTGCCTTGTGCCTAGGCTCCAATGTTTCACCTAGATGGGGTCTTCAGGCATCCATACATAGACTCTGCTATCGAACCCTTCCATATGGGGTTCCCTTGAGCCATCAAACAGCATTCTCCGTGTCCCAAAGAAGGAACCATTGCTGTTTGGAGCTGCGCCCAACCCCTGGATTGGGAAAACCTCCACGTATTCATGAGGCCACCCCTACATCAGGCGGCCCTCATGGATACAATCTCCAGCCTGAGCGGATGTCTGACACTCGCATTTCATTCAGATTCTGGGTATCTCACCTCAGCCTCTGTAGATCGGGCCTGCCATGCCTGGAGCCCTAACCCTATCCTGAGATTGTGTTTTCAGTCTTCCCTTCCCAGAGTCCTTGTGCACAATCCCTCTGAATGGGAATTCTGGAGCTCCAACACAGCATTCTACCTGCCTTTCAGAAGGCAAAAGTGGCCGAGGGGGGTGCACAGAAACCCCAAATATGGGTCAACCTGCACGGCCTGGAGGGCACCGCCATTTCACAGGCCACCCTGTGTACTAATGTTCTGTCTGCCACAGTCTGATCCCCAGCATTCCTGTCAGCCACCCAGGTAGCTGGCCGCCTATCCACCAGATCAGACCTGCCATGCCCCTAGGGCATCATCTCTGCCCAACCTGGGTTTCTAGGCATGGCCGCAGAGGCCTGGTCACAAATCCCTGCATTTGGGGGAACATAGTCCACAAATGAAGTCCTCCTTCCACCAGCAGATCCTTGCTACTGGGATGTGTGTACAACCCTATGAGTTGGTGAAACCTGCATGGTCTATGAGGCCACAACACTCTGTAAGGCTGCCTTGGGCTCCAACACACATTGTGACCCTCAGCCTGAGCCCCCTTTCTCAAAAAAAGATCCCTCGTGGCTAGACCTAGAGCCCTCATATCTGGCTGGCCATTCCCCTTGGCCAAAATGCTAATTCAAGGTGGGGTTTTCCAGGAGACCATACCCAGAGCCCTGTTCTGGGATCCCTGTTTTGGGGGGACCTCTGAGACAGAAAACAGGACTCCTGCCTTTCCATAGAATGACACCAAATTAGTTGGGGATGGGCGGAATCCACAAGAGGGAGATTGTTCCATAGCCCCAGGAGGCCACCCCTACATTTTGCGGCCATCCTAGATACAAAATCCAGAGGCAAATGGCTCAGCTACGGGCTCACACTTGCCCTCATTTCAGATCCTGAGGAGCCCTACTCAGGGTCTGCAGATCGGGACTACCCTACTGTCGGCCCTCAACCTAACCTGATTTTGTGAGTTCAGACTTCTGTCCCCAGAGCTCTGACCCACCTAACGTTCAGGTGGGGCCTCCAGATCCATAATGCAGGACTGTGACTGCCCACCCAAAAGAAATTGTGCCCTTTACTGTCGCCAAAACCCTACAGATTAGGATAACACTCTAAGGACCCTGAGGCCACCCCAGTTTGGTAGGAAGCCCTGGACAACAATGCACAGTCTGACACACCCCTGGCATTGACCTCCAGTCAGGCACCCAGGAAGCTGGCCCCACAGTCAGATGATTGACGCTGACAAGCTGCATGGAATCGTAGCTTAGGTTTTCAGTCATCTGTCCGCAGAGGCCTGGTCTCAGATACCAACAGATGGGGGCTGCTGCGACCCAGAAAAGAGGTTTCAAACCTTCAGGGCAAGAGAATCTTGCATGGCCCCAGAGCCACTGCCACATTCCAAGATTGGTAGGAAGGCCTAGACAACAATTCACAGTGTGACACACCCCGGGCATCAACCTCCAGTCAGACACCCAGGTAGAAGGCCCCACAGTCAGAAGTTTGACACTGACATGCCCCTAGGCCATAATCAGAACCATAGCTTAGGTTTTCAGTCATCTGTCCCCAGAGGCCCGGTCTCAGATACCAACAGATGAGAGTGGCTGAGACCCATAACAGATCACCTCCTGTTCCCAGAAGGGAACCTTGCTATTGGGAGCTGTGTCAAACCCTCAGGGCAGGAGAAATCTGCATGACTCCAGAACCACCGCCACATTCCAAGGTCTCCTGGACACAAACCCGCATTGTGACCCATCAGCATGAGACTCCATTTCAACACATTCTCCTGGCTAGCCTGCCCCAAAGACAGCAGATCGAACCTGTCTTGTTCATAGGCGCCAGTGGGCTCACCAGGTGTGGACTCCATGGAGCATACTTTCGAGTATTTCCCTATGGGTTACAATTGGTCACCACATAGGACACCACTTGTCCTGCAGAAGAAAACCATGTTGTTCAGAGCAGCTCACAAACCCCAGTGTAGGAAAACTTCCATGGCCACATGAGGCCACCCCTCCATTTGGCGGCCATCATGGACAGGAACTCCACCCTGAGGGATTGTCTCACCCTCACCATTACTTCAGATGCTGGAGATCTTGATTCAGCCTCTGCAGATTGAGCCTGCCATGCCCTAGGCCCTGAACCTAATACGAGCTCCTGTTTTCAGACTTCTGTCCTCACACTCTTGACCCACAAGCCCTCTGGTTTTGGAATTCTGGAGCCACAATGCAGCACTCTGCCTGCCCACCATTATAAGGACAAAGTGCCATATGGGGCTGCTCAGAGATTCCAAATGAGGATCCACCTCCACAGTCCTCGATGGCACCCCAATTTCATAGGCCGCCCTGTGCACTAATGCTCTGTCTGACACAGCCTGAACCCAGACATCCCGTCAGCCCCCCAGACAGCGAGCCACATATCTAGCAGATCAGAACTTCCCGCACCATAGGCCATCATCTATATTCACCCTGGGTTTTCAGGCATCTATCCCCAGATGTTATGTCAAATCCCTTCATGTTGGGGGACCTGATGCACAAATCAGAATCCCTCCTTCCCCATGGCAGGAAACCTTGTTGTTGGGCTGTGTGTCAAACCCTCCGTATTGGTGAAACCTGCAGGGCCTATGAGGCAACACCCATACTGGAAGGTCGCCTTGGGCACCAACATGCATTGTGACCATCAGCCTGAGCCCCATTCTCAAATAAGACGTCTCAGTGGCTGGAACCAGAGCCCGCATATCAGGCTGGCCATGCCCCTATGAAGAAATCCCAAGCCAATTTGGGGTTTTCCAGGGGACGGTACCCAGAGCCCTGCTCTTGTATCCCTGTTTTTGGGGGACCCCTGAGACCAAAAACATGACCCCTCCCTTCCCCCAGAATGACACCAAACTATTGGGGGCCGGGTGGAATCCCCTAGAGGAGGAACCTTTCATGGGCCCAGGAGGCCACCCCTACTTTCCGTGGCCATCCTAGATACAAAATACTGATGCAAAAGGCTCAGCTTCTGCCTCACACTCGCCCTCATTTCAGATCCTGAGGAGCTCCACTCAGGGTCTGCATATTGGCTCAACACTACTGTCGGCCCTAAACCAAACCCGACTTTGTGTTTTCAGACTTCTGTACCCAGAGCCCTGGCCCACACACCGTCCAGGCAGGGCTCGTGAACCACCACACAGGATTGTGCCTGATCACCCAAAGGAAACTCTGCCCTTTACAGTCACCAAAACCCTATAGATTAGGAGAACCCTGCAAGGCCCCCGAGGCCACGCCTATTTCGCAGGAAACCCTGGACAAAAATGTGCAGTGTGACACACCCCAGGCAACGACATCCAGTCAGACACTCAGGTAGATGGCCCCACAGTCAGACGTTGATGCTGACATGCCCCTCGGCCCTAATCTGAACTGTAGCTTGGGTTTTCAGGCATCTGTCTGCAGAGGCCTGGTCTCAGATACCAACAGACTGGGGATGCTGAGGGCTAGAACAGAACACCTCCTGTTCCAAGAAGGGAATGTTGCTATTTGGAGCTGTTTCAAATCATCAGGGCAGGAGAATCCTGCAGGGCCCCTGAGGCACCACCACATTCCAAGGACTCCCTAGACACAAACCCTCATTGAGATCCATCAGCATGGGACTCCATTTCAACACATTCCCCTGGATAGCTTGCCCCAGAGTCAGCATATTGAACTTGCTTTGTTCTTAGGTGCCAGTGGGAACGTCAGGTGGGCTTTTCAGGCATCCATATGGAGAGTCTACTCTCCAATCTTTCCCTATGACAATTGATTATCAAACAGGACACGCCCATCCTGCTGAAGAAAACCTTGCTGTTCAGAGTATCTCACAACCCCCAGTGTGGGAAAACCTCCATGGCCTCATGAGGCCACCCTTCCATTAGGCAGCCATCATGGACACACACTCCAGCCTGAGCAAACGTCTCACCCTTGCCCTTAACTCAGATGCTGGAGATCTTGATTCAGCTTCAGATTGAGCCTGCAGAGCCCTAGGCCGGCCATAAACCTAACTCTAGCTTGTGTTTTCAGAATTCCGTCCTCACACACTTGGCCCACAAACCCTCTGGATTCGGAATTCTGGAGCCACAACACAGCACTCTGCCTGTGCACCATAATAAGGCAAAGTGCTTTATGGCGATGCTCAGAAACCCCACATGAGGATCTACCCTTATGGCCCTCGACGACAATTTCATAGGCCACCCTGTGCACTAATGCTCTGTCTGACACAGCCTGAGACGAGACATCCCATCAGCAATTCAGACAGTGGGACGCATATCCAGCAGATCAGAACTGCCAACGCCCCAGGTCGTCATTTCTACACAACCTGGGTTTTTAGGCATCTGTTCCAGACCTTATGTCAAATACCTTCATATTGGGGAACTGATGCACAAAACAGAACTCTTCCTTCCCCATGGCAGGAAACCTTGCTGTTGGACTGTATGTCAAACCTTCCGAGTTGGTGAAAACTGTGTGGCCTATGAGGACACGCCCACTTGGAGGGCCACTTTGGGCACCAACATGCATTATGACCTCAACCTGAGCCCCATTCTGAAATAAGACCCCTCGGGGCTGGACCCCCAGCCCGCTTATCGGACTGGGCATGCCTCTAGGCCAAAATTCTATGCCAAGTTGGGGTTTTCTAGGGGACTGTACCCAGAGCCCTGCTCTGGAATCTCTATATTTGGGGGACCCCTGAAACAGAAAACAGGACTCCTCCCTACCCCAAGAATGACACCAGGAGGCCATCCCTACATTCCGTGGCCATCCTAGATACAAAATACTGACGCAAAAGACTCAGCTTCCGCCTCACACTCACCCTCATTTCAGATCCCAAGGAGCTCCACTCAGGTTCTGCATATCGGCCCTACACTACCATAGGCCCTAAGCTAAACCCGACTTTGTGTTTTCAGACTCCTGCCCCCAGGTCCTTGGCCCACACACTGTCCAGGTGGGGCTTGCGAACCACCACACAGGACTGTGCCTGCCCACCCAAAGGAAACTCTGCCCTTTACATTCGCCGAAACCCTTGAGATTAGGAGAAAACTGCAAGGCCCCGGATGCCACCCCTGTTTCGCAAGACACCCTGGACAAAAATGTGCGGTGTGACACACCCCAGGCAATGACATCCAGTCAGACACCCAGGGAGATGGCCCCACAGTCAGGAGGTTGATGCTGACATGCCCCTAGGCCCTAATTGGAACCGTAGCTTAGGTTTTCAGGTATCTGTCTGCAGAGGCCTGGTCTCAGATACCAACAGACTGGGGTTGCTGAGGGCCAGAACAGAACACCTCCTGTTCCCAGAAGGGAATGTTGTTATTTGGAGCTGTTTAAAACCATCAGGGCAGGAGAATCCTGAATGGCCCCTGAGGCACCGCCACATTCCGAGTACTCCCTAGACAAAAACCTTCATTGAGTCCCATCAGCATGAGACCCCATTTCAAAACATTCCCCTGGCTAGCCTGCCCCAGAGCCAGCAGATGTAAACTGCCTTGTTCTTAGGCGCCAGTGGGAACGCCAAGTGGGGTTTTCAGGCATCCATATGGAGAGTCTACTCTCCAATCTTTCCCTATGGGGGACAATTGATCATCAAACAGGAAAAGCCTGTCCTGCTGAAGAAAACTTTGCTGTTTAGAGCAGCTCACAACCCCCAGTGTGGGAAAACCTCCATGGCCTCATGAGGCCACCCTTCCATTAGGCAGCCATCATGGACACACACTCCAGCCTGAGCGAATGTCTCACACTTGCCCTTACCTCAGATACTGGAGATCTTGATTCAGCCTCTGCAGATTGAGCCTGCAGAGCCCTAGGCCGGCCATAAACCTAACTCTAGCTTGTGTTTTCAGAATTCCGTCCTCACACTCTTGGCCCACAAAACCTTTGGATTCAGAATTCTGGAGCCACAACACAGCACTCTGCCTGCCCACTATAATAAATCAAAGTGCCTTATGGGGATGCCCAGAAACCCCACATGAGGATCAACCCTCATGGCCCTCAATGACACTTCAATTTCATTGGCCGCCCTGTGCACTAATGCTCTGTCTGACACAGCCTGAGACCACACATCCCATCAGCAATTCAGACAGTGGGCCGCATATCCAGCAGATCAGAACTGCCAATGCCCCAGGTCGTCATTTCTACCCAATCTGGTTTTCTGGCATCTGTTCCAGACCTTATGTCAAATACCTTCATGTTGGGGAACTGATGCACAAAACAGAAATCTTCCTTCCCCATGGCAGGAAACCTTGCTGTTGGACTGTATGTCAAACTCTCCGAGTTGGTGAAAACTGTGTGGCCTATGAGGACACGCCCACTTGGAGGGCCACCTTGGGCACCAACATGCATTAGGACCTCAGCCTGAGCCCCGTTCTCAAATAAGACCCTTCGGGGGCTGGACTCACAGCCTGCTTATCGGGCTGGGCATGCCCCTAGGCCGAAATTCTATGCCAAGTTGGGGTTTTCCAGGGGACTGTAAACAAAGTCCTGGTCTTCAATCTCTATATTTGGGAGACCCCTGAAACAGAAAACAGGACTCCTCCCTACCCCCAGAATGACACCAAACTATTGCAGGCTGGGCAGAATCCACAAGAAACCCGTTTCCTTTGAGAGCGCAGGCACAGTCCTGCAGTGTGGCTCCAGAGGCTCCAGCCTGGAATTGTGGGTGGGCCAGGGCTGTGGGGACAGAAATCTGAAAACACAAACTCGGGATATGTTTCAGGACGAGAGTATGGCCGGCCCGATGTACAGAACATTAGGGGAGCTCCTCAGGATATGAAAGAATTCCAAGTGTGAGCCAGTAGCACAAGCTTTTGTCTCTGGATTTTGTGTTAAGGATGGCCAAGGAATGTAGAGGTGGCCTCAAGGGCCATGGACAATTATCTCTGGGGATTTGGCCTGGCTTCCAATCCTTTGTGGTCATTGTGTGGGAAGGCAGGAGTCCTTTTTCTGTCCCAGGAGTCCCTCCAAAAGAGGGATTCCAGAGCAGAGGACCAGGCACGGGTGAGCAGAATACCCCAACATTGGTTAGGATTGGGACCTAGTGGCATGGCAAGCCAGATATGCAGCCCCTTTGTCCAGCTTCCCAGAGGCTTCATTTGAAAACGGGGCTGAGGCTGAGGGTCGCAATGCTTGTTTGTGTCCAAGGCGCCTTCAAGCATGGGTGTGTCATCATTGGCCATGGAGGTTTCTCCAATTCTGAGGATTTGACTTTGACCCCCATCCCAACAGCAAGGTTTATTGCCATGGGGAAGGAGAAATTGTTTTGTTCATCAGGTTCCCCCATATGCAGGGATTTGAGAGAAAGTCTAGGGACAGATGCCTGAGAAACCAGGTTGGGAAGAGATAAGGGCAGAGGGCCATGACAGGTCTGATCTACTGCATATGCGGCCAGCTGTCTGGGTCTCTGATGGGAGGTCTGGGCTCAGCTTTTTCAGACAGACCACTAGTGCATAGGATGGCCTAGGACATTGGGGTGCAGTCAAGGGCCGTGCAGGCTGATCCTCTTTTCGGGTTTCTGCGAAGCCCCATAGGGCACTTCTTTCTTCTGGTGTGCTGGCAGAGTAATGCGTTGTGGCTCCAGAATTCCCCAGTCTGGAAGGCTTTGGGGACAGAAGTGATAAGACGGAAGTCTGTAAACAAAAGCTAAGGTTAGATTTCGGGAGAGGGCACGGCAGGCCCCTTCTGCAGAGGCTCAATCGAGATCTCCAGCATCTGAAGTCAGGGCTAGTATCAGACGTTGGCTCAGGCTGGAGTTTGCTACCATGATGGCTTCTGAATGGAAGGGTGACATCAGGATGCGATGGAGGTTATCCAATTCTGGGGGTTGTGAGTTGCTCCAAACAGCAAGGTCCTTCTGTGGGACAGGTAAGCCCTGTTGGATGGCTCAACGCTGTCCCATACAGAAAGATTCAAGAGCAAGGCTCTAAGGACGGATGCCTGGAAACCCCACCTCGCATTCCCATTGGCTCCTAGGGACAAGGCAGATTCGATCTGCTGGCTCTGGGGCGAGGTACACAGAGGGCAGAGTTGATATGGACTCTAATGCTGTTGGATCATAATGCAGGTTTGTGTCCATGGAGCCCCTGGAATGGTGCAGTGGCTCAGGGTCCCTGCAGGATTCTCCCACTGGGAGGGTTTTATACAGCTCCAATTAGGCAGGTTCCCATGTGGAGATGAGAGGAGTTCTGTTTTGTGCCTCAGGAAACCTCCATATGCTGGTATTAAAAACCAGGACTCTGGGGAAAGGTGCCTGAAAACCAAAGCTAGGGTTCAGATTAGGGCCTAGGTGCCTGTCCTGTTCAATCTTTTATCTCTGGGGAAACATCTGTCTGCGTGTCTCAGTGGAGGTAGTTGCTCAGGTTGCATCAGAAATGCCTTTTTGTCCAGGGTGGACTATGCAACTTGGATGGGCTTGGGGGCCTTGTAGGTTTCTCCTAATCGGTAAGGTTGTGGCCAATGGAAAGTGCACAGTTTCCTTCAAGAGGGCAGGCACAGTCCTGCAGTGTGGCTCCAAGGGCCCCAGCCTGGAGGATGTGTGGGCCAGGCCTGTGGGAACCGAAATCTGAAAACACAAACTTGGCTTACATTTGGCGCCGATGGTATGGCAGACCCAATTTACAGATGGTGACGGGAGCTCCTCATGATATGAAAGAAAGGTGAGTGGGAGGCGGTCACTCAGGCTTTTGTCTCTGGATTTAGTGTCAGGGATAGCCGAGGACGGGAGGGGTGGCCTAATGGGCCATGGACGAGTCTCCCTCTCTGGGGATGTGGCGTCAATCCTAAAAGTTTGCGGTCATTGTGTGGGAAGGCAAGAGTCCTGTTTTCTGTCTCAGGGCTCCCTCCAAAAGAGGGATTCCAGAGCAGAGCCCCAGGTAAGGGCGACCAGAAGACCACACCTTTGTTTAGGATAGGGGCCTAGGGGCATGGCAAGCCAGGTGTGTGGGCTCTTAGTCCAGCTACCCAGAGGACTCGTTGAAAATGGGTCTGAGGCTGAGGGTCCCAATTAGTGTTTGTGCCCAAGGTACCCTTCAATCATGGGCGTGGCCTCTTGGGCCATACAGGTTTCTCCATCTCTGAGGATTTCACTTTCATCCCCATCCCAACAGCAAACTTTCTTGCCATGGAGAAGGAGGAGTTTTGTTTTGTGCATCAGGTTCCCCCATATGCATGGATCTGAGAGAAGGTGTAGGGACAGAAGCCTGAAAACACTGGTGGGGAAGACATAACGGCAGAGGGCCCTTTGTCCTTCTGGTGGGCAGGCAGAGTGCTGTGTTATGCCTCCAGAATTTCCAATCTGGAGGTCTTGAGGGGCAGAATTGTAAGGACAGAGGTCGGAAAACACAAGCTACTGTTAGGTTTAGGGCCTAGGTCATGGTAGGACCAATCTGCAGAGGCTGAATTGAGATCTCTAGCATCTGAAGTAATGGCAAGTGTCAGATGTTCCCCCAGGCTGGAATTTGTGTCTATGATGGCTACCTAATGGAGGAGTAGCCTCATGAGGCTATGGAGCTTTTCTCACTTTGGGGATTGTGAACTGCTCCAAAGCACAAGGTTTCCTTCTGCAGGACATGGGGAGTTCTGTTTGTTGGCTCAATGTTCCCCCATACTGAAAGATTCGAGAGTAGGACTCCATGTTGGAATCTTAGAAATCGCTCCTAGCATTCCCATTGATGCTTAGGAATAATGCAGGTTCTGTCTGCTGCCTCCAAGGTGAGCAACTGAGAAGAATGAGTTGAAATGGAGTCTTATGCTTTTGGGTTTGTGTCCATAGAGACCTTGGAATGTGGCAGGGGTCAGGGGTCATGCAGGATTCTCCTGCCCTCAGGCTTTGAAAAAGCTCCACATAATAGGTTCCCTTCTGGGGACAGAGGGTGTTCTCTTTGTGCTCAGGGTCCCCGTATGTTGGTATTCGAGACCAGACCTCTGAGTACAGATGTCTGAAAACGTAAGCTAAGGTTCAGATTAGGGCCTAGGGGCATATAAGTTTCAAACTTCTGTCTTAGACCATTTACCTGGGTGTCTGCCTGGAGGTAGGTGCTCAGGGTGTATCAGAGGGGAATGGAAGAGTCCTCTTTCTGTCTCATGGGGTCCCCCCAAAAAAGGGATTCCAGAGACAGACTCTGGGTACATGCACAGGGAAAAAATCACTGTGTGTTAGGATTTGGGCCTAGGATCAAGGAAGGCCCGACATGCGGGCTCTTAATCCAGATCCTGAGGGGGCCTTACTGAAAAATAGGCTCAGGTTGAGGGTCACAATGCATGTATGTGCCCAGGATGGCCCTCATGAGTTGGCATGGCCTGATGGGCCATGCTGATTTCTCTTTTTTTTTCTTTAGATTTTTTATTTTATTTATCTGACAGAGATCACAAGCAGGCAGAGAGAGAGGAGAAAGCAAGCTCCCTGTGGAGCAGAGAGTTAATGTGGGGCTCAATCCCAGGACCCTGGGATTATGACCTGAGCTGAAGGCAGAGGCTTTAACACACTGAGCCACCCAGGCGCCCCTATGCTGATTTCTCTTAATCCAAGGGTTATACACCCATCCCAACAGCAAGTTTTCCTGCCATGGGGAAGAAGGAGTACTCTTTTGTGTATCAGGTTCCCCCATATGCAGGGAATTGAGATAAGGTCGGATTATAGATGCCTGAAAAGCCAGGTTGGGTAGAGACGCCGGCCTAGAGCCATGGCAGGTCCCATCTGCTAGATAGGCGGCCAGATATCAAGGTGGCTGATGGGAGGTCTGGGTTCAGTCTGTGTCAGACAGAGCATTAGTGCACAAGTCCGGCTATGAAATTGGGGTGCTTTCGAGGGCCATGGAGGTGGATCCTCATCTGGTGATTTGGAACAGCCCCATAGGGCACTTTTTCTTTCTGATGGGCAGGCATAGTCTTACTTTGTGGCTCCAGAATTCCCAATATCGAGGGCTTTTGGGCCAGGAATTTGAGGATGGAAAGTGGGAAAATACAAGCTCGGGTTAGGTTTAGGGTCTAGGGCATGGAAGGACCAATCCGCAGAGGCTGAACGGAGATCTCCAGCATCCGACATTAGGGGGAGTGTCAGACATTCACTCAGGCTGGAGTTTGTGTCAATGAGGGCGCCTAATGTAGGGGTGGCCCCATGATGCCATGGAGGTTTTCCCACTGGGGATTGTGAGGTGCTCGAAACAACAAGGTTTCCTTCGGCAGCACAAGGTGAGTCCTGTTTGATGGCTCAAGTCTGCCCCATATGGAAAGCTTCCATAGCAGGACTCTACATATGGATGCTTGGAAACCCCACCTAGCGTTACCATTATTGCCTTGGAACATGGTAGGTTCAATCTCCTGGGTCTGGGACGATCTAAAAGGGGTTGAGTTGAAATGGAGTCTCAAGCTGGTGGGTCACAATGCAGGTTTATGTCCAGGATGACCTTGGAATGCGGCAGTGGCTCAGGTGATATGCAGGATTCTCCTACCTCGCAGGTTTGACACAGCTCCAAATTGCTGTGTCAGGACGTGTTCTGCCTTAGGGCTCAAGGATCCCCCATATGTTGGTAGTCAAGACCAGGCCTCTGGGGACAGATGCCTGAAAACCTAAGCTGGGGTTCATATTAGAGCCTAGGGGCATGTCAGGTTCAATAATCAGTCTCTGGTGCCATCTTCCTTGGTGTCTGACTGGAGGTAAGTGCTCAGGGTATGTCAGAATGCTCATTTTTTCCAGGGCGGCCTACAAAATTATTGTGGCCTTGGGGGCCTTGCAGGTTTATCTTAATCTGGAGTGTTTTGTAAGCTACAATGGGTACAGTTTCCTTCTGGAGGTATGGCACAGTTCTGTGGTGCTACTCCGGGGACTCCAACCTGGGCTTTTTGTGAGGTCGGGCTCTGGGGAAATTAGTCTGAAAACAGAAACTAGGGATAGGGTTAGTGCGGAGGGTATGGCCAGCCCGATCGTCAAACACTGAGGCGAGCTAATTGGGATCTGAAATTAGGGTGAGTGTGAGGTGCTAACTGAAGCTTTTTTCTATGGATTTTGTGTCTAGGATTTCCGTGGAATGCAGGAGTGGCCTCATGGGGCCATGGAAGAATCTTTCTCTCTGGGAGAGTTGTCTGGCTCTCAATAGTTTTTGTCATTCTGGGGGAAAGGAGGTGCCCTGTTGTCTGTCTCGAGGGTCCCACATAAGGAGGGATTCCAGATCAGGTCTCTGGGTGTGGGTGCTTGGAAACTGCAACATATGTTAGGATTTGGGCCTAAGGGCATGGAAGGCCTGATATTCGTGCTCTTGGCAAATGTACTGAGGGTCCTTATTTCAAAACTGAACTCAGGATGAGGGTAAAATGAGCGTTTGTTCCCAGGACGGCACTGAACAGTGGGCGTATCTTCATACACCGTGCAGTTTCTCCTACTCCAAGGATATCACATCCATCCCAACATCAACGTTTTGTGCCATGGGGAAGGGGGAGTTCTGTTTTATGCATTGGGTTCCCCCATGTGCATTGATTTGAGATATCATCTGGGGACAGCTGCCTGAATACCCAGGTTGGGTAGAGATGATGGCCTAGGATCATGGCAGGTCCGATATTCTGGATAGGTAGCCAGCTATCTGGTTGGCTGCTGAGAGGTTGGGGCTCAGGCTTTTTCAGACAGAGCATTAGTGCACAGGGTGGCCTATGATTTCGGCATGCCCTTGAGGGCCGTGCAGGTTGATCCTCTTTTGAGGTTTTTGTGTAGGTCCATAGGGAACTTTTTCAATTGGTGGGCTGGTAACATGCTGTGTTGTGGATCCAGAATTCCCAATCTGGAGGGCTTGTTGGTCAGGATTGTTAGAACAGAAGTCTATCAAAACAAGCTAGGCTTAGCTTTAGGTCCTAGGACATGGCAGTCCCAAATGAAGAGGATGAGGCAAGATCCCTGTATCTTAAGTAAGGGCAAGTGTCCTCCATTCACTCATGTTGGAGTTTTTGTCCATTATGGTCACATAATTTGGGGGTGTCCTCATGAGGCCATGGAACTTTTCCCACTCTGGTTGTTGTGTGCAGGTTTAAACA
Source organism: Meles meles (assembly GCF_922984935.1). NCBI lineage: Eukaryota > Metazoa > Chordata > Mammalia > Carnivora > Mustelidae > Meles > Meles meles. The sequence continues at coordinate 178,255 of NW_025721195.1, forward strand.
GCAAGGTTTTCTTCTACAGGACATGGGAATCCTGTTTGATGGCTCAAGTTTCCCCTATATGGAAAGAATCGAGAGCAGGACCATCCAGATGGATCCCTGGGAAACCCACCTAGGGTTAATATTGGAGCCTAGGAACATGGTAGGTTAGATGTGGTGGCATTGGCACGAACAACATGGGGGCAGAGTTGAAATGCTGTTGGTGTGGGTGTAAAACCCTCAGAGTAGGAGTAACCTGCATGGCCCAAAACCATGCCCACATCTGAGGCCTCCCCTGTGAAAAACCCACACTTTGACCCTCAGCCTCACTCCCGGTTTCAATGAAGTCCTGTTGGAAGCTGGGCATAGAGCCATTATATGGAGCCTGCCATGCCCCTAGGCCCCAATCCTAACACTAGGTTGTGGATTCAGGCATTCATACCCAGAACCCTCCTCTCGAATCCCTCTACACCTGAGACCCCTTAGACACAAAACAGAACTCACCCTGCCCCAAGAAGGAAACCTTGTTTTTGGAGCTATGTAAAACTATCATAGTTGGATAAAACCTGTGTTGCCCCTGAGGCCATGTCCTATGGTTCAGGTCGCACTGCATACAAACACCCATTGTGACCCTTTGCATGAGCCCCATTTTCAACTCAGCCCCATGGGTAGTTCACCCCAAAGCCAGGATATAAGGTCTACCATGCCAGAAGGACGTAATGCTAAACATAGGTTGGTCTTTGACATCCATATCTGGAACCCTACTCTCATATCCCTCTATATGGGGACTCCTGAGCCACAATCTAAGACATCACCTATTCCCGAGAGTAGACCAAACTTTTTGGATCTGCACAGAATCCCCAGAGTGGGAGAAAACTCCTTGGCCCCATGAGGCCATCCCCACATTTGGTGTTATGCATGGACACGAATTCCAGCCTGAACGACCTCCTGACATTTCCCTTAACCTCAGATGCCCAGGAGCTCACCTCAACATCTGTAGATTGGGGCTGCCATGCCCTAGGCCCTAACCCTAACTGCAGAATGGGTGTTCAGACTTCGGTTCCAAGAGTTCTGGACCACAAGATCTCCAGGTAGAGAACACCAGAGTGACACCATGGCACTATGCCAACCCTCCAGAAGAAAACTGCTCACCATAGCAGCACAAAATCCCTAGATTAGGATCAAACTGTGTGGCCACAAAGGCCACCCTCATTGACAGAACTCGCCCATGGACACTAATACACATTTTGTCCTTCAGCCTGAGCCCGACCTCCAGTCAGCCACCTAGGTAGCTGGAGTCAGAGTCAGGAGATTAAGCCTGGGTTCCTCTAGTCCCTAATGCTAACCGTAGTTTGGATTTTCAGGCATCCATACCGACAGCCCTGATCTCGATTCCTATGATATGGAAACACCTGAGACTTCCAACGGGATGCCACTTTCCCCCAAAATGAAACAAAACTATTTTTAGCTCCCCAAAACCCCAGAGCTGGAGAAACCTATGAATAAGGAAGGGAAAACACACATTCGACAGCCCTAGTGGACACAACTTCTAGTCTAGTCTGAAAGAATGTTTGACACTCGTTCTAACTTCAGAATCTGGAGAGCTCCACTCAGCAACTGCAGATCAAGAATCCATGCAATACACCCTAACCAAGCTTGGGTTTTCAGATTTCCATCCCTTGAGTCCTGGAATGCAAACCCTCCATATTGGGGACTCTGGAGACATCCCACAGTACTCTCCCTGCCCTGTAGAAGGAAACCATGCCCTATAGAATTGCAGAACACCATTTAATCAGGGCAAACGTGCACGGCCCCCATACCAGCCCACTTGCGTTCTCCACCCTGGACAGTAAAACGCTGTCTGATACAACCTGAGTCCTGTCCTCTAATCAGTCACTGGGAGAGCTGGCCCCAGAGCCAGCAGATTGGGTCTGACATGATCCTAGGACCTAATCGTAACAAGAGTTTGGGGTTTCAGGCATGCATACCCAGAGCTCTCCTCTCAAATCCCTCCATGCAGTGTATCTCTCAGCCACAAAACAGAACTCCTTCTACCCCCCAGAAGAAAACCTTGCTTTTTGAAAAATCAGAATCAGAAGAAACCTGTACTGGCCCTGAGGCCACGAGTACTCTTGCAGGCCGTTCTGCACACAAACACACATTGTCACTCTAAGCCTTAGCCCCATTTTCAACACAGTCCCATGGGTAACACACACCAGAGCCAGGATATAAGTCCTGCCATGCCACTAGAGCCTAACCCACAATGTAGGTTGATATTTTTGGCTTCCATACCTCAGTCCTGATATCCAATCCTTCCATATGGGCGACCCCTGAGCCATAATACAGGACAGCATTTATTCCCCAGAAGAGACTAAACTATTTGGAACTGCACAAACACCAAAGAACAAGAGAAAACTCCATGGCCCCATAAGGCCACACCCCCATTCGGTGGATCGCATGGACACAAACTCCAGCCTTATTGACCTCATGACACAAGCTTTATCCTCAGATCCCTGCTTAGGCTCGATTCAGCGTCTGTATATTGGTCCTGCCATGCCCTAGACCCTAGCCCTAACCACAGCATGGTTTTCAGACTCTGTGCCAAAAGTCCTCGCAGAAAAGCCCTCCAGATAGAGAACTCCAGATGGAAACCCTTGAACTCTGCCTACCCTCCAGAAGGAAACTGTGCTCAATAAAGCTACAGAAACCCCCAGATTTAAAGAAACTGGCATGACAAACGAGGCCACCCCCATTGACGGAAACCAAACCTGGACACTAATAAACATACTGTCCCTCACTCTGAGCCCCGACCTACAGTCAGCCACCCACGTAACTAGCCCTAGAGTCAGCAGATCAGAACAACCTGGTCCTTTGGTCCTAATCCTAACCCAAATTTAGAGTTCAGGCATCCATACCCAGAGCCCTCCCCTGGAATCCCTCTACACAGGGGACCTCTGAGCCAAAAACAAACAAACAAACAACAAAACAAAACAAAACAAAACAACAACAAAAAAAACCCTCCTGTCCCCCAGAAGGAAACCTTGCTTTTTACAGGTATATATAACCCTCAGAGGTGGAAGAAACCTGTGTTGCCCCTGAGGCTGCACCTAATTTTACAGGCTACCCAGGACACAAACAACCATGGTGACTATTAGCCTGAGCCCCATTTTCAACAAAGCCCCATGGGTAGCTCTTCTCAGAGCCAGAATATAAGCCCTGCCATATCTTTATGACCTAACCCTAAACATAGGTTGTGTTCCAGGCATCCATACCCAGAGCGCTGCTCTCAAGATCCTCCATATGGGGAACCCCTGAACCATAAAACAGAACAGTACCCATTGCCTAGAATATACCAAACTATTTGGAACTACATAAAAACCCCAGAGCTGGAGAAACTCCAGAGTACCATGAGTGCACCCACACATTCGTCAGATGGCATGGACACAAAATCCAGTCTGAGCGACCTAATGTCACTTGCCTTAACCATAGACCCAAGGAAGCTCACGCAGCATCTGTAGATTGGGCCTACCATGCCCTAGGACCTGACTCTAACCCTAGGATAGGTTTTCAAACTTCCGTCCAAAGACTCCTTGCCCATAAGCCCTCCAGATGGAGAACCCCAGAGCAACACCATAGGACTTTGCCTACACTAGAGAAAGAAACTGTGCTAAATGGAGCTTCACGAAATACCCAGATTAGGAGATAACTGCATGGCTAATGAGGCCTCCCCGAATAACGGAATCCAACCCAACACTAATACACATTCTGTCCCTCAGTCTGAGCCCCGATCTACAGTCAGCCAGCCACATAGCTGGCCCCAGAGACAGCAGATCAGACCTACCATGCCCCTAGTCCTCAGAGCTAAAACTAGATTGGGTTATCAGGCATCCATCTCAGGGCCCTGCTCTCAAATCTGTCCATATGGTGACCCCTGAGCCATACAACAGGATTCCAACTCTCACCAAGAATGAAATCATTCCATTTGGAGCTGCGCAAATTCCCCAGCAGGTGATAACTTCATGGCCCCAGGAGGACACCAACACATTCTGCGGGCCTAGTGGACATAAATTCTAGTCTGGTCTGAGTTAATGCCTAATGCTCACCCTAACTTCAGCATCTGGAGAGCTCACCTTAGCATCTGCAGATAGGGAATCCATGCCCTATACCCTAACCATAAACTGAGCTTGGGCTTTCAGAATTCCACCCCTTTAATCCTGGAATGCAAAGCATCCAGACTGGGACTCCGCAGCCAACACTCAGGACTCTACCTGCCCTCCAGAGGTAAACTGAGCCCTAAGTAGCTGCACAAAATCCCTCGATTAGGGTAAATGTGCATGGCCTCTGATGTCACCCCCGCTTTCCTTCCACACCCTGGACACTAATATGCAGTCCGACACAACTTGAGTTCTGCCCCCAATCAGCCACCGGATTAACTGGCCCGGACCCACCAGATCAGACCTGCCATGTCCCTTGGGGCTGAACCTATCCGTAGGTTGGGGTTTCAGGCATCCATTCCCAGAGCCCTCTTCTTGAATCACACCATACGGGGGACCCCTGAGAAACAGAACAGAAGTTCTCCTGCCCCCCAGTGGGAAACTTTGGGTTTTGGAGCGATGTAAAGCTCTCAGATATAGCAGAATCCTAACTTGTGTCTGAGGCCATGACACTTTTATATGCCATCCTGGACACAAACACCCATTGTTACCCTTAACCTGAGCCACAATTTCAACAAATCAGCATGGGTAGCTTGCCCCAGACCCAGGATCTAAGGCCTGCCATGCCACTAGGACCAAATCCAAAACCTAAGCTGGGTTCTCAGGCATCCATTCCTGGAACCTTACTCTCGAATCCCTCCATATGGGGGAACACTGATTCCTAAAACAACACAGCAGCTACCCCCCAGATTAGACCAGGCTATTGGAAACTGCCAAAAACCGCAAGTGGGAAAAACTTCATTGACCCAATGATCCTAACCTACATTCAGCAGATCTAATCAACACAAACTCCAGTCTGAGCAACATCCTGACACTTGCCTTATCCTCATATTCCCTGGAGTTTGCTTCAACGTCCACACGTTGGTTCTGCCATACTTAGCTTGGTACTCAGGTCTCTGTCCAAAGAGTCCTGGTCTACGTGCCCTCCAGAGTGTGTACACCGGAGCAACAGCACAGGACTCTTCCTGTCCTCCAGAAGGGAAACGTGCCCTGTGGAGTTGCACACAACTCACAGATTAGGAGAAAGATGCATGAAACCCCAAAGCCACCCTCATTTTCCGAAGCTGGCTCTGATACTACAACACATTCTGTCCCAAAAAATGAGACCTGACCTCCAGTCAACCACCCACGAGTCTTGCACCAGAGTCAGCAGATCAGACTGGCCATTCCCCTAGGTGTTAATCATATCAATAGGTTGAATTTTCAGGCATTGATCTCCAGAGCCCTTCTCTAAAATCCTTCTCCATGGGGGACCCCTGAGATACCAAACATAACTACTCTTGTCCCCCAGAAGCTTTATGGGGTTGTGTAAATCCCTCAAAGTTGGGCAAAACCCTCATTGCCCCAGAGGCCACACCCATTAATGCTGGTTACCCAGGACACTAATACACACTGTGACCCTTAGCCTGAGCCCCATTTTCAACACAGCCCCATGGGTAGCTCTGCACAGAGCCAAGATCTAAGGCCTGCAATGCCACTAGGACCTAATCCTAACCCTATGTTGGGTTTCAGAAATACATAGCCAAAGAGCTGCTCTTGAATCCTTCCATATTGGGAGCCATGGCCCATAAAACAGGACAGGACATAGTCCCCAGAATAAACCAAGCTATTTTTAAACTATGCAAATACCCCAGAGTGGGATAAAAGTCCATTTCCCCATGAGGCCACTCCCAGATTCGATGGATCTCATGGACACAAACTCCAGCCTCCTCGACCTCCTAACACTCACCTTAACCTCATATCCCAGGGAGCATTCCTCAGCAACTTTAGATTAACCCTGCCATCTCCTAGGCCCTAGCCATACTGCTAGATTGGCTTCACAGACTTCCATCCTCATAGCCGTAGTCTACAATCCTTCCAGATAGGAAACACAAACACCGGAGCCAAACCACAAGATTCTGCCTTCCCTCCAGATGGAAAACATGCCCTAGAGAGCTTCATGCACCCCCAGATGAGGAGAAAGCTGCACAATAACCCTCAGCCGTCCACAGTTGCAGAAGCCGACCCTGAAAACTAATACACATTCCGTCCCTAAACCTGAGCAGCGACCTCCAGTCAGCACCCAGGTAGCTGGCATCAGAGTCAGCAGATTGGACTTCCCATGCTCCATGCCCTAAGCCTAACCCTAGGCTGACCTATCAGGCATCCATAACCAGAGTCCTGCTCTGGAATCTCTCCATTTGGAGGACCCTAGAGCAATGCAACAGGACTCCACCTGTCCTCCTGATGGAAATCATACTATATGGAGCTGTGCAAAGCCCCCTGAGATTTAGTACCCTCCAAGCTCCAGCAGGACACCCACATATTCGGAGGCCCTAGGATACACATTCTAGTCTGAGAGAAAGCCCGACACTCACCCTAAATTCAGAATCTGGAGAGATCACCTCAGCATATGCAGGTAGGGCATCCATGCCTTATACCCTAACCATAAACTGAGCTTGGGCTTTCAGAATTCCATCCCTTGACTCCTGGAACAGAAGTCCTCAAGATTGGGACTCCATAGCCACACCAGGACTCTCCCTGCCCTCCCGATAGGAAATGTGCCCTATGGTGCTGCACAAAACCCCTAGATTAGGGGAAACATGCATTGCCCCCAATGCCACCCACATGCGTATGCCACCCTGGATACTACTGCACCGTGCGGCACCCTGAGTCCCGTCCTCCAACCAGTCACCAAGATGGCTGGCCCCAGAGCCAGGAGATCAGACCTGCCATTCCCTAGGCCCTTATGTTTAACCTACGATGGGTTATCAGCCATCCATATCCAGAGCCCTTCTATTGAATCCCTCCACGTGGGAGAACCTGTAGCCACAAAAAAAAACCCCTCTGCCCCCTAAAAGGAAACCATTTCTTTTGGAGCTATGTAAAACCCTCAGAGATGGAAGAAAACTGTGTTGCCCCTGAGGCCACGCTCAATTTGCAGGCCATCCTGGACACAAACACCCATTGTGACCCATATCCTGAGTAGCATTTTCAACAAAGCCACATGGGTAGCCTGCCCCAGAGTCAGGATCTAAGGCCTGCCATGCCACTAGTACCAAATCCAAAACCTAGGCTGTGTTTTCAGGCATCCATACCCAGAACCTTGCTCTCAAATCCCTCCATATGGGGGAAATCTGATTCATAAAACAACACAACACCTACCCCCCAGGATAGATCAAGCTATTTAGAACTGCACAAAAACCCCCGAGAGGGAGAATACTCCTTGCCTCTATGAGGCTAAACCTACATTCAGCATATCTCATTCGCGCAAACTTCAGCCTGAGCAACATCCTGACACATGCCTTAACCTCAGATTCCCTGGAGTTTGCCTCAGTGTCCACAGGTTGGGCCTACCATGCCCTAAGTCCTAACTCTCGCCCTAGCTACTTTCTCAGGCCTCTGTCCAGAGACTCCTGGTCCACAAGTCTTCCAGTTAGGGTACACTGGAGCCAGCACAGGGCTCTTCCTGCCCGCCAGAAGGAAAACGTGCCCTATGAAGTTACATGCAACACACAGATTAGGAGAAAGCTGCATGAAACCCCAAACCCACCCTCTGTTATGGAATGTAGCACTGGGTACTAAAACACATTCTGTCCCTCAACCTAAGCCCCAACCTCCAGTCAGTCACAAACGTGGCTGACACCAGAGTCAGCAGATCAGACTGGCCATTCCCCTAGGCGCTAATTGTAACGATAGGTTGCATTTTCAGGCATCCATCCCCAGATCCCTTCTCTCAAATTTCTCCACATTGGGGACCACTGAGCCACAAAACAGAACTCCTCTTGTCCCCCAGAAGCTTTCTAGGGTTATGTAAATCCCCCTGAGTTGGGCAAAACCTGCATTGCTCCTGAGACCACACCCATTAATGCTGGCTGCCCAGGACACAAACACCCATTGTGACCCCTTGTCTGAGCCACATTTTCAATACAGCTCCATGGGTATCTTGGACCAGGGCCTGGATCGAAGGCCTGCAATGTCACTATGAACTAATCCTATCCTTAGGTTTGGTTTTCAGGCATCTATACCTACAGCCCTGCTCTCAAATCCCTCCATATGGGGGATGGCTGAGCCATAAGACAGGACAGGAACTATTCCCCGGAATAGATCAGAATATTTTTAAAATACACAAAAATCCCAGAGAGGGATAAAACTCGATGTCCCCATGAGGCCAGTCCCAGATTCAACAGATCTCATGGACACAAAATCCACCTGAGCGACCTCAACTCAGGGTAGGAGAATCCTGCATGCCCCCTGAGGCACCAAAATATTCCCAGATCTCCATGGACACGTACCCACATTGCGACACATCAGCATGAGCCTCCATTTCAACACAGCCACCTGGGTAGCTCACCCCAGAGGCAGCAGATTGAACCTGCCTTTTTCCTCAGTGCCAATAGGAGTGCAAGGTGGGGTTTCCAGGCATTCATATGTAGTGGCCTCCTCTCATATATTTCCATATGAGCGACACTTGCTCCATCAAACAGGACATCCCCAGGCCGTAGAAGGAAATCTTGCTCTTTGGAGCAGCTCACTATCCACAGCGTGGGAAACTTCCATGGCCTCGTGAGGCCACCCCTCCAATACGCAGCCATCATGGACACAAACACCAGACCGAGCAAATGTCTGACACTCACCCTTACTCCAAATTCTGGAAATCTCGATTCAGCCTCTTCAGATTCAGTCTGCCACGCCCTAAGCCATAAACCTAACCCTAGATTGTGTTTTCACACTTCCATCCTCACACTCCTGGCCCACAAGCCCTCCAGACTGGGAATTCTGAAGCCACAATGCAGCACTCTGCCTGCCCCAGAAAGAAGAAGTTGTCTATGGGGCTGCCCAAAAACCCCAGTGAGGATCTACCTGGATGGCTCTAGGCGGTACCCCAATTTCATAGGCCACACTAAGTCCAGACCTCCCTTCAGCCACGCACACTCTGGGCACATATCCAGCAGATCAGACCTGCCATGTCCCTTGGTCATCATCACTACTCTATCTCCGTGTTCAGGCATCTGTCCCCAGACCTTATCTCAATTCCCTGCATATGGGGGAACATGATGAACAAAACAGAACTCATTTTCCCCATGGCAGAAAACCTTGCTGTTGGGATGGGTGTCAAACCCTCAGAGTAAGGAAAACTAGAAGGTCCCATGAGGCCAGGCCCACTCTGTATGGCTGCCATGGGCACAAAACACACTGCGACCCCCAGCCTGAGCCCTGTTCTCAAATAAGGCCACTTGGTAGCTGGACCACGAGCCTGCATATCGGGCTTGCCAGGCCCCCAGGACAAAATCCTAACCCAGGTTGGGCTTATTCAGGCACCCATACCTGCTCTGAAATCCCTTTTTTGGGGGGACATTTAGAGAGAATACAGGACTCCTCCCTTCCCCCAGAATGACAACAAACCATTGGGAGTCAGGCAAAATCCCCAGAGAGAGAGAAACTTCCATGGCCCCATGAGATCACCCCTATATTCTGTGCCCATCCTATACACAAAAACCAGAAGCAAAAGCCTGAGCTACTGCCTCACACTCACCCGAATTTCAGATCCCAAGGAGCTACCATCAGGGTCTGCAGATTGGGCCTGCCATAAACTCGGCACTAACCCTAACCCGAGTTTGTGTTTTCAGACTTCTGTCCCCCAAGCAGTGGCCCACACACCCTCCAGGATGGGCCTCGAGAGCCACACCTCAGGACTGTGCCTGCCCTCCACAAGGAAACTCTGTCATTCACAGTTGCCCAAACCCTCCTTATTAGGAGAAACTTGCAAGGCTGTGAGGCCACCCCAATTTCGTAGGCCTCTGTGGACAAAAATGCATAGTTTGACCCTGAGTACCTATTTCCCAGCAGACACCTAGGTAAATAGACATAGAGACAGAAGATTGAACCTGACATGCCCCTAGGACATAATCTATACCCTAGCATAGATTTTGAGGCATCTCCCCAGAGGCCTGTTCTCGAATACAAACATATGGTCCAACATGTGGTCCTTGAGTCACAAAAGAGAACACTGCCTGTCCCCAGAAGGAAACCTTGCTCTTGGGACCTGTGTCAAACCCTCAGGGTAGGAGAATCCTGTATGGCTCCTGAGCCACTGCCACATTCCAAGGGCTCCCTGGATACAAACCCGCATTGTATCCCAAGAGTATGAGACTCTATTTCAACTCAGGTCCCTGGATAGTTGGACTCCGATACACCAGATCAAACCAGCCATGTTCCTAGGCTGAAATAGTAATGCAAGGTAGACTTCCCAGGTATTATGTGTAGAACCCTGCTATCGAATCTTTCCATATGGGTGGCCCTGGAGCCCTCAAACAGGACTCCCTCTGTCCCACAGAAGGAAACTTTGGTGTTTAAAGCAGCTCACAAGCCCCAGCGTGGGAAAACCTGCATGGACTCATGAAGCCAGCCCTCCATGAGGCAGCCATCATGGACACATGGATGGAGCTCAGGCTCCAGCCTGAGCGAACGTCTGACCCTCGCCCTTATGTCAGATGCTGGAGATCTTGAATTAGCCACTGAAGATGGGGACTGCCATGCACTCAGCCCTGAACCAAACCCTAACCTGTGTTTTCAGACTTCCATCCTCACACTCCTGGCCCACATGCCCTCCAGATTGGAAATTCTGGAGCCAAAATGCAGCAGTCTGCCTGCGCACCAGAGGAAAAAAGTGCCCTATGGGGCTACCCAGAAAACCCAAAGGAGAATCAACCTGCACATCTCTTGATGGCACCCCAGTTTCATGGGCCTCCCTGTGTACTAATGCTCTGTCTGACACAGCCTGAGTCCAGACCTCCTGCAAGTCACCCAATTAGCTGAATGTATATCCACCAGATGAGACCTGCCATGGCCCTAGGCCGTCATCTCTAATCAATCTGGTTATTCAGGCATCTGTCCTCAGACCTTTGCTCAAATCCCTGCATATGGGGGAACCGGATGCATAAAAGAGAGCTCCTCCTTCCCCATGGCAGGAAACCTTGCTCTTGGGATGGGTGTCAAACCCTCAAAGTGGGAGAAACCTCCATGGAGCATGTGGCCAGGCCCATACATGAGGGCCACCCTGGGCACAAAGGTGCATTTTGACCCCTATTCTGAGCCTGTTCTCAAATAAGCGCCCTCGGTAACTGGACCAAGAGTCCACATAGTGGGCCTCCATGCCCCTAGGCCCAAGTAATAACACATAGTGTGATTTTCCAGGCTCCTGTACCCAGAGCCTGTCTCTGGAATCCCTGTTTTAGGGGGACCCCAGTGACAGAAAAAAACAGGACTCTTTCCTTCCCCCAGAATGACACCAAAGTATTGTGAGCCAGGCAGAATCCCCAGAGAAAGAGAATACTCCATGGACACACGAGGCCACCCCAGTATTCCACGGCCATCCTAGACACATAATCCAGAGACAAAAGACTGAGCTACCTCCTCACCCTCACCCTAATTTCAGATCCCAAGGAGCTCCCCTCAGGGTCTACAGTTCAGGCCTGCCATAAACTCAGCCTTAAACCTATCCCAAGTTTGTGTTTTCAGACTTTTGTCCCCAACACCCTGGCCTCATGCCCTCCAGGATGGGCTTCTGAAGCCACTATCCAGAAATGTGGCTGCCCACTTGAAGGATACTGTGCCAGTCACAGTTGCCAAAACCATCTAGATTAGGAGAACTCTGTAGGTCCCCCGAAGCCCTGCCAAATTCTTTGACCACTGTGGTATAAATGCACCGTGTGGCACACCCTGAGCACGTACCTTCAGTCAGACACCCAGGTAAATGGTCCCTAGAGACAGAATATTGAACCTGACATGCCCTTAGGCCCTAATCTTAACCCCAGCATAGGGTTTCAGGATCATTACTCAGACGCCGGTTCTCCAATACCAACATATGGGGCTCTCCGAGTCACAAACCAAACACCTCCAGTCCCCAGTAGGAAACCTGGCTATTTGCAGCTATGTCAAATCCTCAGGGTAGGAGAATCCTACATGGCACCTGAGACACCACTACATTCCAAGGTCTCCCTGAACACAAACCTGCATTGAGACCCATCATAATGAGACTCTACTTCAAGTCAGCCCCAAGGCAGTTGACCACAGATCCAGCAGATCGAACATGCCATGTTCTTGGGTTGCATGGTAATGCGAGGTGGGGTTTCCCGGCATCAATATGTAGAACCTGCTATCGAATATTTCTATATGGGGGACCCTGGAGTCACCAAACAGTAGTTCCCCTGTCCCTCAGAAGGAAACATTGCTGTTTGGGACAACTCACAACCTTTAGCGTGGGAAAAACTCCATGGCCTCATGAGGCCACCCCTCCATTTGGTGGCCAACATGGATACAAACTCCAACCTGAGTGAGCGTCTGACACTCGCCCTGACTTCAGATGTTGGAGACCTTGATTCAGCTACTTCAGATTGGGCCTGTCGTGCCCTAGGTCCTAAACCGAACCCGAGCTTGTGTTTTCAGACTTCCGTCCTCACACTCTTGGCCCACAAGCCCTCCAGATTGGGAATTCTGGAGCCATGATGCAGCACTCTCCCTGCACACCAGAAGAAATAAGTGCCTTATGGGGCTGCCCAAAATCCCCAAATGAGGATCCACCTGCATGGCCCTCGAGGGCACCGCAATTTCATAAACCACACTGAGTGCTAATATTCTGTTGGCCAAACCTGGGCCCTGACTCCTGTCAGCTACCCAGGTAGATAGCACCCTATCCAGCAGAACAGACCTATCATTTCCCTAGGTGATCGTTTCTACCTAACCTAGGTTTATAGACAACTGTCTCCAGAGACCTGGTCTCAAATCTCTGCATATGGGGGAACATAATCCACAAAATGGAAGTCCTGACCCGAAGCAGGAAACCTTGTTATTAGGATGTGTGTAAAACCCTCAGAGTAGGAGAAACCTGCAAGGCCCATGAGGGCCCGCACACTGTTGAAGGCTGCCCTGGGCACAAACAAGAATTTTGACCCTCAGCCTGAGCCATATTTTCAACTAAGCTCCATCAGTATCACGACCTTGAGGCAGCATATGAGGCTTGTGGTGACCCTAGGCCCACATCCTAGCCCAAGTTTGGGTTTCTAGGCACGTATATACAGAGCCATGCTCTCAAATCCCTCCTCATGGGGACCCCTGAATCAGAAAACAGAATTTCTCCTTTCCCCCGCAAGGACAGAATGCTATTTGGAGCTGTGAAAAACCCCCAATGAGGGAGAATCTTCCATGGTCCCATGAGGTCACTTCTACATTCTGCGCCCTTCTCAGACACAAAAACCAGAGGCAAAGCCTGAGTTTCTGCTTCACACTCGCCCGAATGTAAGATCCTGAGAAGCTCAACTCAGGGTCTGCAGACAGGGCCTGCCATACCCTCAGCCATTATCCAAACCCTAGCTGGTGTTTTCAGATTTCTGTACCCAGAGTTCTGAACCACAAATCCGCCAGCCTGGGTATTCCATGGTCACACCACAGGACTGTGCCCGCCCTCCAGAAGGAAGTTGGGCCCTTTAGAGCATCATGAAACCTCAGGTGAGGAGAAACCTAGAGGGCCCCTGAGGCCACCCCAATTTTTTAGGATGTTCTGAACAAAAATGCACGGTTTGACACAACCTGAGCATATACCTCCCGTCAGACACCCAGGTGATGGCCCCAGACACAGAAGATTGAACCTGACATGCCCCTAAGTCTCAATCTGTACACTAGCTTAGGTTTTCAGGCATCTGTCTGGTCTCTAACTCAAGACAAGACTACAAGAGGCCTTGTCTTGAACTCAAACATTTGGGGGATCCATGAGCCACAGAACACAACACCTCCTGTCCCCAGAAGGAAACCTTGCTGTTTGGAACTGCGTCTAAACCCCAGAGAGGGAAACTTTCATGGAAGGAGGCCATGGAAGATTCTCCCTCTTTAGGGGTTTTGCACAGCTCCAAATAGCATGCTGTCGTTGGGGGGGATAAGGTGAATCTTGTTTTCAAATTCAGGAGCCCACATAAAGAGGGATTCTAGAGGGGCACCTGGGTGGCTCAGTAAGTTAAACCTCTGCCTTCAGCTCAGGTCAAGATCTCAGTGTCCTAGGATCGAGCCCCACATTAGGCTCTCTGCTCAGCATGAAGCCTGCTTCCTCTTCTCTCTCTGGCAGCCTCTCTGACTACTTGTGATTTCTCTATCAAATAAATAAATATTTTTTTAAAAGAGGGATTTGAGAGCAGGTCTCTGTTTATGGGTGCCTAGGCACCCAACCTTGGGTTAGGATTTGGGCCTAGGGTCCTGGCAGGCCTCATATGCTGGCTCTAGGTCAAGATACTGAGGCGGCTTAGTTGAAAACGTGCGAGATTGTGCCCAGGGTGGCCTTCAAGAGTGGGCTGGGCCTCATGGGCCTTGCAGGTTTCTCCTACTCTGAGGGTTTTACACACATCCCAACAGCACGTTTTCCTGTTGCAGGGAAGGAGGACTTCTAATTTGTGGATCATATTTCCCGATATGCAGGGATTTGAGCTCAGGCCTCTGGGGACACAAGCCTGTAAAACCCATTGGGTAGAGATGATGGCCTAGGGGTATGGCAGGTACGATCTGTTGGACAGGCGGCCAGCTACATGGGTGGCTGTCATGAGGTCAGGGCTTAGCTGTGCCAGACATATCATTAGTGCACCAGTGGCCTATGGAAGTTTTTGCACTTGCGGTCTGTGCAGGTTGATCATCTTTTGGGTATTTTGTGCCGTCCCAGAGGCCACTTTTGCCTTCTGAAAGGCAGGGAGTGTACTGCGTTGTGACTCCAGAACTCCGTCTGGAGGGCTTGTACACCAGGACACTCAGGACGGAAGACTGAAAACACGAGCTAAGATTAGGGTTGGGGCCTAGGGTATGGGAGGCACAATTTGCAGGGGCTGACTGAAGATCTCCAGCATCTGAGGTAAGGTCTAGTGTCAGACGTTTGTTCAGGCTGGAGATTGTGACCATGGTGGCATCCTAAGGGAGGGGTGGCCTCAATAAGCCCATGGAGGTATTCCCACTTTGGGTGTCATGAGCTACTCCAAACAGCAAGATTTCCTTCTGCAAGGCAGGGGGAGTACTGTTTGATGGCTGCAGTGTCCCCCATATGGAATGATTCGATAGCACAGCTCTACGCATGGATGCCTTGAAATCCCACCCCATGTTACCATTGCAGCCTAGGAGCATGGCAGGTTCGATTCGCTGGCTCTGGGGCAAACTACCCAGGGGGCTGTGTTGAAACGGAGTCTCATGCTGATGGGTCACAATGCAGGTTTGTGTCCAGGGACACCTTGGATTTTGGCCGGGGCTCAGGGACCATGCAGGATTCTCCTCCCCTGTGTCTTTGTCACAGCTCCATATAGCAAGCTTTCCTTCTAAGGCAAGAGGTGTTCTGTTTTGTGCCTCAGGGACCCCGTTATGTTAGTATTCAGACCAGGTCTCTTGGGACAGATGCCTGAAAACCAATGCTAGGGTTTATATTTGGTAGTAGGGACATGTTAGTTTCAATCTCCTGTCTCTAGGCCATCTACCTGGGCGTCTGACTGGATGTAGGTGTTCAGGATGTGTCAGAGTGTGCATTAATTCCACGTCACCTTATGAAATTGGGGTGGCCTCAAGGGTCTTGCAGGTTTCTCCTAATCTGTAGGGTTTTGGCAACTGTAAAGGGCACAGTTTCTTTCGGGAGGGGTGGCTCAGTCCTGTGGTGTGGCTCTGTAGGCCCCAGCCTGGAGGTTGTATGGGCCAGGGCTCTGGGGACAGAAGTCTGAGAACACAAACTCAGTTTAGGTTGAGGGCCGAGGAAATGGCATGCCTGATCTTCAGACACTGAGGGGAGCTCCCCGGAATCTGAAATTAGGGCGAGTATGAGGTGGTAGCTCTGGATTTTGTCTCTGGATTTTGTGTCTAGGATGCCCAAGGAATGTAGGGAAAGCCTCTTGGGAACATGGAAGATTCTCCTTCTGTGGGGATTTGCCAGGCTCCCAAGAGTTTGGTGCCATATTTCTGGAAGTGTGGAGTCCTGTCTTTTCTCTCAGCGTTGCCCAAATAGAAAAATCCAGAGCAGGGCTCTTGGTGTAGGCGCCTGAAATTCCTCCCCTTTGGTTAGGATTTGGCCATAGGGGTATGGCAAGCCTGAATTGAAGAATCCTAGTCCAGCTACTGTTGGGCCTTATATGAAAACATGGCTCAGCCTGAGGATCTCAATTCATGTTTGTGCCCAATGCCACCCTCAAGAGTGGGCGTGGCCTCATGGGCCATGCAGGTTTCTCTGACTCAGAGTTTTACCCTCAACCCCAGTTTGGGTAGAGATGATGGCCTAGGGCCAAGGCATGTCTGATCTGCTGGATATGTTGCCAGCTCTCTTAGAGGATAACAGGAGGTCTGGGCCATGGCCCTAGAAAACTTCTGGCCCAATGAGACCACCCACACATTTGGCAGATCGAATGGAAACAAACTCCATCCTGAGAGACCTCCTGACTGTCACCTTAACCTCAGATGTCCGGGCTTTTGCCTCAGAATCGGTAGAATGGGCCTGCCATGACCTAGGCCCTAACTCTAACCTTGGCATCGATTTTCAGTTTTCTGACCCAAAGGTTATGGCCAATAAGCTCTCCAGGTAGAGAACTGAGGAACCATACCATGGGACTCTGCCTAGCCTACGGAAGGAAACCGTTCTCAATGGAGATTCACAAAACCCCAAGATAGGAGAAACATGCATGGCCAATGACGCCAAACCCATTGATGGAACCTGACCCTGGACACTAATGCACATGCTGTCTCTCAATCTGAGAAGTGACCTCCAGTCAGCCACCATGTAGCTGGCCCACCCCAGAGTCAGCAGATTGGAACTGCCATGCCCCTAGTCCCTAATGCTAACGCCAGGATTGGTTTTCTGGCAGCCATACACAGCCATGCTCACAAATCCCTCCATATGGGGATATCCGTGCCATACAACAGGTCTCCACATCTCCTCCAGAGTGAAATCCTAGTATTTGGAGCTGTGCAAATCCTCCAGAGCAGTAGAAACCTCCATGGCCCCAGGAGGCCACACACACATTCAGCAGCCCTAATGGACACAAAATCTAGTCTGGTTTGAGTGAATGCCTGACAATTGCCCTAATTTCATATTCTCAGGAGATCGCCTCAGTATCTGCACATTGGGGATCCATGCCCTACACCCTAACCATACACTCAACTTCGGTTTCCAGAATTACATTCCTTGAGGCACGGAACTCAATCCCTCGAGATTGGGGTCTCTGGAGCCAATCCACAGGACTTGCCCTGCCCTGCAGAAGAATTCATGCCCTATGATGCCCAACAGAACCCATAGATCAGGCAAACGTGTATGTCCCATGATGCTGCCCACTTTCGTTCTCCAACCTGGACACTAATATGCATTCTGAAACATCCTGAGTCCCGTCCTCCAATCAGCCACCAGGAGAGCTGGCCCCAAAGCCAAAATTTCGGACCTGCCATGACCCTAGGCTTGAATTCTAACCGTGTTTGGAGTTTCAGACATCCATACCCAGAGCTCTCTCCTTGAATACCTCCACAGAGGGGACCCCTCAACTATAAAACAAAAATATTCCTGGTTGCCAGAAGGAAACCTTGCTTTTGCATCTATGTAAATCCTCAAGATTGGAAGAAGCCTGTGTTGACCTGAGGCCATGGCCACTCTTGCCATTCGCTCTGAACACAATCCCCCATTATGCCCCTTATCCTGAGACACATTTTCAACAGAGCCATATGGATAACTCATCCCAGATATAGGACATAAGGCTTGCCATGCCTCTTGTTCCTAATCCTAAATGTAGGTTAGATTTTTAGGCATCTATTCACAGAGGTCTGCTCTCAAGCCCCTCCATACGGGGAAACACAGATCCACAAAACAAGACCACACATATTGCCCAGAATACACTAAACTATTTGGAACTGTGCAAATTCTCCAGAGCAGTAAAAACTTCATGGCCCCATGAGGCCACCCCCACACACAGTGGATCACATGGACAAAAAGTCCAATAGGAGCAAACCCTGACACTCACCTTAAAGTGAGATCCCCAGGAGCTCGCCCAGCATCTGAAGATTAGAACTGCCATGCCCTAAGCCTTAACTCTAACCCTAGCTTCGTTTTTCAGACTTTTGTTCCAAGAGCCCTGACCCACAAGCACTCCAGAGAGAGAACTCCAGAACCACACCATGGGACTCTGACTATTCTCCAGAAGGAAACCATGCTCATTGGAGCTGCACAAACCCCTCAGATTTGGAGAAACTGGCATGACTACTGAGATCACACGCATTTACGAACATGACACTGGACCCTAATGCACATTCTTTCCCACAGTGTGAGCCCTGTCCTCCAATCAGCCACCAACGTAGCTTGCCCCAGAGTCAGCACATTGTTCCGCCATGCCCCTTGTCCCTAATGCTAACCCTAGGTTGGGTTTTAGGCATCCATACCCAGAGCCCTGCTCTCCATCCTTCTGTATGGGGACCCCTGAGTCATAAAATAGGACTCCGCCTCTCACCGAGAATGAAATCATATTATTTGGGGTTGCACAAACCCCCCAGCAGGAGATACGTCTGTGGACCCTGAAGAACACCCACACATTCTGCAGCTCTAGAGGAAACAAATTTTAGTCTGGTCTGAGCGAATGCCTGACATTTGCCCTACCCCCAGAAACTGGAGAGCTCGAATCAGGATCTGCAGATAGATGGCCCATTACCTACACTCTAACCATAAACTGAACTTGTGTTGTCTGAATTCCATCCCTTCAATCCTGGAATGAAAGCCCTCCAGGTTGGGACTCCGGAGCCAGCCCACAGGAGTCTGCCGGCCCTCCAAAAGTTAACTGTGCCCTATGGAGCTTCCTAAATTAGGGAAAATGTGCAAGGCCCCCGATGTCACACCACATTCGTTCTCCACCCTGGACACTAATAACCAGTCTGACACAACCTGAGTAATGTCCTCCAATCAGTCACCAGGAAGGCTGGCGCCAGAGCCAGCAGATTGGAATTGTTATGCCCCTTGGCCCAAATCCTAACCATAGATTGGGGTTTCAGGCATCTAAACACAGAGCCCTCCACTTGAATCCCTCCACAAGGGGAAACCTGAACCATACAACAGGACCCTACTTCTCACTGAGAATGAAATCATACTATTTGGAGCTGTGCAAATCCCCAAGCAGGAGATACCTCCATGGTCCCAGGAGGACACCCACACATTCTGCAACTTTAGTGGACACAAATTCTAGTCTGTTCTGTGGGAATGCCTGACACTCGCCCTAACTTCAGATACTGGAGTGCTCGCCTCAGCATCTGCAGATAGGTTATCCATGCCCTATATCCTAAACATAACCTGAGCTTGGGATTACAGAATTCCATCCCTTGAATCCAAGAATGCAAGGACTCCAGATTGTGGACTCTGGAGCCAAGCCACAGGACTCTCCCTGCCCCCTAGAAGGAAATTGTGCCCTGTAGAGCTGCACAAAATCCCTCAATTAGGGCAAACGTTCATGGTCCCCGATGCCACCCCACATTCGCTCTCCACCCTGGACACTAATACACAGTCTGACACAACCTAAATCCTGTCCTCCAATCAGCCACCGGGATAGTTGACCCCAGAGGCAGCAGATCGGAACTGCCATTCCCGTAGGCCCTAATCCTAACCCTAGGTTGGTGTTTCAGGAATGAATACCAAGAGCCCCTCTCTCGAATCGCTCCACATGGGGGACCCCTGAGCTACACTACAGGACTCCACTTCTCATCGAGAATGGAATCATACTATTTGGAGCTGCACAAATCCCCCTGCAGGAGATTCATCCAAGGCCGCAAGAGGACCCGCACACATTCTGTAGCCCTAGTGGACATAAATTCGAGTCTGTTCTGAGCGAATGCCTGACACTCGCCCTAACTTCAGAATCTGGGGGCTTGCCTCAGCATCAGCAGATAGGAGATCCATGCTCTACACCCTATCCAGAAACTAAGCTTAGGTTGTCTGAATTCCCTCCCTTGAATCCTGGAATGGAAGCGCTCTAGACTCGGGACTCTGGAGCCACAACAGAGGAGGCTCCCTGCCCTCTAAAAGTAAACAGTCCCCTATGGAACTGCACAAAACCCCTAGGTCAGGGCTAGCGTGCCATCCAGGGATGCAACCCACTTTCATTCTCCACCCTGGACACTAATACGCAGTCTGACACAACCTATGTTCTGTCCTCCAATCAGCCACCATGATAGCTTGTTCCAGAGCCAGCATATCAGAACTGCCATTCCTGTAGGCCCTAATCTTAACCCTAGGTTGGGTTTTCTGGCATCCATACACAGAGCCCTCGTCTTGAATCCCTCCATATGGGGACATCTTTGCCATACAACAGGACTCCACATCTCCCCCAGAATGAAACCATACTATTTGGAGCTCCGCAAATCCCCCCCGAGCAGGAGAAATTTCCATGTCCCGAGCAGACAACACACACAATCGGCAGCTCTAGTGTACACAAATTCTAGTCTGGTTTGAGTGAATGCCTGACACTCGCCCTAACTTCATATTCTGGGGAGCTTGCCTCAGTATCTGTAGATCAGAAATCAATGCCTTACACCCTAACTGTACACTGAATTGGGTTTTCAGAATTCCACCCCATCCCTTGAGTCCTAGAATGAAATTCCTCCAGATTGGGGACGTTGGAGCCACCCTCCAAGACTTGCCTTGCTCTGCAGAAGGAAACTGTGCCCTATGGAGGCATGGCCGTAGATCAGGGAAAATGTGCATGGCCCACGATGCCACGCAATTTTGTTCTCTACCCTGGACACTAATATACACTCTGACACAATCTGAATCCAGTACTCCAATAAGCCACTGGGATAGATGGCCTCAGAGCCAGCAGATCGGACTTGCCATGCCACTAGGCCCTAATCCTAGCCCTAGGTTGGAGTCTCAGGCATCCATACCTAGAGTCCTCCTCTCGAATCCCACCACATGGAGGAACCCTGAAAAACAGTACAGAACTTCTGCTTCCACCCAGAAGGAATCCTTGCTTATTGCAGCTATGCATAACCCTCAGAATGGATGAAAGATGCATTGCCCCTGAGACCACGCCCAATTTTATATCTGGCCAGGACACAAACACTCATTGTGACCCTTAGCCTGAGCACCATTTTCAAAACAGCCTCACGGGTATCTCTTCACAGAGTCAGGATATAAGGCCTCCCATACCACTAGGATCTAATCCTAAACATAGGTTGGCTCTTCAGGCATCCATACCCAGAAACCTCTCTGAAATCCCTCCTTATGGGGGATCCATGGGGCATAAAACAGGAGCCACCTTTCCCCCAGTATAGGCCAAACTATTTGGAACTGCACAAAAAGCCCAGAGCAGGAGAAAACTCCATGGCCCCATGAGGACACTCCACATTTGGAAGATGGCCTGGGCACAAAATATAGCCTGAACGACCTCCTGACACTCACCTTAACCTGAGATCCACAGGAGCTTAACCAGCATCTGAAGATTAGGCCTGCCATGTCCTAAGCCCTAACCCTAAACCTAGCTTCGGTTTTCAGACTTCTGTTCCAAGAGCCCTGGCTCACAAGCACTCCAGAGAGAGAACTCCAGAATCACACCACGGGAATCTGCTTACTCTCCAGAAGGAAGCCATGCTCATTGGAGCTGCACAAAACCCCAAGATGTGGAGAAACTGGCATGAATACCGAGGTCACACCCATTTATGAACACGACACAGGACACTAATGCACATTCTTTCCCACAGAGTGAGCTATGTCCTCCAGCCAGCCATCTACGTAGCTTGCCCCAGAGTCGGCAGATCATTCTGCCATGCCCCTTGTCCCTAATGGTAACCCTAGGTTGGGTTTGTAAGCACCCATACCCAGAGACCTGCTCTAGAATCCCACCACTTGGGGGACCCCTGAGAAACAGAAAAGAACTTCTCTTGCCCCTCAGAAGGAATCCTTGTTTTTTGCAGCTATGTACAACCCTCAGTCTTGGAAGAAAGCTGTGCTACCCCTGAGGCCACGCACAAATTTGCAGGCAGCCCAGGACACAAACACCCATTGTGACCCTTAGCCTTAGCCCCACTTTCAACAGCCCCACAGGTAGCTCTTCGCAGAGCCAGGATATAAGGTCTGCCATGCCACTAGGACCTAACCCTAAACATTGATTAGGTCTTCAGGCATCAATATCCAGAAACCTGCTCTGAAATCCCTTCTTATGGGGGACCCATGAGCCATAAAACAGGACACCACCTATCCCCCAGAATAGGCCAAACAATTTGGTACTGGGCAAATACCCCAGAGTGGGAACAAAATCCATGGCTGCAGGAAGCCACCCCTACATTCTGTGAATTACATGGACACAAACTCCAGCCTGAGCGACGTCCTGACACTAGCCTTAACTTCAGATCCCCAAGAGCTCCACCAGCGTCTGTAGATTGGGCTTGCCATGACCAAGGCCCTAACTCTAACCCTAGCTTCAGTTTTCAGTCTTCCATCCTGAGAGCCCTGGCCCACAAGAACTCCAGTTAGAGAACTCTAGAACCACAGCATCTACTTTGCATAAACTGCAGAAGGAAAACGTGCTCATTGGAGCTGCACAAAACCCACAGATTTGGAGAAACCAGCAGGACTAACGAGGGTACCTCCATTTATGCAACACAACCCTAGATCCTAATACAAATTCTATCCTCAGGCTGAACCCCGACTCCCAGTCAGCAACCCACGTAGCTGGCCCCAGAGGCAGCAGATTGGACTTGCCATGCCCCTAGTACATAATGCTAACCCTAGGTTGGGTTTTCAGGCATCCATACCCAGAGTCCTGCTCTCTAATCCCTCCATATAGGGACATTTATGCCATATAACAGGAGTCCAAATCTCCCCCAGAATGAAGTCATACTTTTGGGGGCTGCACAAATCCCTCAGAGCAGGAGAAAACTCCATTGCCTCAGGAGGCCACAAAATCTTTCGGCATCCCTAGTGGACACAAATTCTAGTCTGGTCTGAGCGAATGCCTGACACTCACCCTAACTTCAGAATCTGGAGAGCTTGCCTCAGCTTCTGCAGATCAGGAATCTATGCCCTACACCCTAAACAAAAAGTAAACTTGGGTTTTTAGAATTCCATCCCTTGAGATCTGGAATGCAAGTTCTCCAGATTAAGGAAACTGCCTTCCAGATTAGGGAATCTCCCTGTCTTCCATAAGGAAGCCTTGCCCAATGGAGCTTCACAAAACCCCTAGATCAGGGGAAAAGTGCATGGCCCCCGATGCCACCCCACGTTCGTATTCCACCCTGGACACTAATATGCAGTCTGACACAACCTGAGTACTGCCTTCCAATCAGGTACTGGGACAGCTGGCATATAGCCAGCAGATCATATCCGCCATGCCCCTAGGCCTTAAACCAAACTTTTGGTTTGGGTAACAGGCATCCGTACCCAGAGCCCTCCACTCGAATCACTCCACATGGGGGATGCATGAGCCACAAAACAGAACTGCCCCTGCCCCCAGAAGGAAACCCTGCCTTTTTGAGCTATGTAAATCCCCCAGAGTTGGAAGAAACCTGAGTAGACCCTGAGGCCACACCCACTTTTGAAGATTGCCCTGGACACAAACACCCATTGTGATCCATAGCCTAAGCACCATTTTCAACACAGCACTATGAGTAGCTCATCCCAGAGCGAGGATATGAAGACTGCCATGCCACTAGGACCTAATCCTTACCATAGGTTGGGTTTTCAGGCATCCAACCCACAACTCTGCTCTCAAATCCCTCCATATAAGAGACCCCTGGGATATAAAACAGGACACAACCCATCCCTCAGAATAGACCAAACTCCTTGTAACTGCGCAAAAATCCCAGAGGGGCACAAAACTCCATGGCCCCATGAGGCCACACCCACATTTTGTGGGCCGCATGAACACAAACTCTAGCCTGAGCAACCTCGTGACACATGCCTTAACCTGAAATCCATGCGAGCTCACCTCAGCGTCTGTAGATGGGGACTGCCATGCCCTAGGCCCTATCCCTTAAACCCTAGTATGGCTCTTCAGATTTCCATCCCTAGAGTCCTGGCTCACAAGCCCTCCAGATAGAGAACTCCAGAGCCATAACATGGAACTCTGCTTACATCCAGAAAGATCCCATGCTCAATGGAGCTGCACGAAACCCCGAGACATGGAGAAACCTGCATGGCCAAAAGGCCACAACCTTTGATGGAACCTGACCCTGGATTCTAAAACACCTTCTGTCCCTCAGCCTTAGTCCTGACCTGCAGTCAGCCACCCAGGTAACTGGCCCCAGAATTGGCAGATTGGCCTGCCCGGCTCCTAGTGCCTAATGCTAATCCTAAGGCTGGGTTTTCAGGCATCCATACCCAGAGCCCTGCTCTCAAATCCTTCTATATGGGGATGCCCTAGCCATATATCAGGACTCCACCTCTCCCGGAGAATGAAACCACGTTATTTAAAGCTGTGCAAATCCCCCAGATCAGGAGAAAACTCCATGGCACCAGGAGGACACCCACACATTCGATAGCCCTAGAGAAACCAAATTCTAGTCTTGTCTGGGTGAATGCCTGACACTTGCCCTAACTTCAGAGTCTGGGGAGCTTGCCTCAGCATCTGCAGATCGTAGATTTATGCCTAGACCCTAACCATACACCGAGCTTGGATTTTTAGAATTTTATTCCTTGAGTCCTAGAGTGCAAGGACTCCAGATGTAGGATTCCAGGGCCTCACCACAGGGCTTTCCTTGCTCTCCAGAAGGCAACCGTGCCCTGTGGAGTGGCACAAAATCCGTAGATCAGGGGAAATGTGCACGGCCCATAATGTCACCCCAGTTTAATACACTACCATGGACGCCAATATGAATCTGACACAATCTGTGTCCCATACATCGGCCACCAGGACAGCTGGCCCCAGAGCCAGCAGACCAGACCTGTCATGCTGCTAGGCCCTACTCCAAAACTTAGATTGGGTTTTCAGGCATCCACAACCAGCACCCTCCTCTTGAATCTCTCCATACTGGGGACCCCTGAGCGACAAAAGATCTCCTCCTGTCCCCCAGAAGGAAACTGCTTTTTGGAGCTATATAAAATCCTCATAGTTGGAAGAAACTGGCGTAGGCCCTGAGGCCACGCCCACTTTTGCAAGCCGCCCTGGTCACAAAGACCCATTGTGACACTTAGACTGAGCCCCATTTTCAAAAAAAGACCAATGGGTAGCTCAACCCCGAGCCAGGATGTAAGGACTGATATGCCACTAGGACCTAACCCTTATTGTAGCATGGGTTTTCAGGCATCCATACATGGAACTCGGCTCTCGAATCCCTCCATGTGGGGGACCCCTTAGCACTAAAACTGGACAACATCTATCCCTAGAATAGAGCAAACTATTTGGAAATTTGCACAAACCGCAGAGCAGAAGAAACCTCCAAGGCCGCACGAGGCCACCCCACATTTGATGGATGGCATGGACACAAACTCTGGCCTTTGTGATCTCCTGACCCTTGCCTTAACATCGATTTTTGGGGAGCTTGCCTCAGTGTCTGTATATAGGGCCTGCCATGCCATAGGCCCAAACCCTAGACTTAGTTTGGGTTTTCAGACTTATGTTCTCAGACTTGTCCACAAGCCAGAGTTTGCAGATTGGACCAGAGTTGGACCTGATATGTACCTAAGCCTTTTCTCAAACCTTATGTTTTATTTTTAGGCATCCATAACCAGAGCCCTGCTCATGAATCCCTCCAAATGGGGTACCCTAGAGGTGTACAAGAAGACTCCATCTTTCTCCCAGAATGAAACCTTGCTATTCGGCATTGCACCAAACCCCCAATGCAAGAGAAACCTCTATGTCCACAGGAGGTCACCTCAACTTATGGTAGCCCTAGTGGTCACAAATTTTTTTTTCACTTTTTTTTACCTCTTTTCAGCATAACAGTATTCATTGGTTTTTGCACCACACCCAGTGCTCCATGCAATACATGCCCTCCCTATTACCCAACACGTGGTTCCCTCAACATCCCACCCCCCACCCCTTCAAGACCCTCAGGTTGTTTTTCAGAGTCCACAGTCTCTCATGGTTCACCTCCCCTTACAATTTCCCTCAACTC
This sequence comes from Meles meles, assembly GCF_922984935.1. Classification (NCBI taxonomy): domain Eukaryota; kingdom Metazoa; phylum Chordata; class Mammalia; order Carnivora; family Mustelidae; genus Meles; species Meles meles. The sequence goes on from NW_025721195.1 coordinate 204,501, forward strand.
CCTTCTCCTCTCCATCTCCACATGTCCTCCCTGTTATTTGTTATGCTCCACAAATAAGTGAAACCATACGATAGTTGACTCTCTCTTCTTGACTTATTTCGCTCAGCATAATTTCATAATTCCAGTCCCGTCCATGTTGCTACAGAAGTTGGGTATTCATCCTTTCTGATGGAGGCATAATACTCCAACATGTATATGGACCACACCTTCCTTATCCATCCGTCCGTGGAAGGGCACCTTGGCTCTTTCCACAGTTTGGCGACCGTGGACATTGCTGCTATAAACATTGGAGTACAGATGGCTCTTCTTTACACTGCATCTGTATCTTTGGGGTAAATACCCAGCAGTGCAATTGCAGGGTCATAGGGAAGCTCTATTTTTAATTTCTTGAGGAATCTCCACACTGTTCTCCAAAGTGGTTGCACCAAATTGCATTCCCATCAACAGAGGAAGAGGGTTCCCCTTTCTCCACATCCTCTCCAACACATGTTTCCTGTCTTGCTAATTTTGGCCATTCTAACTGGTGTAAGGTGGTATCTCAATATGGTTTTAATTTGAATCTCCCTGATGGCTAGTGATGATGAACATTTTTTCATGTGTCTGAAAGCCATTTGTATGTCTTCATTGGAGAATGATCTGTTCATGTCTTCTGCCCATTTTTTGACATGATTATCTTTTTTTGGTGTGTTGAGTTTGAGAAGTTCTTTGTAGATCCTGGATATCAGCCCTTTGTCTGTAATGTCATTTGCAAATACCTTTTCCCATTCCATGGTTTGCCTTTTTGTTTTATTGACTGTTTCCTTTGCTGTACAGAAGCTTTTGATCTTGATGAAATTGCAAAAGTTCATTTTCGCTTTTATTTCCTTTTCTTTGGAAACATATCTTGAAAGAAGTTGCTGTGGCTGATATCGAAGAGATTACTGCCTATGTTCTCCTCTAGCATTCTGATGGATTCCTGTCTCACTTTGAGGTCTTTTACCCATTTCAAATTTATCTTTGTGTACGGTGTAAGAGAATGGTCGAGTTTCATTCTTCTACATATAGCTTTTCAGTTTTCCCAGTCCCATTTATTGAAGAGACTGTCATTTTTCCACTGTCTATTTTTTCCTGTTTATTTGAAGATTATTTGACCATAGAGTTGAGGGTCCATATCTGGACTCTCCACTCTGCTCCACTGGTCTATGTGTCTGTTTTTATGCCAGTACCACGCTGTCTTGGTGATCACAGCTTTGTAGTAAAGCTTGTAATCAGGTAACATGATGCCGCCAGTGTTGTTTTTGTTTTTCAACATTTCCTTAGAAATTCAGGGTATCTTCTGATTCCATACACATTTTAGGATTATTTGCTCCAGCTCTTTGAAAAATACTGGTGGAATTTTGATCAGAATGGCATTAAAAGTATAGATTGCTATAGGCAGTATAGACATTGCAACAATGTTTATTATTCCGATCCAAGAGCATGGAATGGTCTTCCATCTTTTTGTGTCTTCTTCAATTTCTTTCATGAGTGTTCTGTAGTTCCTCAAATACAGATCCTTTACCTCTTTGGTTAGGTTTATTCCCAGGTATCTTATGGTTCTTAGTGCTATAGTAAATGGAATCGATTCTCTAATTTCCCTTGTTGTATTTTCATTGTTAGTGTATAAGAAAGCCACTGATTTCTGTACATTGACTTTGTATCCTGCCAAGTTACTGAATTGCTGTATGAGTTCTAGTAGTTTGGGGTGGAGTCTTTGGGGTTTTCCATATAAAGAATCATGTCATCTGCGAAGAGAGAGAGTTTGACTTATTCATTGCCAATTTGAATAAATTTTATTTCTCTTTGTTGCCTGATTGCTGTTGCTAGGACATCTAATACTCTGTTGAACAAGAGTGGTGAGAGTTGGAATCCTTGTCATGTTCCTGATCTCAACGGGAAGGCTGCAAGCTTTTTCCCATTGAGGATGATATTTGCGGTCGGTCTTTCATAGATAGATTTTATGAAGTTCAGGAATGTTCCCTCCATCCCTATACTTTGAAGCATTTTAATCAGGAACGGATGCTGGATTTTGTGATATGCTTTATCTGCATCAATTGAGAGGACCATGTGGCTCTTCTCTCTTCTCTTATTGATTCATTCTATCATACTGATTGATTTGCAAATGTAGAACCATCCTTGTAACCCAGGGATGAATCCCACTTGGTCATGGTGGATAAGCTTTTTTTTTTTTTAAGATTTTTATTTATTTATTTATTTGACAGACAGAAAGATCACAGGTAGGCAGAGAGGCAGGCAGAGAGAGAGGAGGAAGCAGGCTACCTGCTGAGAAGAGAGCCCGACGCGGGGCTTGATCCCAGGACCCCGATATCATGACCTGAGCCGAAGGCAGAGGCCTCAACTCACTGAGCCACTCAGGCGCCCTGTGGATAAGCTTTTTAATGAGCTGTTGGATCATGTTTGCTACGATCTTGTTGGGAATCTTAGCATCCATATTCATCAGTGATATTGGTCTGAAATTCTCCTTTTTAGTAGGGTCTTTGCCTTTTTTGGGGATCAGGGTAATCCTGGCTTCATAAAAGGAGACCGGAAGTTTTCATTCTGCTTCAATTTTTTGAAACAGCTTCAGGAGAATTGGTGTTTTTCTTCTTTGAAAGGTCGGTAGAATTCCCTAGGGAATCCATCAGGTTCTGGGCTCTTGTTTTTTTTTTTTTTTTTTTTTTTTTAATCACGGCTTCAATCTCATTATTAGGTATCAGTCTATTCAGGTTGTCAAATTTTTCCTGGTTCAATTTTGGGAGATTATTGTTTTCCAGGAATGCATCCATTTCACCTAGGTTGCTTTTCTTTTTGGCATATATCTGTTGGTAATAATTTCTGATAATTATTTCTACTTTCTTGGTGTTAGTTGTGATCTCTCCCTTTTCATTCATAATTTTAATAATTTGGGCTTTCTCTCTTTTCTTTTGTATTAGTGTGGCCAATGGTTTATCGATCTTATTGATTCTTTCAAAAAACCAGCTTCTAGTTTCATTAATACATTCTACTGTATCTCTTGTTTCTACCTCATTGATGTCTGCTCTAACCCTGATTATTTCCCTTCTTGTGTGTGGAGTTGGTTTGATTTGTTGTTGATTCTCCAGTTCGTTAAGGTGTAGAGACAGCTGGTGTAGTCTGGATTTTTCAATTTTTTTGAGGGAGGCTTGGATGGCTATGCATTCCCCCCTTGGGACCGCCTTTGCTCTATCCCATAGGTTTTGGACTGAAGTGTCTTCATTCTCGTTGGTTTCCATGAATTGTTTAAGTTCCTCTTTGATCTTCTGGTTGATCCAAGCATTATTAGGCAAGTTGGTCTTTACCTTCCAGTTGTTTGAGTTCCTTCCGAACTTTTCCTTGTGATTGAGCTCCAGTTTCAAAGCATTGTGTTCTGAGAATATGCAGGGAATAATGTCAGTTTTTTTGTATCATTTGAGTCCTGATTTGTGACCCAGTATGTGATCTATTCTGGAGAAGGTTCCATGTGCACTTGAGAAGAATGAATATTCTGTTGTTTTAGGGTGAAATGTTCTGTATATGTTTATGAGGTCCATCTGGTTCAATGTTTCATTCAATGCTCTTATTTCTTTATTAATTTTCAGCTTTGATGATCTGTCTATTACTGAGAGAGGTGTATTAAGATCTCCTACTATTAATGTCTTCATATCAATATGATTCTTTATCTTATTAATAGTTTTCTAATGTTATTGACTGCTCCCATATTGGGGGCATAGATATTTACAATTGTTAGATCATCATTGTGTCTATTCCCTTTAAGAAATATGTAGTGTCCTTCTGTATCTCCAACTACAGACTTTAGTTTAAATTCTAAATTTTCTGATATGAGAATTGCTACCCCCGCCTTCTTTGAGGCCCATTGGCATGAAAGATGCTTTTCCATCCCTTCACTTTCATTCTGGGTGTATCTTTAGGTAAAAAATGGTCTCTGGTAGACAACATATGGATGGGTCCTGGCGCCTTATGCAATCTGCAATGCTGTGTCATTTTATGGCTGTATTTAGGCCTTTCACATTGAGAGTGATTATTGATAGATACTTTTTTATTTACATCGTGTTACCTTTGAAGTCTTTTTCTGTAGATTGTCTCTATATTTCTTCTCAATGCTATTCTTAGGATTTTTCTCTTTTATAGAACCTCCCTTTATATTTCCTGCAGTGTCGGCTTGGTGGTTGCATAGTCTTTTAAGTCTTGCCAGTCTTGGAAACTCTTTATCTCTCCATCCATTTTCAATGTAAATCTTGCTGGATAAAGTATTATTGGCTGCATATTCTTCTCATTTAGTGCCCTGAATATAATTTGCCAGCACTTTCTGTCTTTCCAGGTCTCTGTGGACAGGTCTGACTTTATTCTAATGGGTTTTCCTCTGTATGTAAGGACATTCTTTGTCCTTGCTGCTTTCAAGAGGGTCTGCCTACAGTTATAATTCTTCATTCTTACTATCACGTGTTTTGAGGACTTTCTAGAATCTATCATCATGGGGGGAAACCATTCTGCCTCTAGTACATGAACGCTGTTTCCATTCGTGAGATTGGGAAAAGTTTCATAGACAACTTGTTCCACTATAGAAGATATATATATCTTCTAGACTTCTGTTTTACTCCTCCCCTTCAAGGATTCCAATAATTGGAATCCAAGGATTCCAATAATTCTGATGTTGGAAGGTTTCATGGCATCATTTATTTCCCTGTTTCTGTTTTCGTGGCTTCTGATCTGTTTGTTCCAGGCCTCCTCCTGATCGTTTCTCTTTATCTGCTTGTCCTCCAGATCACTATTTCTATCTTCTGTCTCAGTTACCCTAGCTTTTAGAGAATTTAGATTAGATTGGAACTCATTGAGATCATTTTGAACATCATCCCTGGTGGCTTTCAGTTCTGCCCTAATCAATTACGTTTGGACATCCATGGCTTTCTCCAACCTAGTATTGCCTGGATAATTGTTGGCCTGAATTCCCTGTCTGACATATTGTCTATGTAGATAGCCATTAGCTCTGTTGTAGAAGGCCCATCCTCTCTATTTTTCTTCTGTTGGGCATTCCTCCTCCTAGTCCTTTTGGTGAGAGATGACTGATCAGATGTAGCTGGATATATTGACTGTGGTGCAGTCAAGGTGCACCCTGGAGCGCTTCTGAGCAATCAGGAATCCCCACCCAAATGAGAGAAAAAAGAAAAAAAAAGAAGAAAAAAAAGAGAGAATGAGAAAGAGACAGGAAAAAAAAAAGGGAAGATCAAAAAGAAGGCTCCGCCCAAATGGGCCCAAAGGTAAGATTTTTGAAGTATAAAACCAAAAACAGACAAACAAATAAACTGATAAATTATATGACAAGAAGGGGGATAAACCATAAGTGACTCTTAAGCTCACAAACCAAACTGAGGGTTGAAGGGGGGAGGGGGGTTTGGGAGAGGGGGAGTGGGGTTATGGACAATGGGAAGGATATGTGCTATGGTGAGTGCTGTGAAGTGTGTAAACCTGGCAATTCACAGACCTGTACCCCTGGGGATAAAAATACATTATATTTTTATAAAAAAATAAAAAAAATAAATTTAAAAAAGTATATGACAAGAGAAAAAAATATATGTATATATATATATTAAAGTAAAACAAGGAAGAACCTCATCAAAAAGAACCCCAAGTATATGATTTATATACTATGAGGACAAACACAAATACACAGAAACACTGGCAGAAGAAAAATATGGGAGAGTGGTTATAAATTCTCAGTATGGGCAAGGAAGTTTATTTTGATTCTACCTGGATGTATCTTGATAACTTTGTTAAAGGACTCAACTTTCCTAATATAAAGGGGGATTAAAAATTGGTTTACCTATAGGGATAGCATTGATTGGGGAAAGGGGATTACCTTGACGTTTAACTCTATGTGAATATTAGACAGTAAAAATTAAAAAAAAAAAAGAATAAACTAGACTAAACTAAACTAAAATTTAAAAAATGAAAAAATAGAAAAGCAAAAGAAAAACACACGTGTATGTATCAAAAAGTTCAGGTTAGAAGGTTATTATGGAATTTGATGTACTGGACATCTCACTGTGATGGTTAATAGGTTAAAATATTATCTATACATATAAAAAATGAACCAGAATAGTGGTAAGGAGTTAAAAATAAAAGTTTTATCTATAAAGTAGTGATGGTTGTTCTCTTGTTGTCCTTTTTTTTTTTTTTTTTTCTTCCTGGTTGGTTTTCTGGGGAAGGGCCCTGCCACATCGGTTTTCATTCAATGATGTTCCCTGAGTTAAGGCCTCCCACCCCCCTCAAGGGGTGGAAGGGGTGGGCTCTGAGGAAACCGTTTTTTTCTGGCTTTTGTTCTCTGGACGTTTTTATGTTTGTTCACCTGTTTTCTCTTGCCTTGACAGCTTTTGATGGTTTTTGGAGGTTTAGAGGAAAGCCAACTGTTTAGAGGGTTTAGAGGAAACCCGACCTCCCTCTCAGATAGAAGCCTCAGCCTGCTCCCCTGTGGGTGCTGGAGAGTGCCTTAATTCCCCCTTGGCCGCTGGCAGAGCAGGTTCTGAGTTGCGGTCCCTGTGGATGCAGGATCTCCTGCTCTTATCTAAAACCATGGCAGCAGCGGCCGTCTGGGCAGCTCCAGACCACCAAAGAGGTTCCAAGCAGTGATTGCACACTGAGATTTTCCCGCTGGCCAGGCTGGGAGTGCCTGGTCTCTCGGAGTCCCAGAACTCCCGGCTGGTGCCTGCGTGCACCTCTCCCTGGGGAGGATGTGGGGCACGTGCATCTCACGCTTTTATCACTGGGCATGGGTCTAAGAGCCCCAGGCTAGTGCCTGCCTGAAACTCTCTCAAGGGAGGGTGTGAGGTGCATGTGTATTGGTCTCTGATAGCAGGGTCCAGCATTCTGCCATCTGGCTAGGCTCCCAGCCCCTCACTGGAGCCAGACCCAACGTGTTCTCAGGCGTGCTGGTGGCTCAGGGACTAAGACCTGGTTTCTCCGCCTCACTCTCTCTGGCTCAGCACCAGGGGAGGGTGTCCTGGGTCCAGGGACATAAGTTCCTGTCCTTAACAGCCCCAATTCCCACAATTCCCCCCTGCAATCCTTTGCTCGTTTTTGAGTGCTTTCAAACAGACTCCAAGCTAATGCTAGTCCCCAGAGGCAGAGCACTCTAGTTTTTAGGTATTACTTTCTAATCAGTCGCCTCTGGTGGTTCCCTCCCCCTTTTGTTTATCTTCAAATATCAGTCCAATGTTCCCACTCCACTTTACTTGCCCACTGGCATCTTCTGCCCCTGTAGAGATCCAGAAGTGTATAATTCTGATCTCAGGCTGATTTCCTGGGTGATCGGAGTTCTTTGGTAGGTAATCATCTCACTTTAATGGACAGGCTAAAAAGGCGCCTCCTCCTACTTCCCCGCCATCTTCTCTTTCCCTAGTGGTCACAAATTTTAGTTTGGGAGAACACCTGACATTGGCCCTAAGCTCAGATTCTGAGGAGCTCAACTAAGCATCTGCATATCCGGCCTGCCATGCCCTACGACTTTTCCCAAACCCTAGCCTGAGTATTCAGACTTCTTTCCCCAGAGTCCTAGTTCACAAACCTTCCAGACGGGGGACTCAGAACCCATACCACAGGACTCTCCCTGCCCTCCAGTAGGAAGCCGTGCCTTATGGTGCTGTACAAAACCCCACAGATTAGGAGAAACATGCATGGCTTCTGAAGCCACCCCCATTTGAGAAGCGCTCCCTGGATGCTAATACACATTCTGTCACTCACCCTGAGACAGGAACTCCATTCTGCCACCTGCATAGGTAGCCTAAGGGCCAGCAGATCAGACACCATGCCCCAGTCCCTAATTGTAACCCTGACTGTGTTTTCAGATATCTGTCCCCAGTGTTCTACTTTAAATATCTCCATATGGGAGATCCCTGAACCAGAAAACAGAACTTCTCCTGCCTTCCTAAAGGAATTCCTGTGGTTTGGAGCTGAGTAAAATTCTCAGGGTAAGAGACATCTGCATGGCCCAGGCCACCCCCAATTCCAGAGGACTCACTGGACACAGGCCGATTTGTGAACCTCAGCCTGATTTGCGTTTACAATTCATTCCACAAGGTAGTTCCCCCCAGAGAAAGCTGATCAGACATGCCATGCCCTAGACCCTAATCCTAACCCTATATTTTGTTTTCAGGAATTCATACCCAGAACCTTGGCTCAAATCCCTCTATATGGGTGACCCCTGAACCATAATATAGGACTCCACCTGTTCCGCAGAATAAAACCTTGCTAATTGGAGCTGCACAAAATCACCATGGCTGTAGTAACCTCCATGGGCACATAAGGCCACCCCCCTATTTGGCAGAAATCTTGGACACAAAGTCCAGCTTGAATGAACCCCTGACACTCACCCTAAATTCACAATCCATGGAGCCTTCCCCAGAGTCTGCAGGTCGAGCCAACCATGCCCTAGGCCTTAACCCTAACCCTATCTTGGGTTTTCAGACTTCCATACCAAGAGTCCAGGCCCACAAGTACTCCAGCCAGAGAATTCAGGAACCACAAAATATGTCTCAGCCTGTCCCCCAGAAGGAAACTGTGCCCTATGGAACTACACAAAAACCCAAGATTGTCACCCCAATTGGTATGCCACTGTGGACACTAATTCACAGTCTGACAACCTGAGTATCATTCTCAAATAAGCCACTGGGACAGCTGGTCCCAGAGCCAAAATATGGGATCTTCCATGCTCCTAGGCCATAATACTAACCCTAAGTTGGATTGTAAGTTATACATACCCAGAACACTGTTCATGAATCCCTCCTTAAGGTGGACACCTGAGCCATAGAAATGGAGTCCTCCTGTCCCGTAAAATCAATCTTGCTGATTGGAGCTGCACAAAACCAGCAGGGTGGTAGTAACCTCCATGGTCACAGGAGGCTTCTCCCATATTTGGCAGGATGCATGGACACAAAGTTCAGCCTGAGACAACACCTGGCATGTACCATAAATTTACATCCAATGGAGATTTCCTCTGCATCTGTACATCTGCCTGGCCATGACCTAGGCCCTAACCCTAACACTAGCTTTTATTTTTAGACTTCCATCCCAAGAGTCCTGGCCCAGGACTCCAGATCTGGAGCCTCCAGATAGAGACTTCTGGAATGACAGCACAGTCCTCTGCCTGCCCATCAGCAGAAATGGTGCACCGGGGAGCTGCAAACACCCCCAGATTATGAGAATCCTGCACGGCCAAAGAGGACACCCCCAATTTCAGAACCTGAGTCAGGACACTAATACACATTCTGTCCCTCAGCCTGAGCCCTGACCTACAGCCAGCCATCCATGTATCTGGCTCCAGACACAGCAGATCAGACCTGACATGACCCTAGTCCCTAACCTAAACCCTAAGTTGGGTTTTCAGGAATCAATACCCAATCCCTGCTCTAGTATCCCTCCATATGGGGAACCCTGAGCCATAAAACAGGACACCATCTATACCCAAGAATAAACGAAACTATTTGGAACTGTGCAAAAAAAACACAGAGCTTTTGAAAACTCCATGAACTCATGAGGCTACCCCCAAAATCGATGGTTTTCATGGACACATGCTCCAGCTTGAGTGACCCCCTCATACTTGCCTTAAACTCAGATCCCGGGGAGCTTGCCTCAGCATCTATAGATTGGGCCTGCCATGCCCTAGGCCCTAACACTAGCCTCAGATTGGTATTTCATACTTCTGTCCTCAGAGTCCTGGTCCACAAACCCTCCAGATAGGGAACACTGGAGTCACACCACAGGACTATGCCTGCCCTCCAAAAGAAAAACGTGCCCTATGTATCTGCATGGAACCCCCAGATTATGAGACAACTTCAATAGACCCCAAGCCACTCCAATTTATGAAAGTCAGCACTGGATACTAATACAATTCTGTCCCTCAACCTGAGTCCTACCTCCAGACAGACACCCATGCAGCTGACAAAAAGGCAGCATATTGATCTGCCATGTCCCTAGGCCCTTATACTAACCCTAGATTAGTTTTTCAGGAATCCATACTGAGCCCTGTTCTCCTAATGCCTAATGGAACCTCCTACCAAATGCCCTGAGGCATTAGGGGTGAGGTTGGCAGCAATGCTTGTAGCGTGTGAAAACGCCATTCCCCTGGGGATTCTGGAAGCCAGAGTCCCGTAGTGTTGGCAGACAGCAAGAGTACAACTTTCTGTATCAGATGTCTCCAGCCAAGTAACTCTAGTAGTGAACTACACTAGAATGTGGGAGCCTGGTTGCAGTGTTCCAAATTCTATTGGGATCTGCAGTCAAGGAAGTGACTAAACTGCCTGAGATCACCTACCCAATTCCACCGTGGATTATCACCTACACAAACAGTGTTCAGGGCTGTTGTATGCCCATCTCCTTTCTGCATGCAAGACCACATCTGTACACAGTGACTCCAACACACACATCTCCACAGGCCCCCAAGGAAGGACTGAATGCAGCAAGGGCTCCACCTGGCTTCAGACACAAATCTCCACTCTTACCTGTTTGTGACCCTGCATAAGCCATTATGCCTGTCTGGGGCGGTCTGTATCTTGTACATACGATACAGATGTAGCATGGACTTCCTCCACATGTCCACAGGCATGTGTGGAATAATATCTCTGATACTGGAGGAATGGTGTCACATGTAGGAAATAAATTCAAGCACACTTTCCTCCTCTTCTCAATTTCTCTGAGTCTGCTACTCGTCAGATCCCACCCTACAGTCCCTAATGGTGTGTGAAAGTGTGTGTGTGTGTGTCTGTGTATGTGTGTGTGTCTATGTATGTGTGTGTGTGTGTGAGAGAGAGAGAGAGAGAGAGAGAGAGAGATTGTGTGCATGCATAGTCATTCGTGTGGGCACACATCTGTTCATCAGTGCTCATATTCTGGCGTCCAAGAAGGTGCCAGGCCAAGACCTTAGGCTTTCTAATTTTCAAAGCAAACCCTAAAGAAAGTATTAGAGCTTTGACCCTTGATAGTCAGAATCCACCCTTACCATTAAAGACTTCATATCCTGTGCTGAGACCTATTAAATCCTTCCTAATGGGTGTTATGTGGATAGGGGTCCACACAATGTGTTGCTATGACCTGGGCTACCCCTCAGACAAGAACTTCCTGGAACGCCTCCTGTCTATGATATCAATTCTCTCTCTTATCCTTAAACCATCTCCATGTCTGTAGGTGCTGCCTTCAACACAACTTTTTCCAGAGACCTGCACTGAGTCCTAGGTGCATCCAAGGCCCCAAATTTGAGGACACTCAAAAAGAGCTTGGTTCATGCCTGGTTTGGCCTTCTTAACAGTCTGTGATTTTGGACAAGGCACTAACTATGCAGCGGTCTTCACCTTCTCCTCCCAGTAGTTCCCTGAAATCTCATATCCTGCTTAATCATCTTTATGTAACCCTGTCCCTTGGATTGTGGTTTGGACTGAATGATTCCTTCCATTCCACAGAACATGGCCACATGACCCAAAAGCCCCATCTGAGATTTTGCTCTAAAAGCTCATTGCCTATACCCGTGCTGCCTCTGACCCGTGTTCTCTCTCATATCCTTACCCTGGAGTGCAAGACCCTATGCTGAATCTTATTGTACACACATGGGCAAAGGACATAGCAAGGAGGACCAACAAATGTCAGAAGGCGATCATTTCTTGGAGAAGGAACCTGTTTTCTTTTTCATATTTAAGTCATTATTTTACTACATAAACACCATCTGGCTGAAAACTGAAGAACAATTTACTCTATTACCTGACTTGGTAGTAATAATTGGGAAGATTTAAGATGTGATAATAATATTTTTTATAAATTGCCTTCTAGAATAATTTAAACATGGCCTATGCAGGATAATGAAAGAATTTAATGTTGTCTCATGGACCCAGAATTCCCCCCGTTTCCACCATCCAAGATATTGTTATGAAAGGGAACACTACCCCAGATAATGAGAGTAGCTTATTTTGGGATTTCCATGATGATAGTTCTTTCAGGAACTTTCGTTTGTTATAAAATGACACTTTTATAAAACAACGAAAAAATTATGTATCTTTCTTATATTCTGTAGCCAGATAGAGAAGGCCATATTGTAGGATTCAAGTCACATGGAAATCCCAGATGAGGTATAGTACCAGAGACAGAGAGAAGCGCAGTGGTTGCAGGGACTCGGTTGTGGTAATGAGCAGTGAATGATAAGTCGCACAGGTTTCTCTGGGATGGAAATTTCTACAAGTAATTAGTTGTGCAACACTCTTAAGATACTTAAAGGCACTTCAATATACCATTGAAAAGGATCAGAGTAAAGTTTTAAGAAAACTCTAATAATACTTTATTTAATGAACAAAATATTTTCAGCCATTTTACAAGTGTATACAAAACACAAAAATTACTAAGAGGGCAAGGAAACCTATCCTTGAGGTTCCAGCCAGCATGAGCTGCTCCTTGGGGGCTGAGTCTGGTTATTCCACTGAGAAAAGTGCTGACTTGAGCCCCTCAGGAACCAAAAAGGAGCATGGGCAGAATCCTGCTGGACCTTCGGGTCAGGTAAAAGGGCTTATAGTTCTACTATCTCAGGAGAGTCAATTAGAGCCCTGACTACAACCTGTAAGGGCCTCAACAGGAGAGGTGGTGCCACTTCTCTTGCTGAGGGGTCAGCTCCAGCACCAGGGATAGGGTGGGCCAGCTTTGTGTCCGAAGATACAGTGGGCCCCACAGTGGGGCGAGTTCCTGATGTGGTTCAGGTTCTTTCTCTGGGCCTAGTGCTGTAGCTCATTGAAAAGAAAGTATCATCAGCATGATTGACTTCCCATGTCCCTTCTAAAAAAAGGGAACTTTTCCCAGCACTCAATGTCTTCTGTATCGAGGAAGCAATATCTGGGAGGTCTTCCGGACTAAAGACCATGGGGAGAGGAATCTGAGACTACTCACTCCTCTCGGCTCAAGTGTACTCTATGCTTGGTCAGTGTGGCCCACTCAGCCCCCTCAAAAGGACCACATCAGTGCGTCCAGCCCTTCTCACTCCCAGACTCTGTCTCCGTAGGCTCAAGCTGTTGAAGGTGTGAGAGCAGAAGCTGGGTATGGTGATCCAAATCTGAGGCTGGCATATTGAGCCCTATGCTGAATATGCCAGCAGCATATTCAGGCTGGGAAATCCTGGTGGCTGGACAAAATCCTTGGGCTATTGTTCTATCCATGTGTTCAAGATAGAGGAGATGGCCCTGGGAAGAGACTGTTAGTCTGAGGAGTTAGAAGACAGGGCACCCTCCCAAACCAATATCCCAGGGAACCCCTGTGGGACTCTGGGATTCCAGCTCCTGTTAGAGAACAGTCCTAGTCTTTGTCCACCTGTGATCTAGCAGTCCTGCCTGAGACAGGTCTCATCATAGAAGACAAGGTGCAAAAAGGGACTATGAGTGTGAGTGTTGATCAATCTTGTGATCATTTCTGTCCTTATGGAAGCTGGACACACTCCTCAATCTGTCTTCTTGTCCACTTGCCACAGAGTTCAACTTCATGTTCCCAGGGAGGGGTGGTGTCTGGTCCCTTAATTACCCTCACTGCACATGCCACTGTGCTGTGAAGATCCAACCAAAGAGGGAACTAAGGGACTCTGTCTCTAGTTAGGCCTTTACAGGACCCTCCCAGTACCTCAATTGTTACCTCCTCTGCCCTTGTCCTGCCTCGTTCACTAGTTGCCACGAGTGGGTCTTCTTTCACTGACACTATTCTCCCACAGGGTATGGAATGTCTGGTGCCTGAGCTCTCACTGGGTCTTCTGAGCACCCTCTGGGCACCCAGTGTCCAGGTTACAACAAATTGCTATGTTTGACGCTTCCTACACCCTCTGTTCTTGGTCCCTGCATTGGTGTTGAGTCAGGACTGGGGGTGGGTGGAGCTGGGTGGGAAATGACTCCCTTAGCAGCTAAATCTCTCCTCTAGCCCCTTCTGCTCTGTAATGTTGCCCACATCCACAGTTCCCCTGGGCCCCTTCCTTTCTCCAGAAGGAAATCTCAGAACTTCACCCTTAAGTAGGAATCACAGATGTGTGGGTGAGTGTCCGAGAGTGCCTTGGGGTGAGGGAAGTCCCTCATGCATCAGCCAAACTCACTCACATATTCTGCTACTCCTGGGCTCTTCCATCCTCACTGTAGCTGGGGAAAATACACACATATCTAATTGAAGCCAGGGGTCTTCACATAAAATGTCATGTGGGTGCTACCTCTCATCATGTCTAGTGTCACTGTCCCCTAACTCGAGCCCCGGGATGCTATCTCCTCTGTGCAGGGTACATAGTGAGCTCCAAGAGGATTGCCTGTGATGAGTGGGACTTCGTGAATGCTTCCTGAGTGAAAGGGCCCCAATCTAGCCCATGACAGATACCTGGACACCCTATTCACCCCCGGGGACAACTGCTCTGGTTTCACCCAGGCAAAGTTCTCATATAGAGTCTCGTATCTCCTTTAAAATTTTTAAATTTTTATTTGTTTATTTTCAGCATAACAGTGTTCATTATTTTTGCACCACACCCAGTGCTCCATGCAGTACGTGCCCTCCCTATTACCCACCACCTGGTTCCTCAACCTCCTACACCCCCGCCCCTTCAAAAACCTCTGGTTGTTCTTCAGAGTCCATAGTCTCTCATGGTTCATCTCCCCTTCCAGTTTCCCTCAACTCCCTCTCCTCTCCATCTCCCCATGTCCACCGTGTTCTTTGCTTTCCTCCACAAATAAGTGAGACCATATGATACTTGACTCTCTCTGCTTGACTTATTTCGCTCAGCATAATCTCTTCCAGTCCCGTCCATGTTGCTACAAAAGTTGGGTATTCATCCTTTCTGATGGAGGCATAATACTCCACTGTGTATATGGACCACATCTTGCTCATCCATTCATCCGTTGAAGGGCATCTTGGTTCTTTACACAGTTTGGCGACCGAGGCCATTGCTGCTATAAACATTGGGGTACAGATGGCCCTTGTTTCACTACATCTGTATCTTTGGGGTAAATACCCAGCAGTGCAATTGCAGGGTCATAGGGAAGCTCTATTCTTAATTTCTTCAGGAATCTCCACACTGTTCTCCAAAGTGGCTGCACTAACTTGCATTCCCACCAACAGTGGAAGAGGGTTCCCCTTTCTCCACATCCTCTCCAACACACGTTGTTTCCTGTCTTGCTAATTTTGGCCATTCTCACTGGTGTCAGGTGGTATCTCAATGTGGTTTTAATTTGAATCTCCCTGATGGCTAGTGATGATGAACATTTTTTCATGTGTCTGATAGCCATTTGTATGTCTTCGTTGGAGAAGTGTCTGTTCATATATTCTGCCCATTTTTTGATATGATTATCTGTTTTGTGTGTGTTGAGTTTGAGAAGTTCTTTATAGATCCTGGATATCAACCTGTTGTCTGTACTGTCATTTGCAAATATCTTCTCCCATTTCGTGGGTTGCCTTTTTGTTTTGTTGACTGTTTCCTTTGCTGTGCAGAAGTTTTTGATATTGATGAAGTCCCAAAAGTTCATTTTCGCTTTTGTTTCCTTGGCCTTTGGAGACATATCTTGAAAGAAGTTGCTGTGGCTGATATCGAAGAGGTTACTGCCTATGTTCTCCTCTAGGATTCTGATGGATTCCTGGCTCATGTTGAGGTCTTTTATCCATGTTGAGTTTAGCTTTGTGTACGGTGTAAGAGAATGGTCGAGTTTCATTCTTCTACATATCGCTGTCCAGTTTTCCCAGCACCATTTATTGAAGAGACTGTCATTTTTCCATTGTATATTTTTTCCTGTTTTGTCAAAGATTATTTGAACATAAAGTTGAGGGTCCATATCTGGGCTCTCCACTCTGTTCCACTGGTCTATGTGTCTGTTTTTATGCCAGTAACATGCTGTCTTGGTGATCACAGCTTTGTAGTAAAGCTTGAAATCGGGTAACATGATGACGCCAATTTTGTTTTTTGTTTTTCAACATTTTCTTAGCAATTAGGGGTCTCTTCTGATTCCATACAAATTTTAAGATTATTTGCTCCAGCTCTTTGAAAAATCCCGGTGGAATTTTGATCAGAATGGCATTAAAAGTATAGATTGCTCTAGGCAGTATAGACATTTTAACAATGTTTATTCTTCCAATCCAAGAGCATGGAATGGTCTTTCATCTTTTTGTGTCTTCTTCAATTTCTTTCATGAGTGTTCTGTAGTTCCTCAAGTACAGGTCCTTTACCTCTTTGGTTAGGTTTATTCCCAGGTATCTTATGGTTCTTAGTGCTATAGTAAATGGAATCGATTCTCTAATTTCCCTTTTTGTATTTTCATTGTTAGTGTATAAGAAAGCCACTGATTTCTGTACATTGACTTTGTATCCTGCCACGTTACTGAATTGCTGTATGAGTTCTAGTAGTTTGGGGTGGAGTCTTTGGGGTTTTCCATATAAAGAATCATGGCATCTGCGAAGAGAGAGAGTTTGACTTCTTCATTGCCAATTTGGATACCTTTTATTTCTCTTTGTTGTCTGATTGCCATTGCTAGGACTTCTAATACTATGTTGAACAAGAGTGGTGAGAGTGGGCATCCTTATCGAGTTCCTGATCTCAACGGGAAGGCTGCAAGCTTTTTCCCAGTGAGGATGATATTTGCTGTGGGTCTTTCATAGATATATTTTATGAAGTTCAGGAATGTTCCCTCTATCCCTATACTTTGAAGCATTTTCATCAGGAACGGATGCTTGATTTTGTCAAATGCTTTTTCTGCATCAATTGAGAGGACCATGTGGTTCTTCTCTCTTCTCCTATTGATTTGTTCTATCACATTGATTGATTTGTGAATGTTGAACCAACCTTGCAACCCAGGGATGAATCCCACCTGGTCATGGTGGATAATCTTTTTAACGTGCTGCGGGATCCTGTTGGCTAGGATCTTGTTGAGAATCTTTGCATCCATATTCATCAGTGATATTGGTCTGAAATTCTCCTTTTTGGTAGGGTCTTGGCCTGGTTTGGGGATCAGGTAATGCTGGCTTCATAAAAACAGTCTGGAAGTTTTCCTTCTGCTTCAATTTTTTGGAACAGCTTTAGGGGAATTGGTGTTATTTCTTCTATGAAAGTTTGGTAGAATTCCCCAGGGAATCCGTCAGGTCCTGGGCTCTTGTTTTTTGTGAGGTTTTTGATCACTGCTTCAATCTCATTACTAGATATCGGTCTATTCAGGTTGTCAATTTCTTCCTGGTTCAATTTTGGGAGTTTATAGTTTTCCAGGAAAGCATCCATTTCATCTAGGTTGCTTAGCTTATTGGCATATAACTGTTGGTAATAATTTCTGATGATTGTTTCTATTTCCTTGGTGTTAGCTGTGATCTCTCCCTTTTCATTCATAATTTTACTAATTTGGGCTTTCTCTCTTTTCTTTTGGATTAGCGTGACCAATGGTTTACCGATCTTATTGATTCTTTCAAAAAACCAGCTTCTGGTTTCATTGATACGTTCTACTTTATCTCTGGTTTCTATCTCATTGATCTCTGCTCTAATCTTGATCATTTCCCTTCTTGCGTGTGGAGTTGGTTTGATTTGTTGTTGATTCTCCAGTTCTTTAAGGTGTAGAGACAGCTGGTGTAGTCTGGATTTTTTCAATTTTTTGGAGGGAGGCTTGGATGGCTATGTATTTCCCCCTTAGAACCGCCTTTGCTGTATCCCATAGGTTTTAGACCGAAGTGTCTTCATTCTCATTGGTTTCCATGAATTGTTTAAGTTCATCTTTGATCTCCTGGTTGATCCAAGCATTCTTAAGCAATGTGGTCTTTAGCTTTCAGGAGTTTGAGTTCCTTCTGAAATTTTCCTTGTGATTGAGTTCCAGTTTCAAAGAATACTCATTCTTCTCCAGTGCACATGGAACCTTCTCCAGAATAGACCACATACTGGGTCACAAAGCAGGACTCAACCGATACCTAAACCCACCCCGTCCTTCTTTTGAGGCCCATTGGCATGAAAGATGCTTCTCCATCCCTTCACTTTCAGTCTGGGTGTATCCTTAGGTTCAAAATGGGTCTCTTGTAGACAACATATGGATGGGTCCTGTCGTTTTATCCAATCTGCAACCCTGTGTCGTTTTATGGGCGCATTTAGGCCATTCACATTGATAGTGATTATTGAGAGCTAGGATTTTATTGACATTGTGTTACCTTTGAAGTCTTTCTGTCTGTAGATTGTTTCTATATTTCTGTTCAATAATATTCATAGGATTTTTTTTCTTTTATAGGACCCCCCTTAATATTTCCTGCAGTGTCGGCTTGGTGGTTGCATAGTCTTTTAAGCCTTGCCAGTCTTGGAAACTCTTTATCTCTCCATCCATTTTAAATGCCAGTCTTGCTGGATAGAGTATTGTTGGTTGCATGTTATTCTCATTTAGTACTCTGAATATATTTTTCCAGCCCTTCCTGGCTTGCCAGGTTTCTGTGGAAAGGTCTGACATTATTCTAATGAGCTTTCCTCTGTATATAAGGAGCTTCTTTGTCCTAGCTGCTTTTTAGAGAGTCTGCCGTGAAACATAATTCCTCATTTTAACTATAAGGTGTCATGAGAAATTTCGAGAATCTAAAATCTTGGGAGGAAATCTCTCTGCCTCTAGTACATGGACATTGTTTCCATTCGTGAGATTGGGAAAATTTTCATAGACAACTTCTTCCACTGTATCTTCTAGACTTCTTTCTTTTTCCTCTCCTTCAGGGATTCCAATAATTCTGACGTTGGAACGTTTCATGGCATCATTTATTTCCCTGATTCTGTTTCTGTGGCTTCTGAGCTCTTTGCTCCAGGCTTCCTCCTGATCCTTTCTCTCTATCTGTTTATCCTCCAGGTCACTAATTCTATCTTCTATCTCAGTTACCCTAGCTTTTAGAGAATTTAGATTAGATTGGAACTCATTAAGGTCATTTTCAACATCATCAACATTTTTTTTTTGGTCACGTGATACTTTAATAAGCTAGAAAAAAAAAAAAACCTGTCTTTGGAGACTATCAAGAGCCACATGTGGGCCAAAGCAGAAGGTAGAGGCATAGCACTTTGGTCATGGGTGGGAACAACAGGCTGAGTGGAAGGTCAGCGATGGCTGAAGAATCCTTGAGGATGGTTATATTTAAACGGCTTCATCCTGCTGGGGCCCCTGAAAAGCTGCAGACACATCTTCTCCTGGGGAAACTCCTTGGGCCCCTCCACACTGTCGTCATGGCTGTCAGTCTCCAGGTAGACATCCAGCAGCACACACAGGCGCTGCAGCTGGTTGGTCAGGAGCTGATGGCTGGGCCGGGGACCACATAGCTCCTTGTAACAAACGTTGACCTCGCTCTCCATGGCCCGAATGTTGTCATCGTTGCTATTGGTTTTCTCCAATAAGAGAAAGCAAGGCTTTCAATTCTGCCTTAATATTGTGAACATCATCCCTGGTGTCTTTCTGTTCTGCCCTAATCAATTCTGTTTGGTCATCCATGGCTTTCTCCAACCTAGGTATTTCCTGGATAATTGTTAGTCTGAATTCCTTTTCCAACATATTGTCTATGTGGATAGCCATTAGCTCTGTTGCCGAAGGTCCATCCTCTGTATTTTTCTTCTGTTGGGTATTCCTCCTCCTAGTCATTTTGGTAAGAGATGACTGAACAGATGCAGCTGGATTTATTGATTGTGGTGCAGTCAAGGTGCACCCTGGAACGCTTCTGTGCAATCAGGGTTCCCCACCAAAATGAGAGAAAAAAAGAAATAGAGAAGAAGAAAGAAAAAAAAAAAGGAAAAGAAAAAAGGAAAAAAAAAAGAGAGAGAGAGACAGGGAAAAAAAGGGAAGATAAAAGAGAAGGCTCAGCCCAAATATACAAACAAAAACAGACAAACAAAAAGACTGATAAAAGTATATGACAAGAGAAATATATATATATATATAGCAATAAAAAGGAAGAACCTCATCAGAAAGAAGCCCAAGTATAAGATTTATATATTATCAGGACAAACACAAATTCACAGAAATACTGACAGAAGGAAAAATTGGGAGAGTGGTTATAAATTCTCTGTGTGGGCGAGGAAGTTTATTTTGATTCTTCCTGAATGTATCTTGATGTTTTTGTTAAGGGACTCAAATTTCCAAAGTTACAGGGGGATTAGAAACTGGTTTGCCTATAGGGGTAGCATTGGTTGGGGAAAGGGGATTACCTTGAAATTTAACTCTCTATGTATAGTAGAAAATAAAAATTAAAAAAGAATAAGCTAGACTAAACTAAGTTAAAATTAAAAAAAAGAATTAAAAAATAGAAAAGCAAAAGCAAAACATGGGTGTATGTATCAAAAAGTTCAGTTTAGAAGGTTATTAAAGAATTTGATGTACTGGACATCTCAGTGTGATGGTAAATAGGTTTAAAATTATCTGTATGTATTAAAAAAAAAGATCCAGAATATTGGAAAAGAGTTAAAAATAAAAGTTGTATTTATGAAGTAGTGGTGGTTGTTCTCTTGTAGTCTTCTTTTTTATTTTTTTCTTCATTCCTGGTTGGTTTTCTGGGGGAGGGGCCTGCCACGTGGGTTTCAGACAATGATGTTCCTAGGTCCTCCCACTCCCCTCAAGGGGGTGGGCTCTGAGGAAACTGTTTTTTTCAGGCTTTTGTTCTCGGGGGGGTTGGGTATGTTCTTTCATCTGTTTTCTCTCGCCTTGACAGCTTTTGATGGTTTTTGGAGTTTTAGAGGAGAGCAAACTGCACCCCGACCTTCCTCTGAGAGAGAAGCCTCAGAATGCTCTGCAGAGCTGTTGGCAGAATCGGTTCTGAGTCAAGGTCCCTGGGGATGCAGGAGCTCCTCGTTGTACCCAATACCAGGGCAGCAGTGGCTGTCTAGGCAGCTCCAGACCGCCAGAGAGGTTCCAAGCAGAGATCGGACACTGAGATTTTCCCACTGTCCCGGGCTGGGAATGTCTGGTTTTTCCAAATGCCAGAGCTCCAGGCTAGCACCTATGAGCTCTTCTCCCAAGGGAGGGTGTGGGACGCGCGTGTTTCAGGATTGCCATCTGGCCAGGTTTCCAGCCCCTCACAGGAACCAGACCCCACTTTTCTTGGGCGCACTGGCGTGTCAGGTCCACTGGAGGCTCAGGGACGGAGACCTGATTTCTCTGCCCCACTCTCTCTGGCTCAGTGCCAGGGGAGGCTGTCCTGGGTCCGAGGACTTAGGTCCCTGTCCCTAACCGCCCCCATTCCTACTATTTTACCCTGCAATCCTTTGCTCTTTATTTTTTGAGTGCTTTCAACCAGACTCCAAGTTAATGCTGGTCCCCAGATGCAGGACACTCTCGTATTGGGGTATTACTTTCCAATCAGTCACCTCTGCTGGCTCCCTCCCCCTTTTGTTTATCTTCCGATATCTGTCCGACACTCCCAGTCTGCTTTACCTGCCACTGGTGTCTTCTGCTCCTGTAGAGATCCAGATGTGTATAATTCTGATCTCAGTCTGATTTCATGGGAGGTCGGAGTTCTTTGGTAGGTAATCAGTTCACTTTAGGGTACAGGTTGAAATGGTGCCTCCTCCTACTTCCCCACCATCTTGACTCCCCCACACCTTTAATTTTTTTTTTTAAATTACTTTTCAGTGTTCCAGAATTCATTGCATATGCACCACACCTGTCCTCCATGCAAGGCATGCCCTCCATAATACTCACCACTTGTCTCACCCAACACCCACCCCAGCCCCTCCAAAACCCTCAGATTGATTTTCAGAGTCCACAGTCTCTCATGGTCCGTCACCCCATCCATTTCCCCCCAACTCTCTTCTCCTCTCTATCTCCCCATGTCCTCCATGTTATTACTTAGGGTCCACAAATAAAGAAAACCATATGACAATTGACTATCTCTGCTTGACTTATTTCACTTAGCATAATCTCTTCCAGTCCCATTCATGTTGATACAAAAGTTGGTTATTCATCCTTTCTGTTGCAGGCATAATACTCTATAGTGTATATAGACCTTATCTTCCTTTTCCATTCATCCATTAAAGGGCAATTTGGCTCTTTCCACAGTTTGGCGACTATGGTCATTACTGCTATGAACATTGGGGTATGTGTAGACCTTCTTTTCACTACATCTGTATCTTTGGAGTAAATACCCAGCAGTGCAATTGCAGGGTCATAAGGAAGCTCTATTTAACATTGTTTTAAATTTGACTCATACCTGAAAAATTTTTGAAACAGTGACAAGTTGCAAATATATTTATATGTATGTATGTGTGTGTGTGTATATGTGTATATATATATATATATATATATATATATATACACACACATATATATATATCTCCATCTATATATAGATATATAGATATAGATATACATATACATATATAAAAATTTATTTATTGGGCAAAGAGAGATTTCCATAGAAGGATTAGGATCAGGAGTGGGAGAGGGAGAAACAGGCTTCCCACTGAGTAGGGAGCACAATGAGGGGCTTGATCCCAGGACCCTGGGATCGTGACCTGAGCAAAAGGCAGAAACTTAATGACTGAGCCCCTCAGGTGTCCTTAAAATATTTTAACGTGATATTATTCAGGAATGATTTATGGAGTGATTGATCTACATTTGCTCTGAAAGGATATTTAAGATTTCATTTTGACTAACATCTGAGAAGCAATTCGAATGACTCTTGGTTCTCAGTGTCTTGTCTCCTAGATCCTCTGTGGTATAAGGGAAGTATAGAAAAAAAGCTACAATGGAAAGTCTTCTCACAAATATTCTACTACTCTCCTTGTAAATACATTCCTTTTCTGCTGAAGGAAATCTGAAGTAACTTTCAGTAGAGTAGAAATCTAGGAAGTTTATTTTTATGAAGGTGATAAGTAAGGTAACTTTTTTTTATCAATATAAGAATGTAGGTCATGGATGTTTTGCTTTAAATCTCATAAAGATATAAAATAGCATTATTATTACATTTTAAATAAAATGTATTTTTTCACTCTTCATATTTTATTAAGATTCCTATATGTAAATAAATGATTTTTATAATTTAATTTTTTTGAGTTCCAAGTTTAATTATTTATGCACCATACTCAGTGCTCCATGCAATACATGCCCTCCTTAATACCCACAATGAGGTTCCCCTATCCCCCATTCCTGCCCCTCCAAAACCCTCAGTTTGTTTCTCAGAGTCACAGTCTCTCATGCTTTATCTTCTCTTCCAATTTCCCCCAATTCACTTTTTCTTTCCTTCTACTAATGTCCTCCATGTAATTTCCTATGCACCACAAATAAGTGAAACTATATAATAATTGACTCTCTCTGCTTGAGTTATTTCCCTCAGCATAATCTCCTCCAGCCCTCCATATTGATAGAAAAGTTAGGTAATCATCCCTTCTGATGGCTGCATAATATTCAATTGTATATATGGACCATATCTTCTTTATCCATTGTCTGTTGAAGGGCTTCTTCACTCTTTCCAGTTTGGTGACTGTGGCCATGCTGTTATGAACATTGGTGTACAGATGGCCCTTCTTTTCACTACATCTGAATATTTGGGATAAATACCCAGTACTGCAATTGCAGGGTCTTAGGGAAGCTCTGTTTTTAATTTCTTAGGGAATCTCCACATTGTTTTCCAAGGCGACTGCACCAACTTGCATTCCCACCAACAGTGTAAAAGGATTCCCCTGTCTCCACATCCTCTCCAACAGATGTTGTTTCCTGTCTTGTTATTTTGGACATTCTAACTGATGTGAGGTGATATCTCAAGGTGGTTTTGATTTGAATCTCCCTGATGGCTAGTGATGATGAACATTTTTTCATATGTCTGAAAGCCATTTGTATGTCTTCATTGGAGAATGGTCTGTTCATGTCTTCTGCCCATTTTTTGACATGATTATCTGTTTTTTGTGTGTTGAGTTTGAGAAGTTCTTTGTAGATCCTGGATATCAGCCCTTTGTATGTATTGTCATTTGTGTATATCTTCTCCCATTCTGTGGGTTGCTTGTTTGTTTTGTTGACTGTTTCCTTTGCTGTGCAGAAGCTTTTGATCTTGATGAAATCCCAAAAGTTCCATTTCACTTTTATTTCCTTGGAGACATCTTGAAAGAAGTTGCGGTGGCTGATGTCAAAGAGGTTACCGCCTATGTTCTCCTCTAGGATTCTAGTGGATTCGTTGAGGTCTTTTATCCATCTCGAGTTTAGCTTTGTGTATGGTGTAAGAGGATGGTCAAGCTTCATTCTTCTATATATAGCTGTCCAATTTTCCAGCACCATTTACTGAAGAGACTGTCTTTTTTTCCATTGTATATTTTTTTCCAGATTTGTTGAGGAATATTTGACCATAGAGTTTTGGGTCCATATCTGGGCTCTCTCCTCTCTTAAACTTGTCTATGTGTCTGTTTTTGGGCCAGTACCATGCCCTTTTGGTGATCACAGCTTTGTAACAAAACTTGAAATCACGCAATGTGATTACCCTGGTTTTGTTTTTCCTTTTGAAAATTTCCTTAGGAATTTGGGGTCTCTTCTCATTCCATACAAATTGTAAGATTGTTTGTTCCAGCACTTTGAAGATGCTAGTGGAATTTTGACGGGGATGGATTTGAAGTATTTATTACTCTGTGTAGTAAAGACATTTTAATGAATTTATTCTTCAAATCCATGAGCATGGGATGCTTTTACATCTTTTTTGTGTCTTTTTCAATTTCTTTCATATGTGTTCTCTAGGTCCTTAAGTACAGATCCTGTACCTCTTTTGTTGGTTTTATTCCAAGGTATTTTGTGGTTCTTGGTGCTATAGTAAATGGAATCAATTCTCTAATTTCCCTTTCTATATATTCATGGATAGTGTGTAAGAAAGCAACTGATTTCTGTACATTGATTTTGTATCCTACCACATTACTGATTTGTTATATGAGTTCTAGTAGTTTGGGGGTGGAGTTTTTGGGTTTTTCATATAAAGTATCATGTCACCTGTGAAAGAGAGAGTTTGACTTCTTCTTCCCCAAACTGAGTATGTTTTATTTCTTTTTGTTTTCTGATTGCTCTTTCTAGGACTCTAGTGCTATGTTGGAGAACAGGCCGAGGCTGGGCATTTTTCACGTGTTCCTGATCTCAAAGGGAAGACTGTTAAATTTTCCCCATGGAGGATCACTTTCACTGTGGGCTTTTCATTGATATATTGATGAATTTGAGGAATATTCCCTCTATCCCTTTACTTTGAAGTCTTTTAATCATGAGCTGATCCTGTATTTTTATAAATGCTTTTTCTGCATCAACTGAGAGGACCATGTTGTTCTCTCTTCTCTTACTGATTTTTTTTCACATTGATTGATTTGTGAATATTGAACCACTCTTGCCTACTAGAGATCAATCCTACCGAGTCATGGAGGGTAATCTTTTTAATGTACTATTGGATTCTATTAGCTAGGACCTTGTAGAGATCTTGGTGCCCACATTCATCAGGGATATTGGTCTGAAATTCTTCCTTTTGATGGGATCTTTGCCTGGTTTGAGGACAAGGGTAATTCTGACTTCAGAGAAAGAGACTGAAAGTTTTCATTTTCCTTCTATTTATCTCGTTCTCTATTTATTTTCCTTCTGTTTTCAATATATCTAAAAAATCACTTAAGCATTGGAAAGGGGTCATCACTATGAAAGCTCCTACAAATTTTGTATGGCAAATTTTTAACTCATGATGACTGTACCTCTCCAGAGGCAAGTCCTACAGGTAATGCCCAGAGGTCAAGACAGGTATTATTAGTAATGAGCATCCACTTGGACCCTGTGACTTCTCTTGAGGGAAGCCTTGTGCTGCTTGGGCCTCAGGAGTTTGTTTTACACTAAGTGGTACCTCAAAAAACCTGGGGAGAAATGTCATCACCACTGAAAAACATGTTCACAGGGTTGTAAATGTACAAAAACCATACTTCAGAATCTCTGCTATGAATCAGTAATAACTTCATCTAACAATAAACCTCACCTCTGAGCGAGCATTAGATTTCGCTGATGGCATTTGATCAAGCATAAGGAAAGAAAAGGCACCATCATGGTCTTTGTGTGCTATGTGAGGGAACAGAGACTTGAAGACCACATAGGCAGATGACCAGCATATGAGAAAGTCGGCACTGAAGTTTTGGTGCTTTGCTTCCAAAGCCCCCACAACTTCTCTCACATCTCCACTGCCTGGAAGGGACTTCAAATTTCTACTCTGAATTTGGCATCAACAGTGTCTTTAGTCCTTTCTCTGGAGCCTCCTGTGGGGGTCAAATTCCAGGTGAAAGACATCAGGACCAGTCCATACTCAGCATTCAAGTACTTTTAGCATCCAACGGGTATTTCCCACATTGATGCTTCACTGTTTCTCCTTCCCTCACTCCCAAATTCTTTTGATTATAGGCAGTTTCAGCGCTAATCCTCCCACAGTCTTCAAACTCTGGAGTTCTGGAGCTGTGCTCTTTGCTGTGGCTGTCAGACCCTGTGGCAGTCACATTGGAAATGCACGTGTGGAAGGAGTTTAGGAAAATTCACTCCAAACTTACCTTATTGGGATCTAGCATTTCACCTCACATAATTTTGCCAAAAGTGGAAATGCAGCTCTCTTGTTGGTAATCTGTCTTCTTCACCTGGGCCAGCCATGATTTCTGTGTGATTACCAGAAGATACTCTCCTTCCAAAAATAAAAATGTTGTTCAGGGATTGAGCACTAAGATAGGTACCTGACTTTGTTCCAAAGAGGTAGAAAAAAATAGGCTATATGTTGCAAGTTGGAGGCAAAAAGCTCAGCAATGAGAGAAGAATAGCCCCACCTAGGGTTCTTTTAAAATTGACCACTTAAAATAGCTTCTACCTGTGTTATGTGGACCTTTTGAAGGAAACATACTTAAGTCATCATTTTGGATAAATATAAATACAAAATGAGACAAATTATGGATTGGCGTTTCCTTTTTCTCATGTATATAAATGAAATGTGTTGCATTTGAATGGATTTTGCTTGCCCTGTCAGTGTCAATGTTTTCCTCCACAAAACGAAATCTGAGACAGCTGGACTGATATATGTCACTTATTAATTCCAGAAACTACTAGACATCCATAAACTCCTGATTATTGTTCCCATGCCATCAACAGGGAGGATCTAATGTCAATAGAGTTACCTGGTGGTTTCCATGGGTGAATGCAGCACTCAGAGCTGAGGGCTGGACCACATGAAGAAAATATTTCTGAGGGAAGAAGGAAGACACGAGGCACATAAGACCATAGGATAGATGAAGGGTCCAAAGTTTCAAGATCAGAAGACTTGGTAGAGTATCCTCACTTCCAGATACTGCTGAGCTGGGAAGAAAACATCTGCATGAGTAGCAAAAGACTCAAATCCAGTAAGATTCTGATGATCATGTGCATGTGACTTAACCTGTTCTCACCTGCTGGTGAGAGTCACAACTGTTTGAGGGTCAAGAATGGAAGGAATTTGCACAGAGCACCCGATGACTCATTGGATACAGTGGGACTGCAATGGCTCATTAGTGAGTATACTGTGTTTTTTTTTTTTTTTTTTTTTTTTTTTTTTTTTTTTTTTTTTTTTTTTTTTAGCAATCTCCTAAGTAGTTAGTAGGCTCCTGTAACCCAGGCATGTTTTTAGGGGGCAGCTCAGGAGATAGATTTGGGCACAATGCTAACTCAGCAAGCCCTGGGTCAGCCAAACCACAAGCTATGTCAAGTACCCAGGGGATGGTAGACTGGACCTTGACAGATTGGGGAAGGCAGAGCTGTGGGTACAAGGGAAATAGACTGAGAGCTAACTTCTCAGATCTTGAGTAGATCTCTTGAGGGAAGTTGACCTGAGACCCTAAACCTTAGCTTGGTTTCCAGGACCGTTCACAGTCTACTTGAAAGGAGCAGAGACTCTCAGTGCTGGAATGAAACAGCGGGCACATCAAACTATATGCCTTCATTTTGTTTTATTTATTTTTTTTAGATTTTATTTATTTGTTTGACAGAGAGTAGGACACAGAGAGAGACAGAGAGATCACAAGCAGGGGGAGTGGGAGAGGGAGAAGCAGACTCTCCAATGAGCATGGAACCCAATATGGGGATCAATTCTAGAACCCTGGGATCATAACCTGAGCCAAAGGCAGATGCTTAACAACTGAGCCACAAAGATAGCCCTATACACCTTCATTGTAGAAGAGAGAAAACTTGGCTTCATTCTAATACATAAGAGGAGAATTGTTGGATGATATGGTTATTCTATATCCATTTTTAAGTACTTTTTATCCCCATGTGGGGCTCAGCCTCATGACCTTGAGATCAAGAGTCACTCACTCTTCTGATTGTGTCAACTAGGTGCCCCTATGTTGAATTTTTTGAGAAAACTTGACACTGTTTTCCATAGTAGCTGCACCCATTTATAGTCCTACAAACAGAGACCATTTACAGTCCCACTAGAGCCCAATAGAACACAGTTCCCTTTCCTCCACATTTTGGCCAAAATTCTTGTTTGGACTTCTGGACACTAGTCATTCTGACAAGTGACAGGTGATGGGTGACATCATTTTGGACTCTTATTTGCATTTCCCTGGTGATAAGTGGTGATGAGCATCTCTTTGTGTATTTGTTGGCCCTCTCTGTGTTTTCTTTGAGAATGATATCTAATATGAACTCTGCTGATCTTGTAACTGCTATCTGTTTTTGTGTTATTGAGTTGTATGAGTTCTTCAATATTTTGCATATGAGACAGTTATCAGTTTGGTAGTTTACAAATATTTTCTCCTCTTCAGTATGCTGTCTTTTCAATGTGTTGGCGACTGGAGATTTACTTTGCTGTACAGAAGGCTTTCAGTTTGATGCAGTTCCAGTTGTTATTCATTCTAGCTTTTGCTTCTGATGTCAAATCCAAAAATCAATGCCATGAAGGAACTCAGGAAACATTCTTCCAAAAAAAATCGTGTTAAGGGGATGAATGACTAGATCATTTCTGAAACCTCTGTCCTGCATAGTTTTAATAGATTCTTGCCTGTCTTGGTCAGCACAGCATCTGACTCTAGATCTCGGAATCTGGAGTTCAAATTTTGGTCATGGAGCTTATTATAAAAAGGCAGGGGTGTTAATAACATACTGCCCAATTTCCAGCTAGTTATTTTATGTGTGTAGCTGTTTTGGTGAAGGCCTTGCCACATTGTGACTTTGTTATTGTGGATTGGGTGGGATAGACATTCAGTTGCATTGCTTTACTTGAGGTTGCTCAGTGTTTCCAAAGCACTTATCATGGAGACTGTTGCTTGCCTATTTTATATTCTTGGAGCTTTTGTTGGAAATCAATTGGCTACATAATTGTGGGTTTATTTTCTTGGGTTTCCTACTCTGTTCCATTGATCTGTGTGTCTGCATGTCGATACCATACAATTTTCATTTCTACAAATTTGTAATACACTTTGAATTCAGAAAGCATGATGCCTCCAGGTTCGTTTCTTCTCCAGATGGCTTTGGCTATTCAGGGCTTTTTGTGGTAGTATTCACTCTATAAGATTATTGGTTTTATTTCTAAAAATGCCATTAGATATTGATGGGGTTTGCACTGAATATTTAGATTGTTTATGCAGTGTGGAGCTTTGGATTACATGTATTCTAAGGCTCCATTAGCATGGGATGTTTCCAGACTTAACTCTGTCTTCTTCAAATTCTTTCATTAATGGTTTAAGTTTTCAGTATGCAGGTCTTTCACCTCCAGGTGAAAATAATTCCTATGTATTTTATTCTTTTTGAGCGATTATCAATTACAAATAATTTTCTTAATTTTTGTCCTTGATAGCATGTTATTCATGTATAGAAATGAAACTTATTTTTGTATAAAGAATCTGTGTCCTTAAGTTTAGGACTTAATCCATCTGTTAGTTCTACAAGGATTTCTGTAGAGTCATAAATAGTTCTCCTAATAAGTAAAAAATAAACTGAGAATATAAATTGATGTCATCTAACTGGGAAAAGAAGATACACATATGCTGAGTGATAGTTTTCAAATTGTCTAAAATGTTTTATGTTTGGTGTAAGCAAAGGATTCCATAAATATAGCTTGTTTTCTTTTACTGCTTTCTTTCAACCAAATATACAGAGCTGTGGTATGGACCAGTTATTTCCCACACTATCCCACCGTACACACTGAGCCTCTTGGGAAGCATCCACCATTCTCCCTACTTCCTATCCTGGAACCCAGGGCCTGACTCAGCTACTTAGAAAATATTTCTTGAAATAGTGCTTTTGGGAAAAAGCCCATTTTTCACATAATTCCTAGAAGACACTCTTCGAAACGTTGAATTTTATGGAACTGTTTTGATCTCTCTGTGAATCCTTGAAGATGCCCAACATACATTGGCTTCTTTTGCAGACAGTTCAGGGAATTCCTGCAATGTCACCTGTGGCCATCAGAGGATGACGTGTGTAGTCTTAATGAGGACACTTCTCCACCCCTGCAGAAGATATAAGTTAACCTCCTTTTGGACTTCCTTCATACTCTCAGTGAATTTCTTCAAGGATGGAATAAATATTATTCTACAGATACTTGCGGATCTATTGATAACTCCCTACAAGAAACAACCTAAGATAGTACAGTGACTAAAGTGCATCCATTCTTGCACATACCATAAATAAAATTATAAATGACTGAATGAAGGCCCATGGACCCTCCCCTCAGAGGAGACAGAAAATGAACCCCCAATCGCTCACAGATCTAAATTCAAGAGCTAAAACTATAAACCTCAGAGAAGAAAGCCTATGAAGACATCTTCCTGACCTTAGCTTTGCCATCTGTTTCTTAAGGATGACAACAGAACCGACAAGTGGAAGACCAGATACATGGATAAATTGGTCACTGACACGATTGCCTTTCCTCTGGACTCTACACATGCTCCCAGGCACCAGGCAGGAGGTGTACAAGTAATTTTTTTCTACACCCATTTAGCAGTACCCATTACATTCAACAATTTAGGGACAGGGTCGGTAGTTTCAGAGCCCTGCCTGGGGTCACCCAGATACAAAGAGGCTGAGCATGGGCTAGAACTGCTGTCTCTATGCCATTGGATTCTGTGTTCCATCCACACAGCTCACACCTGAAACTCAGAGGTGCACAAAGCTCCACATCCAACCCCGAGGCCTGGAGACATCACTGAATTCAAGGAGCAGTGGTGCCACATCTGATATGAGCTTACAATGTGTCTGTTGTCTGATGATGCTGTGGCTTGGCACTGAGGAATCTCCCAGTACCAGCCAGTGTTTGTCTGAGTAGGAGGAAGTTTCTCCCTGTGTACAAAGGCTCACATAACTTCAGAGTTGAGAAGTCTCTTCTGAAGCAACTGGATGCAACCTTCTTGTGAGGTTGGGCCCACAACACTGGAAAGCCCTGGGTTCAAATCCTGTCTCTGACTCAATGTGGATCATGGAAAAGTGCAGTTTGTTAAAGCCTTGGTTTCCTTCTTCATCAAACAGAGGCCGCATTTCTACTTCCAAATGGAATTGTTAGGGGGATTGACTGACGTGATCCGTGCTCTAAAAAGATACTCAGTACTCCTCAGCTTTACATGCTAAAATTATCCCCCCTGGGAGCACATTGCTGTGATGGGCTCTGGGCTTCTGCCTTACTGTGTCCCTTCAGCCTGCCAAAGCAGGCTCCCCTGACTTAGTTGTCCTTCCATAAAGCCTTCATCCCCTCCAGTATGGGATCCCACAACACTGGGACTCATCCATCAGACCCAGGCCAACACTGGGGCAGGATGTCACCCAGAGCTTGTGTCCTGGACATGGAAAATCCTCAGTGTGGATACTGGCAGGCTGGAGCCCCTGGAACTATCACCTGTTTTTGGAACAAATATTGGGGTGCCTTGCGATGGGGCTCTTTCTCCCCAAATCAGGGAAATTAGCTGCCCACAGTTCCATTAGCCTGTCCCACTTTTCCCCCACCGTGTAATCATTGGTACAAAGAATCTTAGGCCTCCTTGGCTGCTTGGGTTCCATTGCCTTTCCATGGTTGGAATTGAAAGTATTTTATGGATGTCATTTTGGTTTTTTATGGACTATTGGTAGGAGGAAGCCTGGCCACTCTTTATAAGCCAACAAAAACCTGTGCCACTGACCAGTATGGCAGCACCTGGCCCATGGCGGCCCTTCTGCTAGTGCTCAGAGCTCTCCTTTCTCACTGGAGTTTCACTCACTGTTTTTTCTCTCTCTTCTTACAGGGAGAGCCCCAAATGCCCTCTCTCTGAGGATATCTTATGTGTATGGTTATCTCCATGTTATGGCAGAGAAGACAGGATGGCCTTTAATAGAGTATCAGATCAAGGGGACTCCCCCTTACCTGACTTGAAGGAGGAGAGGGGTCTCAGCAAGAAGCACATTCCCCTCTCTCAGTCAAGCTTAACTGGAAGGATAACAAGGTTGGTGTTGGCAGGGTCAGGGGGTCACAGCTGGAGCATCCTGAGGGGTGTGGATGAGTGGATTAGCTATGTCCAGTGTCAAAGCTCCTGGTTGAGGCTCTGTCCATCCTGCAGCTTCCATGCGTAGCCAATGTGCTTTGTAAAGGCTGTCTTACTCACACAAGTTAAAGTGCTTCTTGCTGTTGCCAGTAAAACTACACCTGGATGAACACTTGTCTGTAACCCACTGACCTGCACTGTCTTCAGAAGTTCCTTCCAGAGAGGAGAGGGTTCAGCCAGGAATGGCAGGGAGCAAGCTGAGAGGAGATGCCTGGCCTGCACTGCTCTGCTGGCATGGAGCATGGTCTGGTTGCTCTAGTTAGCATCTGAGTTAAAGAGCACGAGGGGCTGGAGTGGCTGGAGAGAGTCACGAGACAGGGCATGGATGAGGTGTCTTCCAGGACAAAAGGCAGGGAAGCTTGTGGGAGAGGACAAATGAGAGGGGGTTATGGGAAGGCTCTTCCATTCTCTATGCTCACTCCCATTACCCCAATGGCATCACAGGTGGCTTCTCCTCCTCATGACTTCAGGTTTCATCTATAGAATCTGGGATCCCTCCTTTACAAAGCAATGCTTCACCTTAATAAACAGAGCATAGAAGAGCCAGCAGCCAGCCCCCAAAACATGTGGCTAACGTGTGTTCTAATATTGGTGTTCATAGGAATCAAACCCTAACCCGAGTTTGTGTTTGAAGACTTTTATCTCCATGGCCCAGGCCCACATGCCCTTCAGGATGGCGCCTCTGGAGCCACACCGCATAACAGAGCCTGCCCTCCCAAAGGAAACTCTGCCTGTCACAGTTGCCCAAAACCTCCAGATTAGGAGCCACCTTCAAGGCCCTTGAGCCTGTGCCAATTTCCATGTCGGGTCTGGACCAAAATGCGCAGTCTGACACACCCTAGGGACCTACGTCCAAGCAGACACCCAGGTCAATGGCCCTGAGTCAGAAGATTGAACCAAACATGCTTCTAGTACCTCATCTGAACCCTCGGTAAGGTTTTCAGGCATCTGTCCCCAGAGGCCTGTTCTCAAATACCATCAGACGGTCCAACTGGTGGTCCCTGAGCCATAAAACAGCACAGCTCCTGTCCCCAGATGGAAACCTGGCTCTTGAGAGCTGTGTATGACCCTCAGGATAGGAGAATCCTGCATGGATTCTGCAGGAGAACCCTGATCCCCCTCCACTTGCTGAGGTCTCCCTGGACAGAGACCTGTATTAAGATACATGAGCATGGGACTCCCTGTCAAATCAGCCGCCTGGGAACTTGGCTCCAGAGCCAGCAGATCGAACCTGCCATGTTCCTGGCTGCAAAGCTAACCCGAGTTGGGCTGTCCAGGCATCCATGAGGAGATCTCCACTCTCCAATCTTGCCCTGGGAGTTCAAACATAGTCATCAAACAGGACTTGCCCTGTGCCGCCCCTGAAAACCATGCTGTTTGGAGCAGCTCACAATCTGGCAAAGAGGAAAACCTCTATGTCCTCTTGAGGCCATACATCCATGAGCCAGGCATCCTGAACACAAACTCCAGCCTGAGCGAACGTCAGACACTCGCCATTGCTCAGGTGCTGCAGATCTTGAATCAGCCACTGTGCATTGGAACTGCCATGCCCTCGGCCATGATCTTAACCCTTGTTGTGTTTTCAGACTTCCGTCCTCACACTCCCAGCCCACAAGCCCTCCAGACTGGGAATTTTGGAGCTACAGGGCAGCATTTTTCCTTCCCACCAGAGGGAAGAAGTGCCCTATGGGTCTGGCCAGAAACCCACATGAGGATCAACCTGAATGGCCCGTGAGGTCACCCCAAGATCATAGGCTGCCCTGTGTACTAATGCTCTGTCTCACACAGCCTGAGTCCCGACCTCCTTTTAGACACTCAGACAGCTGGCTGTGTATCCAGCAGCTGGGACCTACCATGGCCCATGGCCTTCATCTCTACCCAACCTGCCTCTTCAGGCATCTCTCCCCACGCCTTAGCTCAAATCCCTATCTATGGGGGAACTTTATGCACAAAAGACTATGATTCCTTCCCCGTGGCAGGAAACCTTGCTGTTGGGATGGGTGTCCAACCCTCAGAGTGGGAGCCACATCCTTACCCAGGAGGCCATGCCCACTCATTAGGTCTGCTTTGGGCCCAGACATGCATTGTGACCCTCAGCTTGAACCTGTTTTCAAACAAACCCCCTCTGTAGCTGGACCAGACACACGCATACCAAGCCATGGTGCCATGCCCCTCGACCCACATCCTATCCCTCGCTGTGCTTTTCCAGGTGCCTGGAACCAGAGCATGTCTCTGGAATCCCTGTTTCCAGAGTCCTATGAGCCAGAAAATAGGACCCTTCCCTTCCCCCAGAATGACACCAAACTCTTGGGAACCAGGCAGAATCCCCTGAGATGGATCATCTTCCATGGCCCCAACAGGACACCCCTCCATTCCAAGGCCATCCTGGACACACAATCCAGAGACAAAAGCCTGAGCTACTGTCTCCCACTCATTCTAATTTCAGATCAAGCTCCCCTCAGGGGCTGCAGAACGGGTCTGATTCAACTTGGTCCTAAACCCAAAACAACTTTGTGTTTGCAGACTTCTATCCCCAAAGCCCTGGCTTCATGCCCTCCGGGATGGGTCCTCCCGGGTCACATTGAGGACTGTGCCTGCCCTCCCAAAGGAAACTCTACCTGTCACAGTTGCACAGACCCTCCATGTTAGGAGACACCAGCAAGGCCCCTAAGTCCACCCCAATTGTGTAGGTAGCTCTGGACACAATTATGCAGTCTGACACACCCTAGGCACCTACCTCCAGGCATACCCCCATGTCAATGGGACTGAGTCTGATTATTGAACATGATATGCCCCTAGGACCTTCTTGGAACCCTAACTTAGGTTGGCAGGCATCTGTTACCAGAGGCCTCTTCTGGAATGGCAACATATGATCCGACACATGGTCCCTGAGCCACAAAAAAGAACACCTCCTGCAGTCAGAAGGAAACCTGGCCCTTGGGAGCTGTGTGCGACCCACCGGGTAGGAGAATCCTGCATGGGCCCTGAGTCCCTGCCACATTCTAAGGTCCCCCTGGACACAAACCAGCATTTAGACCCATCAGCATGAGACTCCCTGTCAACTCAGGCCCCTGGGCACTTCGCCCCAGAGCCACCAGATCAAAACTGCCATGTTCCTGGGCTGCAATGGTAACCTGAGGTGGGCTTCCCAGCCATCCATGTGGAGAGCCCTGCTCTCACACCTTTCCATATGGGGGAGACTGGAGCCATCAAAACTGACACAGCCTGTCCTGCAGAGGGAAACATTTCTGTTCAGAGCAGCTCACACGCCCCCACGTGGGAAAACCTCCATGGCCTCATGAGGCCACCCCTCTGTTAGTCGGCCTTCATGGACACAAACTCCAGCGTGAGCAAACATCTGACACTCGCCCTTCCTCAGGTGCTGGAGATCTCGATTCAGTCGCTGCACATGGAACTGCCATGTGCTTTGCACTGAACTTAACAATATCTTGTATTTTCAGACTTCCCTCCTCACGCTCCTGGCCTGTAAGTCCTCCAAATTGTTCTGAAAACACAAGCAAGGATTATGTACCTCCCCGAGTGCTCAGACGGCCCACTCCTTAGAGGCTCAAATCTCTGCCTATGGGGGAGCTGGAAGCACAAAACACTACTCCTGCTCCCCATGGCAGGAAAACTTGCTGTGGGGATGGGAGTCAAACCCTCAGAGTAGGAGCCAGCTGCATGGCCCATGTCACCACGCTCACCCAGGAGGGCCACCCTGGGCACAAACAGGCATTGTGACCCTCAGCCTGAGTCCGCTTTCAAACAAGTCCCCTTGGTAGCTGGACCAGGAGCCTGCATATTGGTCTGTCCATGCCCCAGGCCCAAATCCTAACACCCAGTTGGTTCTCCAGGGGCCCGTACCTACGACCTGTCTATGGAATCCCCGCTTTGGCGGGAATCCTGAGATGGAAAACAGCACTCTTCCCTTCCACCAGAATGACACCAAACTCTTGGGAGTTGGGGAGAATCCCCACAGAGGAAGAATCTCACATGGTCGCCTTGAGGCCACCCCTAAATTTTGTGGCCTTCCTGGACACACAATCCAGATTGTAAAGCCTGCGCTACCACCTCCCAGTCACCCTAATTTCAAATCTGAAGGTACTTCCCTCAGGGTCGGCAGATCGGGCCTGCCATCACCTCACCCCTAACCCTAACCCAAGTTTGTGTTTGCAGTCTTCTTTTCCCAATGCCCTGGTTCACATGCCCTCCAGAACAGGGCCTCTGGAGCCACACTGCAGGCTTGTGCCTGGCCTCCTAAAGGAAACTCTGCTCGTCACAGTTGTCCAAAACCTCCAGATTAGGAGTCACCCACAAGACCCCTGAGCTCACCCCAATTTCGTCAGGACTCTGGACAAATAGCACCTCCTGACACTCTGAGCACCTACCTCCAGGCAGAAACCCAGGTCAATGGCCCTGAATCAGAAGATTGAACCTCACATGCACCTAGAGTCTCTTTGGAACCCTAGCTTAGTTTGGCAGGCATCTCTCCTCAGAGGTCTGTTCTCAAATACCAACATATGATCTAATATGTGGTTCCTGAGCCACAAAACAGAACACCTCTTGTCCCCAGATGGAAACCTGGCTCTTGCGAGCTGTGTCCAACCTTCATGGTAGGAGAATTATGAATGTTCCTGAGTCACCGCCACATTCTCTGGTCTCCCTGGACACAAACCAGCATTGGGACCCACAGCGTGAGACTCCATGTCAACTCTGCCCCCTTGGTACTTCGCCCCACAGCCACCAGGTCGAACCTGCCATGTTCCTAGGCTGCAATGGGAACATGAGTTGGTCATGTAGGCATCCCTGCAGAGAGCTCTGCCATCTAGTCTTTCCATATGGGGGGCCCTGGAGCCATCAACCCGGATCCCCCTGTCCCCCAGAAGGAAACCTTGCCATTTGCAACAGGTCACAAGACCCAGCGTGGTGAAACCTCCATGGCCTTATTACACCACCCCTCCATTAGTCGGCCATTATGGACAAAAACTTCAGCAGGAGCGACATCTGACACTCGTCCTTACTCTGTTGCTAAGATGTCGAATCATCTGATGCACATTGGAACTGCCATGCGTTCGGCACTGAACTTAAATGTAGCTTATGTTGTCAGATTTTTGTCCTCACACTCCTGGACTGCAAGCCCTCCAATTTGTTCTGAAAACACAATCACGGGTTAGGTTTCAGGCTAAGGGTTCAGAAGGCCCTCTCTTCAGAGGATGAGTTGAGATCTCCTGCATCTGTAGTAAAGGCAAGATTCAGATGGTGGCTCAGACTGGATTTTGTGTCCATCATGGCCCCTTAATGGATGGGTGGCCTAATGAGCCATTGAGGTTTTTCCCACGCGGGGAGTTGTGAGCTGTTCCAAAGCAGAAGCTTGCTTTTGCGGGACAGGAGAGTCCTGTTGCATGGTCCATCTATGCCCCATACAGAAAGTTTCGAGAGCAGGGCTTTAAGGATAGATGCCTGGAAGCCCTACCTCACATTCCCGTGGGCTCCTAGGGACAAGGCAGGTTCGATCTGCTGGCTCTGGGGCAAGCTACCCAGAGGGCTGTGTTGAAATGGACTCTCCACAGGATGGGACATCATGTGGCTTTGTGTCCATGGAGACCTTGGATTTTGATGTTGGCTCAGGGTCCCTGAAGGATTCTCTTACTCACAGGGTTTTACATAGCTCCAAATAGCAAGGTTCCCATGTGGAGGCGAGAGGTGTTTGTTTTGTGCCTCAGGAAATCCCCATATGCTGGTATTCAAAACCAGGCCTCTGAGGAGAAATAGGCTGGAAACCTAAGCTAGAGTTCAGATGAGGGTCTAGGGGCCTGTCTGGGTCAATCTTCTGTCTCTGGGGACATTTGCCTGTGTGTCTGAATGGGGATAGTTTCTCAGATTGTGTCATAATGCACCTTCTTTTCCAGGGAGGACTCCCCTAGTAGGATCCCCTCAGGGGCTTTGTAGGTTTCTCCTAATCTGTAAGGTTGTAACCAATGGAATGGGCTCAGTTTCCTTCGTGAAGGCAGGCATAGTTGGGCGGTGTGACTCCAGAGGCCCCTGCTTGGATGGTGTGTTGGACAGGGCTATGGGGACAGAAGTCTGTAAACACAAACACACCTTAGGTTTGGGGCCGAGGGTATGGCAGGCCCCATCTACAGACCCATAGAGGAGCTCCTCTGGGTGTGATATAAGGACGAGTGTGAGGCGGTAGCTCAGGCTTTTTTTCTCTGGATTTTGTGTCAAGGATGGCCGTGGAATGTAGAAGTGGCCTTATGGGCCATGGACGATTCACCCTCTCTGGGGATTTTTGACCAGCTCCCAATTGTGTGGGGTCATTCTGTGGTAGGAACGAGTCTTGTTTTCCATCTGAGTTGTCCCTCAAAAGATGGATTCTAGAGCAGAGCCCTGGGTATGGGTGACTAGAAAACCAGACCTTTGGTTAGGATTGGGGCCTACAGGCATGGTGACCCCAATAAGCCATGGGTCCAGCCATTACGAGGCCTTATTTGAAAAGGGGGCTCATGCTTAGGGTCACAATGCATGTTTGTGCCCACGGCGGCCCTCAAGCATGGGTGTGGCTTCATGGGCTGTGCAGGTTTATCCTACTCAGAGCATTTGACTTTGACACCCATCAGAATCCCAACAGCAAGGTTTCATGCCATGGGAAAGGAAGAGTTCTGTTTGGTGCATCAGGCTCCCCTAGGTGAAGGGTTTTGAGATAAGGTCTAGGTTTATGTTGTGTCTGTTATCAAAGGAATGAGTCTGAGACAAAATGAAAGGTATGTAGAGTTTTATTCATGCCAAGCATCAAGAATTGACTGACCAGTGAGGGCCACCTCTAAAGAGAGCGACCACTCCCAATCTTACAGGCTACCTTTTATTGGGTAAAATGATACCCATATCTTGGTATCTCAACCCACTGGATTTGTGTGTCTCTTTAGGATTGGCTAGGTCCATCTGGTCTTGTGACTTGTTATTCAAGATTACCCCATATTAGTAACTGTTACAAATAGTACTTTCTGGGAAGGCTTACTCAGTTAACCTACTCAGTGTGAATAATAAGATCTTCATCCTTCCCAAGATGGAATCATTTTGATTTGGGCAAGAACTTCTCACTGTTACAAGCAGTACTTCCTACTGATTAGATGTCTCCATCTGGCCTGACTCGTCATTGTATTCTGGGCTCTGTTATCAGACACTAGCCGATAACATTTTAAGGGTTTCCCGGAGTTGCTTTTAAGTAAGTTTCTCTGGGGGAGGTTGATTTAAGTTTACTGCACAGACAACAAAATGCCTATTTAACTGAAATGGGGTTGCTCTGGCTAAATAGTTCCTTACATTCCCCCTTTTCTTGGAAATTAGTCAAATCCTTGACTTTAAGCTTGTTTTATGTCCTCCTGGTGTAGGGGGTTATATTGAACTTGTAGGATTGACATTTTTATTGCTCCAATTCTCTTCTGTACTAATGACATAAGGGCATTTATAATGCATGGGCCAAAAGGCAACATTAGTAATAGTATAACCAGGGGGTCTGCAATTGCTGATATTAGGGAATTCATCCACGGAGACCAGTTGAACAAACTTTCATACCATCCCTGGTATCTCTTGCATTGTTGTTCACGCTCATCTAGTTTCCTTTTAATGGCTCCCAGACTGTTTTTAATGACTCTGGTGTGATTTACCTAGAAGCAGCATTCTTCTCCTAGGGCTACACAAAGCCCCCCTTTTTCTAGGAATACTATGTCGAGCCCTCTTCTACATTGCAGTACTACTTTGCAGTACTACTTTGCAGCTAAAGAGCTCAAAGAATCAGTTAGCTTTTCTATATTTTCATGCATATGGCGTTTGTCAGCATCTACTTGGGACTCAAGAGCCTCAAAATCTACCTTTTCCTTCATTACAGCTGCTCTTCCTACTGCTGTGGACCCTGCTATCCCTGCCACAACCAGTGCTGGAATTAAGATGGGAACCACACGCTTTGTCCATTTTATCCCTGCAGCAAGATGTTGGAACCCCTAGGGTCCTCCATAATAATCGATTCGGGGAAGAATATGGGCAGTTATGCAGAGTTCATTCTAGGAATAGTTTTGGAACAAAGCGAGATTAAGGCAGGACATGAGTCCTGAACTGCAAGCAAACCAGGCTCAGGTAGGGGCCTTAAGGAAGTTAGTGAAGATGGTAGGGACTATTATGGTCTCACATAAGTCTTTATATGGGGAAGCTTGTCTTCCTTTTTGTGTCACAAGGCAAAGTCCCTTTCCTTCTATATCTCCTAGGTTTAGTCTAGTACCTTTCCCCACTCACAAGAGTCATAAGAACTTTCATTTTTAATCTCTTCCTTTCAAGTCCCTATGGTAAGATTGACCCCTATTCCAATATAATATGGGGGCTGAGGGTTTAAGCATAGCCAACAGTCTCTAGTAGTATTAGGGTCTGTAGTATTTAAAAATCTAAATATTGAATCTACCAGTGGGAGTAAAACTTTGGCTGCACTGTCGTCATTGTCAACACTATCTTTTTTAGCCTTCTTGACAGTCGTTTTTGGGGATGGGGTGGCAGGTGGTATGGTTGGTTTTGGTGTTTTAGGAGGATTTAATACTGGGTTTAGCCCTATAGGCCAGGGTGGCTCCCTAATCTTTATATTTTGGGTGGTGAATTGTCCGCTTCTCTCTGTGTCAGTTTCATAATATCTGAGGCCCCAGGATTGGCCATACTCCCAAAGATGGCCTTTGGGGTTGGTGGTTGTAATAGTTATATTTGTACAAAACGTCCCATATTGCCAGGATGCGGTTGAGGGGAATATCCCCCCAGTCAAATTCCCAACAAATTCTTTTTGTGTTACACAGTTGTTTATCCTTGTGGGTACTACAGTTATATGGGGATCGTGGTTTGTTCCCCATTAAGAGGCTATTGTCTCACAACCCCATTGTGCACAGTAATAGTCTGAGGCTCCGCCACATCCTGTATAGACTCCTGTGCTAGGACACATGTAGTAAGGGGCATATGTTACACAGGGGGTTATGGGCACCAGTTTATATATGGTTACATTAAATAGCACAGTCGGCTGATGAGATAGCCATTCACTGCTTTGTATAACCTTTTCCACTTTTCCTAATTCTGTTGTCTAATTTCCCATCTATACTTTCCTGTCTTCTGAGGTGACTCAGAAGCTCTTACACAAACAGGTAACAATAGGAGCAATAATAAACTCAATGAACTCATTGTCTTTGTGTCTTAGCTTCAGTCCATAGTTGGCGGGGTCCATCAGCAGTGGCTTCCATCTATGAGGGGCGTCCTTTCTTTGGATCATTTGATATGACACACATGAATCCAGGCCCTGATTCCTTCTAATTTTACTTCCATGGGGGTGGTCAGGATGACAGAAAATGGTCCCTTCCAGTGAGGCTCCAAATTTTCTACTTGACAACAATGTATCGAAACCAAGTCCTCAGGTTGGTAAGGATGTGGATCCACCTCCATCTCCATCTCAGTGTAGACAGCTCGGATCCCTGTGTGGGTTCTTTTTAAGACAAACTGTAGTGCCTGCAGTGACTGGAGTACAGACTGATCAGTCATTTATGCTAGGGCAACCTCTTGTAGCCGTGACCAGAACAAAGTGGGTCTCCCGAACATTATGTCAAATGGGGTAATCCTGTTTAAGTAGGGTATACATCGCACCCTAAGGAGGGTGAGGGGAAGAAGACCAACCCATCCACCGCCAGTCTCCAGAATTAACTTTGTCAAAGTCTCTTTAAGAGTACGGTTCATTCTCTCTATTTGTCCGGAGCTCTGGGGCTGGTAGGCACAGTGTAGTTTCCAATTAGTGCCCATGGCCCTGGCCAATGACTGTGAAACTGAACTTACAAATGCAGGGCCATTGTCTGACCCGATGATGAGAGGCAACCCAAACCTAGGAATTGTTTCTTCTAGTAGCTTTTTGGCTATCACTCCTGCCATCTCATGTTTGGCAGAAAAAGCCTCTACCCAGCCTGAGAAGGTATCCATAAAAACTAACATATACTTGGGTCCATATTTTCCCTGTTTCATCTCTGTAAAATCCACTTCCCAATAAATTCCTGGTTCCTTACCTCTTTCTCTTTTCCCTCTTCCTGTCCTAATTCCTCCCGCATTTACCGCCTGACATTGAGCACATCTATCAACCACATCATGAGTCATATGCCCTAATTTAGAAACCTGGAATTGCTTGCCCATAAGCTCCTTAAGCTTTCGTGTCCCTAAGTGAGTGCCCTGATGTATTTGGCTTACTAATTTTTTCCTTAGTCTTCAAGGAAGAATTAACTTTCTATCCTAGTCTTGGTCCAATCCCCTTCATAGTCTAATTTAACCAATTTTTGTAAATATTTTAAATCTTCCTCTGAATAGTCTGGTTTTTCTGGCAGGGCTGGAGCCAGGAGTGTAGCCAGTTCTTGTGCCTGTTCTCGGAATGCTTGTATTGTGGCTCAATCTGCTAAGTGGTTTCCTTTTGAAATCAGATCGGTCCCCTTTTTGTGCCCCGGGCAATGCATAATGTCCTACCCTTTCGGATCACAAATAGCCTGGAGGAGAGCCATTATTTCTTCTGTGTTTTTAATTCCTTTTCCTTCTGTTGTTAATAGAC
Organism: Meles meles; assembly: GCF_922984935.1. Lineage (NCBI taxonomy): Eukaryota > Metazoa > Chordata > Mammalia > Carnivora > Mustelidae > Meles > Meles meles. The sequence goes on from NW_025721195.1 coordinate 247,598, forward strand.
GCTTTAAAAAAAAATAACCCCATGTACATGGAGAGTAGCAAAGGCATACCTGCTGTCTGTATAGATGTTGGAGTTCTTAACCTTAGCCATCTGCAGTGCCTTGGTGAGTGCAATCAGTTCTGCTTTTTGTGCCGAAGTTCCATGTGGCAGGGTTGCCTTTCAGAGCTCCTGTTCAGGAGAAACCACTGCAGTCCCTGCATACCTCTTTCCATCCACCATGTAGCTACCTGTCTGTAAACAGAGTCATCTCCCCATCTGGGAGGGGATTGTCTCTGAGATCCAGCCTTCTTCCTGTGACTTGGGTTAGGACCTCCCTGCAGTCTTGTTGGTGGTCATCCAGCTACTCCGGCAGCAGCGTGGCTGTATTTAGCACCGCCGGATGTCGGAAAGTCACTTTCAGTTGGATGAGGAGAAGGGTCTGATACCCCGTCACTTGGGTGTTTTTCATCCACTGATCTGGTGAAGTCCAGAGAAGGCCCTCAATAGTGTGAGTGGTGGTCAAGATGAGATTTTGACCCAAAGTCAATTTACTTGCATCCTTGACCAGGAGGGCTGTGGCAGCAATTATGAGGAGGCAGTGGGGGAACCCAGCTGCTGCTGGATCTAGTTTCTTGCTAAGATAGGCTACTGGCCTTGCCAAGGCCCCAGGGTCTGAGTCAAACAAAACTCCTTTGGCCACCCCTGCCTTTTCATCCACATATAAGTGGAAGGGCTAGGTAACATCTGGGACGGCCTATGCTGGGGCATTCAGTAAGTCTGTTTTTCATTCCCAAAATGCCCCTTCTGCCTCAGCAGTCCACTCTACCATAGTGAGTCCTCCTTTAGTCAGTTCGTAGAGAGGTAGGGCAATCTCCACGAACCACAGTATCCACAGTCTGCAGTAGCCCGCTGTCCCAAGAAACTCCCTCACTTGTTGGAGTGTGGTGGGTGGGGGTATTGGGTGATCACCTGTTTCCTGGACTCAGACAGTTAATGAACCCCCTTGTGGAGATCAAAGCCTAGACAAGTGGCATGACTCTGACAGAGCTGTGCTTTCCTTGCTGACACCAGATACCCTTTCTCCTGCAGAGTCTGTAAGAGAGCTCTCGTCCCTGGCAAGCATGACTCATAGTCCTCAGTGGCTATTAGCAAGTCATCAACATACTGTATCAGAGTGACTCCCGGGTTTGAGGTCTTGTAGTCATGGAAATCCTCTTGTAGGTCCATCGAAGAAGATGGTGGGTAAGTGCTTTAATCCTTGGGTAAGTCTTGTCCAGGTGAGCTGGCCCTGGAATCCTTCCTGTGGGTCAGACCACTCAAAAGCAAAGAGGGGTTGAGACTCCTTTGCCAAAGTTTTGTAGAAAAATGCATCTTTGGGATCTAAGATGGTATACACAGTTCTTTTGGGGGCCAGGATATATAGGGGTGAGGCACCATCGGGTAGATATCTTCAACCCATTTATTAACTTCCCGCAAGTCCTGAACAGGTCTGTAATCCCCAGTCTCTGCTTTTTTGATGGTCAGCAAAGGATTGTTCCATAGAGACTTGCAAGGAACTAGGATTCCATCTCCTCGGAGGCAGTTAATGTGTTTTCTCATCCCTTCCTTTGCTTCCCAGGGGAGGGAGTACTGCTGGACGCAAATGGCCATAGCCGTCACTTTTAACTGTACCACTACTGGAGGCTGTCCTTGGTCAGACCAGGAGGCTTCCCTTCTGCCCAGAATTTGGGGAACTCAACCTGTAAGGTTTCGAGAAGGCTTCCCTCCCTTGTTTCTTTTGGTTTTGAGGCTGGCTCATAAAGGAGGTGTTCATCTATTGCTGCCATAAGCATTTGCACAGTGGTTTGTCTCAAAGTCACGGTCATGTCTCATTCTGAGAATTGAGCGCCAGCCTGTAATTTGTGGAGGAGATCCTTTCCCATCAGGTTATATGGGGCATTAGGGAGGACCAAGAATCGATGTTTGACAATTTCTTTTTTTTTTTTTAAGATTTTATTTATTTATTTGACAGAGAGAGAGATCACAAGTAGGCAGAGAGGGAGGCAGAGAGGCAGGCAGAGAGAGAGGAGGAAGCAGGCTCTCTGCGGAGCAGAGAGCCCGATGTGGGGCTCGATCCCAGGACCCTGAGATCATGACCTGAGCCGAAGGCAGCGGCTTAATCCACTGAGCCACCCAGGCGCCCCCAGATGTTTGACAATTTCTGATGCCAAATTTAAAGTCCTTTCTGTTGTCCATTTATGTTTTTCTATGCCATTTGCCCCTTGTACCCAGACTTCCTCTCCATATAATTTTCCCATAGACTTTAGTAATGATGAAAATTGGGCTCCTGTGTCCACCAGAAAATCAATTGATTTCCCTTCCACCTCAATTTTAACCCAAGGTTCGGGGAGGGACTCCGAACCATGGCCCCTTTAGTCTTTGGTGACCAGTATTGCCATCTTCTTTTTAGGGCACTCCCTGGCCCAGTGTCCTTTTTTCCTTGCAGTAATCACAATGATCTGAATCTAAGTCTTCCTGCCTGCTTTATCTGTGCTTAGGCTTTTCTTTCCATGGACCATCCCCTACCTGCCTTTTCCCTCTCCAGTGAGCTTTTTTCCCCTGTCTCCTTCCTGCCTCATGTAATGCCAAAATTTTATCTATTTTTCTAATCTGTTTTCCATCTTCTTGTGTATCCCTATTGTTAAACACCTTTTCTTCTATTCCCACTAACTCAGTCAGATTCTTTCCTTCAAATCCTTCAATTCTCTGAAGTTTTCTCCTTATGTCTGTGGCTGACTGACTGGCAAGGCAAGATTTATTGTTGTCTGATTTTCAGGCACCTCAGCATCGATTGGGCTTTACATTTTATAAGCTTCAATAAGCCTCTCTAGAAAAGTCCCCAGAGACTCATCCTTACCTTGAGTCACTGCACTAATTTTAGATAAATTTATGAGTCTCCTTGCAGCCGCACGGAGACCTCCCAGCAGAGCCTGACAGTAGAAATGTAAGTTCTCCTTACCTTCATCAGAATTTGGATTCCAGTCAGTGGGTTCCTTTGGGAAGTAGTCTTCCATTTGCCGGGGATCAAGGTCCCGGCCAAGTCTTTCACTTATCACCTTATGGGTATCTTGCAAATGCGATCCCTCTCTTTTGCATTAAAAAGGGCCATAAGAAGCTGCTGAATATCCACCCAGGTGGGTTGTTGGGTAAGAAAGACAGTCTCCAAGAGACTAATTAAATCCTGAGGGTGGACAGAGAGGGATTTTTGTTGGGCCTTCCAGTTATAGATATCAGAAGAGGGAAAAGGGATATAGGTTAAGTGAGGGCGACCTCTCCCGTCTGGCAGAGTGACCTCACAGAGAGGCAGCATCAGTGCCAGTAAAGCCGGTGGGTAGAGGGTAGCAGAAGGGGGTAGAGGGAAGGGGAAGGATCAGGGCGGTCTTTCTGCTCAGTAGTCCCATAGGTGGATCCTGGCCGCATATGTGGTAAACTGGTAAAGGGTCTTGAGGCTGAGAGTCAGGTTTACGGGATGGATAAGAAGGGGGAGAATCCATGTCCTCCACATCTGATGGAGGCAGGATGGTCTTTCTTGGTTCCCCCTTATCTTTCTGTTCTGGTTTTGGTGATCTGACCTGCCTTAGAGGGAGAGAAATGGTTTTGTTAGTAGGGAGAAGGAGAGACTTGAGCCATGACAGTGGATCTTCCACCAGGTATTGTCAGGCAACAATGTACGATATTTTGTCTCGATGGAAATCAAAGACCTTACTCTGTGTAGAGTAGATTAGATTCAAGGCAAATGATCCTTCTGGTGGCCATCCTGTGGAGAAAATGGGCCACTCCAATTGGCAGAGTGTTTTTAGTTTTCCTGCATAAACCTTGTCACCTGACTGGGTGGCTTTACCTTGAAAGTCCTTGAAATGCTGAAGAACAAGACTTAGGGGTGTCACGGGTCTCTTACTCTCCGCTTGCCCCATTTCTTCAAGCACAACAAACAACACAACAGACGACAACAACAACAAAAACAAAAACAGAAAAAAAAACAAAAACAAAAACAAACATACAAAAAACAAGACAAAGACAACCGCAGACCCAGCGGCCCTTCCTCAATCAGATATAAAGTCTAAGAGTGTGCAAGATATAATTCCAACTCAAAACATAAGCTGCGGCTGGTGGGGATTTTCTTGGTCCCCTGACCGCCTAGGGGGACTTGAACCCCTGGTGATACCTAGGGGGACACGAACCCCTGGTGACCACCTAAGGAGACTTGAAACCCCGGTGACCGCTTAGGGGGACTTGAACCCCCTGGCAGGTCCTTGACCTCCTAGGAGGACTTGAAGCCCCTGGCAGGTCCTTGACAGCCGAGAGGGACTCGAACACCCTGATGATCTACCAGTCTAGGGATGGGGCGTCCCCACATCCACTCCAGCCCTGGGGAGCAATACTGTGTCCAGATTCTCCCCTTTGGGCCATACCCCTGGAGGTCTGCAACCAGACAGACAGAGTCTCGAAGGATGGGGTCTCGAGATATTACCTTGGGGGCTTTTCACAGGAATTCTGATGCTGGCTCAGTTCTCATTGTTTGGATCTGTAATGAGTCCCCAATGTTGGGTCCATTATCAAAGGAATGAGACTGAGACAAATGAAAGTTATGTAGAGTTTTATTCATGCCAAGCATCAAGAATTGACTGACCAGACAGGGCCAGTCTAAAGAGAGCCACCACACCTAGTCTTACAGGCTACCTTTTATTGGGTAAAACTGAAACCCATATCTTGGTATCTCAACCCACTGGGTTTGTGTGTCTCTTGCAGATTGACTAGGTCCATCTGGTCTTGTGACTTGTTATTCAAGATTACCCCATATTAGCAAATATTGCAAATAGTACTTTCTGGGAAGGCTTAGTCAGATAACATATTCAGTGTGAATAATAAGATCGTCGTCCTTCCCAAGATGGAGTCATTTTGGTTTGGGCAAGACCTTCTCACTGTTACAAACAGTACTTCATACTGATTAGATGTCTCCATCTGGCCTGATTCATCATTGTATTCTGGGCTCTGTTACCAGACACTAGCCGACTACATTTTAATGGTTTCCCAGAGTTGCTTTTAAGTAAGTTTCTCTGGTGGAGGTCTATTTAAGTTTACTGCACAGACAACACAATGGCTGTTTAAATTAAATGGAGTCGCTCTGGCTAAAGAGGTCCTTACAGTTCATATGCCTGAAAACCAGGTTGGGAAGAGATGGTAGACTATGGCTATGGTGGGTGCAATCTCTGGGATATGCGGCCAGCTGTCTGTGTGTCTGAGTGGAGGTAGTTGCTCAGATTGTGTCAGAATACGCCTTTTTGTCCAGGGTGGCCTATAGGATTGGAATGGCCTTGGGGGCCTTGTAGGTTTCTCCTAATCTGCAGGGTTGTGGCCAATGGAATGGGCACAAGTTCCTTGGAGAAGGCAGGCACTGCCCTGCAGTGTTGCTCCAGAGGACCCAGCCTGGAGGGTGTGTGGGCCAGGGCTGTGGGGACAGAAGTCTGAAAACACAAACTTGGCTTAGGTTTCGGGTCGAGGGTAAGGCAGGCCCGGTCTATAGACCATGAGGGTAGCTCCTGTGGATATAAAATAAGGGCGAGTGTGAGTCAGTAGCTTGGGCTTTTTCTCTGGATTTTGTATAAAGGATGGCCATGGAATGTAGGGGCACCTCATGGGCTTTGGACTATTCTCCCTTTCTGGGGATTTTTGCCCAGTTCCCAATAGTTTGGGGTCATTCTCTGGGTATGGAGGAGTACTGTTTTCTGTCTCAGGTGTCCCTCAAAAAGAGGGATTCCAGAGCAGAGGCCTGGGTATGGGCAACTGGAAAACCTGACCTTGGGTTAGTATTGGGGCCTAGGGCCATGGCAACCCCAATATGCCATGGGTCCCACCACTGAGAGGCCTTCATAGTGGGACTCACAATTCGTTTCTATGCCCAAGGCGCCCCTCACCCATGGGCGTGACCTCATGGGCCATACAGGTTTATCCTATTCAGATCGTTTGACTTTGACACCCATCAGCATCCCAACAGCAAGGTTTCTTGCCATGGGGAAGGAGTTCTGTTTAGTGCATCAGGTTCCCTCAGGTGCAAGGATTTGAGGTAAGGTCTAGATTCAGATGCCTGAAAATTCAGGTTGGGAAGAGATGAAGGCAGAGGGCCATGGCCTGTCTGATGTGCTGGATATGCGGCCAGCTGTGTGAGTGTCTGACGGGAGGTCTGGGCTCAGGCTGTGTCCGACAGAGCATTAGTGCACAGGGCCTTCTATGAATCTGGGGTGCAGTCGAGGTCGTACAGGTTGATCATCATTTGGGGTTTCTGGGCAGGCCAATAGGGCATTTTTTCTTCTGGTGTCCAGGCAGAGTGCAGCATTGTGGCTCCAGAATGCCCAATCTGGAGGTTTTGTGGGCCAGGATTGTGAGGACAGAAGTCTGAAAGCACAAGCTAGGGTTAGGTTTAGGTTAGGTTTAGGGCCGAGGGCATCACATGCCCAATCTGCACAATTCAAAGATACATCTCCAGCATCTGAAGTAAGGGTGAGTGTCAGACGTTGGCTCAGGCTGGAGTTGTTCTCCACGATGACAGCCTAATGGAGGGGGGGCTCAATAGGACATGGAGGTTTTCCCACTCTGGGTTTTGTGATATGCTCCACAGAAGAAAGTTTCCTTTTGTGGGACAGAGAGAGTCCTGTTAGTTGGCTCAAGTGTCCCTCCATACTGAAATATTGAAAGCAGGGTTCTATGTATGGATGCCTGGAAACCCCACTTCGTGTGACAGTTGGAGTCTGGGAAGGAGGCAGGTTCTATCTGTTGGTTCTGGTGTGAGCTACCCAGGGGGTTGAGTTGAAATGGAGTCTCATTCTGATGGGTCACAATGCAGATTTTTGTCCAGGGAGATCTTGGAATGTGGCGGTGGCTCAGGTGCCATGCAAGATTCCCAGCGCTGAGGGTTTTACACAGCTCCAAATAGCAAGGTATCCATCTGGGGACAGGAGGTGTTGTTTTGTGGCTCTGAGATTTCCAATATGTTGGTATTTGAGACCATGCCTCTGAGAATAGATTCCTGAAAACCTAAGATACGTCTAGATAGTGCCTAGGGGCATGTCTTGTTCAATCTCTTGTCTTGGGAATCATCTACCTTCGTGTCTGACTAGAGTTAGGTGCTCAGGGTGTGTCAGACTGCACATTTTTGTCCTGTGCAGCCTACAAGATTAGGGTGGGCTTTGCAGGTTATTCCTAATCTGGAGGATTTGGGCACCTGTAAAGGATACACTTTCTTTGGGAGACCAGGTTCAGTCCTGCGGTGTGGTTTCAGAGGGTTTGTGGGCCAGGGCTCTCGGAACAGCAGTCTGAAATTACAAACTAGGGATAGTTTTAGGGCTGAGTCTATGGCAGGCCCAATCTGCAGACCCTGAGGTGAGCTCATCAGGATATGAACTTAGGGCTATTGTAGGCATTACCTCAGGCTTTTGTCTCTGGATTTTGTGTCTAGGATGGCTGAGTACTGTAGTGGTGGCTTCATGGGGCCATGGAAGATTCTCCCTCTCTGGGGTTGTTCCTATATCCCAATAGTTTGCTGTCATTGTGGGGGAAAGGGGGAGTCCTGTTTTCTGTCCTGGGGTCCCCCAAAAGGACGGATTCCAGACAAGGCTCTGGTAACAGGTTCCTGAGAACCCCAACTTGGGTTAAGATTTGAGCCTAGGGATATGGAGCACGCAGTCCCTTATGTGATGGCTCTTGGGACAGCTACTGAGGGGCTTATTTGAAAATGGGGCACAGGGTGAGGGTGACAATGCGTGTTTCTGCCCAGGGATACACTCAAGAGTGGGCGTAGTCTCATGGTCCATGAACTTCTCTCCTTCTCTGAGGGTTTTACAACCATCCCAACAGCAAGGTTTCCTGCATTGGGGAAGGAGTTCTGTTTTGTGCATCAGGTTCCCCCATATGCAGGGATTTGTGATAAGGTATGGAGACAGATGCCTGAAAGCCCAGGTTGGGTAGAGATTATGTACAAGGGACCTGGCAGGTCCAATTGCTGGATAAGCAGCCAGCTCTCTGGGTGCCTGAGAGGAGGTCAGGGCTCAGGCTGTTTCAGACAGAGCATTAGTACACAGCGTGGCCTCTAAAAGTATTGTGCCATTGACGAGGGACGTGCAGGTTGATCTTCTTTTGGGGTTTTTGTGCAACCCCATACGGCATTTTTTCTTTCTGGTGGGCAGGCAGAGTGCTGAGTTATGCCTCCAGAATTCCCAATCTGGAGGGCTTGTGGGCGAGGAGTGTGAGGGCAGAAGTATGAAAACACAAGTGTGTTAGGTTCAGGGGCTAGGGAATGGCAGGCCCAATCTAGAGGATGAGGCGAGATCCTCAGCATCTGAAGAAAGGGTGAGTTAAGACGTTCATTCAGCCTGCAGTGTATGTCCATGATGGACGCCTAATGTAGGGGTGGCATCATGATGCCATGGGGGTTTTCTCCTCTCTGCAGGTTGTGAGTTGCTCCAAACATCATGATTTCATTTTCAGGACAGAGGCAGTATGTTTGTTGTCTCAAGTTTTCCTCATATGGAAACATTCCAGAACAGGACTCTACCTATGGATGTCTGCAATCCCCAACTTGGATTACCATGTGATCGTAGAAACATGACAGGTTTGATCTGCTGGCTCTGGGACAAGCTACCCTGGGGGCTGAGTTGCAATGGAGAATCGTGCTGATGGGTCACAATGTGGGTTTCTGTCCAGGGAGACCTTCAAATGTGGTGGTGACTATGGGACCCTGCAGGTTTCTCCTAACCTGAGGGTTTTTACACAGCTCCAATTAGCAAGGTTTCCTCTGGGGACAAGAGATTTTGTTTGTGGCTCAGGGGTTTCCCCTAAGTTGGTATCTGAGACCAGGCCTCTGGAGACAGATGCCTGGAAACCTATGCTAGGGTAGAGATGAGAGCCTAGGTTCATGTGAGGTTCAATCTTCTGTCTCTTGGGTCATCTACCTGGGTGTCTGACTGCAGGTAGGTGCTCAGAGCGTTTCAGACTGGACATTTTGGTCCAGGGTGTCCTACGAAATTGCGGTGGCCTTGGGGGCCTTGCAGGTTTCTCCTAATCTGGAGGGTTTTGGCTACGGTATAGGGCACAGTTTTCTTCAGGAGGCCAGGCACAGTCCTATCTGAAAACACAAACTCGGGATAGGACTAGTGTCGAGGGTATGGCTGGCCCAATCTGCATACCCTGAGGTGAGCTCCTTAGGATCTGAAATTAGGGCTTTGATACTTTGGTATCATTCTGAGGGAAAGGAGGGCTAACTCATTGATGAAACCCAAACATGGACACTAATACACATCTGTCACTGTCCTAAGACCCAACTTCCAGTCAGCCACTAATGTACCTGGCCCCATACTCAACATATTGGACCTGCCATGGCTCTAGTCCCTAATGCTAAACCTAGATTTGGTTTTCAGGCATCAATACCCAAAGTCCTGCTCTCAGAACCCTCCATATGTGGATCCTTGAGGTATACAGTAGGCCCCCAAATCTCTCTGAGAATGAATCCATTCTATTTGGAGCTGTACAAAACCTCAGAGAAGGAGAAACCTCCATGGCGCCTGGAGGCCACGCACAGATTTGGCAGCCCTAATAGTCAGAAATTCTAGTCTGGTGTGAGCGAATGTCTGACCCTCGCCCTAACTTTATATTTGGGGGATCTCGACTCAGCATCTGAAGAATTGGGATCCATGTCCTACACCCTAACCATACATCTAGCTTGGGTTTTCAGAATTCCATCCCTTGAGTCCTGGAAAGCAAGCCCTCCAGATTGGGGAATTTGGAGCCACACCATAAGACTGTCTCTGCCTTCCAGAAGGAAACCATGCCAAATAGAACTGCACAAAACACCTAGATTACAGGAAACGTGCATGACCCCAATGCCACACCACATTCATATGCCACCATGGACAGTAATAGGCAGTCTGACACAAACTGAATTCCATCTTCCAGTCAGCCACTGAGACAGCTGGCCCCAGGGCCAGTACTTTGGATCTATCATTTCCCTAGGCCACAATCAAACCCTAGGTTGGGGTTTCAGGCATCCATATCCAGAGCCCTCTTCTGCAATTCCCCAGACGTGGGACCCCTGAGCCACAAAACAGAACTCCTCCTGCCCCCCCAGAAGGAAAACTTGCTTTTTGGAGCTATGTAAAGCCCTCAGAGTTGAAAGAAAAACATGTGGCCCCTTAGGCCACACCCAATTTTGCAGGTGCCCTGGAAAGAAACACCATTGTGATCCTTAGCCTTAGCCCCACTTTCAACACAGCGCCAAGTGAAGATCACTGCAGAGCCAGGATATAAGTCCCGCCATGCCACTAGCACCTAACATTAAATGTACCTTGGGTTTTCAGGTATCCATACTGGAATGCTGCAGTCAAGTCGCCCTGTATGTGCAACCCCTGAGCAGGACAGGACACCACCTATCCCCCATAACAGCCAAATTACTTGGAACTGCGCAAAAAGCCCAGAGTGGGAGAAAATGACACGGACACTTGAGGCCAACCCTACATTTGGCGGATCCCATGGACACAAACTCCAGCCTGAGAGAACACCTGACACTTGCTTAAACTCAGATCCCAGGGAGTTCGCCTCAGCGTCTGTAGATTGGGCCAGACATGTCCTAGGCCTTAAACCTAACCCTCAATTGGGTTTACAGACTTCTGTCCCAAGAGTCCTTGCCCACAATCAGTCCAGATAGAGACCCCGGAGCAACACCTTGGGACTCTGCCTACACTCTAGAAGGAAAACCATGCTCAGTGGAGCTTCACAAAAGATTAGGAGAAACACGCATGGTCAATGAGGCCATCTCCATTTTCTGAACCCGACCCTGGATACTAATACACATTCTGTCTCTTTGTGAGCCCATACCACCAGTCATCCACCCACATAGCTGGCCATGGGGTCAGCAGAGGGGAACTGCCATGCCCCTGGTCCCTAATTCTAACCCTAGTTTGGGTGTACATGCATTCATACCCAGATCCCTTCTACCAAAGCCCTCCATATGGGGACCCTGAGCCATACAACAGGACTCCACCTCTCTGCTAGAATGAAATCATACTATTTGGAGGTGCACAAATCCCCAGAGGAGGACAAATCTCCAGGGCCCCAGGAGACCACAGAAACATTCGGCAACCGTAGTGGACACAAATTCTACTCTGGTCTTAGCGAATGCCTGACACTCGCCCTAACTTCAGAACCTGGGGAGCTCACCTCAGCATCTGCAGAATGGAGATCCATTCCCTAGACACAAGCCATAAACCTAACTTGGGTTTTTAGAATTCCATGCCTTGATTGCTGGAATGCAAGCCCTCCAAATTGGGGACTCCTGAGTCACACCACAGGACTCTCTTTCCCTGCTCTTCAGAAGGAAACAATGCCTTATGGAGCTGCACAAAAGCCCTAGACTAGGGGAAACATACACTGTTCCCGATGCCACACCACTTTTGTATGCCACCCTGGACACTAATATGGAATCTGCCACAACCTGAGTCCCGTCCTCCAAATCAGCCTCTGGGACAGCTGGCCCCAGAGCCAGCATATAGGACCTGCCATGCCCCAGGCTTGAATCCTAACCCGATTTTGGGGTTTCAGGCAACCATAGCCAGATCTCTCCCCTCGAATCCTTTCACACTGGGGACTCTTGAGCCTCAAAAAATTCCTCCTGTCCCTCAGAAGGAAACCTTGAATTGTACAACTACGTAAAACCTTCAGAGTTGAAAGAAACCTGTATTGCCCCTGAGACCATGCCCACTTTTCAGGCCCCCTTGCACAAAAATACCCATTGTGATCCTTAGCCTGAGTCCCATTTTCAACACAGAACCAGGGGTACCTCACCCCAGAGCCAGGATATAAGGCCTGCCATGCCACTAAGACCTATCCCTAAACATAGGTTTGGGTTTTAGGCCATTACACTGGGAGCCCTGCTCTCAAATCCCTCCATTTGGGGGACCCCTGAGCCATAAAACAAGGCAGTACCTATCCCCAGTATAGGCCAACCTATTTAGAACTCTGCAAAAAACACAGAACTGGAGAAAACTCCATGGTCCCATGAGGCCACCCCCACATTCAGCCGATCACATGGACACAAACTCCAGCCTGAGCGACCTCCTGACACTCGCCTTAACCTCAGATCCCTGGGAGATCGCCTCAGCTTTTGTAGATTGGTCTTGCGATGCACTAGACCCTAATCCTAACCCTAGCTTGAGTTTTCAGATTTCAGTCCTGAGACCTGTCCCATAAGTCCCCCAGATAGAGAACTCTGGAGAAAATCATGGGACTCTCCCTACACTACAAATGGAAACTGTGCTCAGTGGAGATGCACAAAACCCCTGATTAGGAGAAATCTGCATGGCCAACGGGGCCACCCCCATTGGGGTGGGGGATACCCAATCCTACACATTCTGTGTCTTAGCCTTAGCCCCGACCTCCAGTCATCCACCCACTAGCTGGCCCCAGATTCAGCAGATCAGACCTGTCGTGCCCTAGTCCCTAAGGCTAACCCTTAGTTCAGTTTTCAGGCATCCATACCCAAAGCCCTTCTCTTGATTCCCTCCATATGGGGACATCTATGCCATACAACAGGACTCCACATCTCCGCCAGAATGAAATCATACCATTTGGAGCTGGCAAAATCCCCCAGAGCAGGAGAAACCTCCCTGGCAACAGGAGGCCACAAACATATTTGGCAACCCTAATAGACCAAAATTCTAGTCTGGTCTGAGGGAATGCCTGACACTAGCCCTAACATCACATTCAAGGAGGGGAGCCTGACTCAGCATCTGCAAACTGGAGATCCATGCCTTACACCTTAACCATACACTGAGTTAGGTTTTCCGAATTCCATGCCTTGAGTGCTGGAATGCAAGCCATCCACATTGGGGACTCCAGAACCACCCCACTGGACTCTTCTTGCCCTTCAGAGGGAAATTGTGCCATTTGGAGCTGCATAAAACACTGAGATATTGGCAAATGTACAAGAACCCCGATGCCACCCCACTTTCGTTCTCTACCCTGTACAATAATATGTAGTCTGACACAACCTGAGTCCCATCCTCCAATCAGCCCCCGGGACAGATGGCCAGAGAGCCTTCATATTGGACTTGCCATGGCCCTCTGTCCTAATCCTAACCCTAGATTGATGTTTCAGCATCCATATCCAGAGCCCTCCTCGCCAATCCCTTCACCTGGGGACACCTGAGAAACAGTACAGAATTCCTCCTGCCCCCCCCCACCAGAAGGAAACCTTGCTATTTGAAGCTATGTAAAACCCATAGGGTTGGAAGAAATCTGTGTTGCCCCTGAGGCCACGTCCACTTCTGCGGGCCACCCTGGACACAAACACCCATTGTGACCTTAGCCTGAGCCCCATTTTCAACAAAGCCCCATTTGTAGCTCACCCCAGAGCCAGGATATAAGGCCTTCCATGTCACTTGTTCCTAACCCAAAACGTAGGGTGGGTATTCAGGCATCCATACCCGGAGCCCTGCTCTCATCCCTCCATATGGGGGACACCTGAGCCATAAAACAGGACACCACCTATCCCCCAGAATAGACTGAACTATTTGGAACACACAAGTACCCCAGAGGTGGTGAGAACTCCTTGGCCACATGAACCATCTCCACATTTGGCATTTCACGTGGACAAAAACTCCAGCATGAGCCACCTTCTGACACTCCCCTTAACTTCAGATACATGGAAGCTCACCACAGCATCTGTAGAATGGGCCTGTGATGTCCTAGGTCCTAAACCTAAACCTCACATGGGTTCTCTGACTTCCGTCCCTAGAGTCTGGGCCCGCAAAACCTCCAGATAGACATATCCGGCGCCAAACCATGAGACTCTGTCTAACCTCCAGAGGAAACCATTATCAAAAGAGTGGCACAAAAACTCCAGATTAGGAGAAAACTGCATGGCCAACGAAGCCACCCACAATTTTTGGACCCCAACCATGGACACTAATACACATTATTTCCCTCAGTCTGTGCTCTGATCTCTAGTCAGACACCCATGTAGCTGGCTCCAGAATCAATAGATCGAACCTGCCATGCCCCTACTCCTTAATGCTAAACGTAGGTGTGATTTCACACATCCATACGCAGAGCCCATCTCTCAAATCCCTCCATAGGGGGACCCCTGGGCTATACAGAAGGACTCCAACTCTTTCCCAGAATGAAACCATACTATTTGGAGCTTCTCAAAACCACCAAATCAGGAGAAAAGTCCATGGCCCCAGGAGACCAACCACACATTCAGCTACACTAGTGGACACAAATTCTAGTCTAGTCTGAGCGAATGCCTGACACTCGCCTAACTTCAGAATCTGGAGATCTCGCCTCATCATCTGCAGATTGGGGATCTATGCCCTACACCCTAACAGTACACTGAGCTTGGGTTTTCATAGTTCCATCCCTTGAGTCCTGGAACACAAGCCCTCCTTATTGGAGACTCTGGATGCACCCCTCAGGACTCTCCCTGCACTCCAGAAAAAATCTGTCTTATGAATCTTCCCAAACCCCTAGATTATGGGAAACATGCATGGCCCCCAAAACCACCCCACTTTCGTTCTCCACCATGGACACTAATACACAGTCTGACACAACAAGTGTCCCATCCTCCAAACAGCCACTGAGACAATTGGCCCCAGAGCCATCAGATTAGGGCCATGTCCCTAGACCCTAATACTAGGCCTGGATTGGGGTTTCAGGCATCTATAGCCAGAGCCTTCCTCTTAAATTCCTCCATATGGGGAACATTGAGCCATACAACAGGACACCACCTACCACCAAAGAAGACCAAACTATTTGGAAATGTGCAAAAACCCCAAAGCAGGAGCAAACCCCATGGTCCCATGAGGCCATCCCCACATTTGGCAGATCGCATGGACACAAACTCCAGCCTGAGTGACTTCCTGACACTCGCCTTAACTCAAATCCCTGGGAGCTCGCCTCAGCATTGTAGATTGGGCCTGTGATACACTAGGCCCACACTCTAATCCTAGCTTGGATTTTCAGATTTTAGTTCTGAGACCCTGGACCACAAGCCCCCCAGATATAGAACTCTGCCAAACATACCGAAGAAAACCGTGCTCAATGGAGCTGCACAAACCCGATTAGGACAAAACTGCATGGCTAATTAGGCCACCCAATTTACGTAACCAGACCCTGGATCCTAATGCAAATTTTTTCTTCAGCCTGTGCCCCAACCTCCAGTCATCCAGCCACGTAGCTGGTCCCAGATACAGCAGATCTGACCTGCCATGCGCCAATTCCCTAATCCTAACCCAAGGTTGGGTTTTCATGCATCTATACCCAGAGGTCATCTCAAGAATCTCTCCATACAGGGACCCCTGAGCCATACAATAGGAATCCACCTCTCCTCCAGAATGAAATCATACGATTTGGAGCTGCACAAAACCCCAGAGCAGGAGAAAACTCCATGGCCACTGGAGGCAAAACACACATTTGGCAGCCCTAGTGTACACAAATTCTAGATTGGTCAAAGTGCATGCCTGACAATTGCCCTATCTTCAGATTCTGGGGAACTCATCTCAGCATCTGCAGATTGGGGATCCATGTCATAAACCCTAACCATACACTGAGTTTGGGTTTTCAGAATACCATCCCTTGAGTCCTGGAATGCAAGTACTCCTTATTGGGGGCTCCAGAGCCACCCTGAAGGATTCCCCCTACCCTCTAGAAGGAAACCATGCCCTATGTAGCTGCACAAAACCCCTAGATGAGGGGAAACGTGTATAACCCCCAATGCCACCCCACATTTGTTCTCTACCCTAGACTCAAATATGTAGTCTCACACAACCTGAATCCCGTCCTCCAATCAGCCACCTGTACAGGTGGTCTCAGAAAAAGCAGATCAGACCTGTCATGACCTTAGACCCTAATATTAATCCTAGTTTTGGGTTTCAGGCATGCATACCCAGTGCCCTCCTCTTGGATTCCCTCCACATGGTGGAAACCTGAGCCACAAACCAGAACTTCTCCTGCCCCCCAGAAGGAAACCTTGCTCTTTGGAGCTATTTAAAACACTCAGAGTTGGAAGAAACCTGTGTTGTCCTTGAGGCCATGCCCACATTCGCCAGCGCCCTGGACAGAAATACCAATTGTGACCCTCAGCCTGAGCCCTATTTTCAACACAGCCCCATGGGTAACTCACCCTTGAGGAAGGATTTGGGGTCTCCCATGCCACTATGATCTAACCCTAAACATAGGTGAGGATTTCCGGCATCCATAACCAGTACTGTGCTCTCAAATCCCTCCATATGGGGGACCCCTGAGCCATAAAACAGGACACTGTCAGTTCTGCAGAATAGACCAAACATTTTGGAACTTGCAAAAACCACAGAGTGGGAGAACACTCCATGTCCCAATGAGCACACCCTGACATTCAGCAGATCACATGGACAGAAACTCCAGTATGAGCACAACTCCTGACATTCGCCTTAATCTCAGATCTCCGGGACCACTTCTAAGCGTGCCATGCCCTAGAACCTAACCCAAGCACTAAGTTGTTGGACTTCCGTCCAGAGAGTCCTGGCCCAAAAGCCTACCAGATAGAGAACTCCAGAACCACACCATGGGACTCTGCCTACCTTCCAGATGGAAACTGTGTTCATGGGAGCTGAACAAAACCCCCAGATTAGGAGAAAACTGCACGGCCAATGAGGCCACACTCGTTTACAGAACCCTAGTATGGAATTTAATACATATTCTGTCATTCAGCCTGAGCCCTGCCCTCTAGTCAGCCACCCTCATTGCTGGCACCAGAGAGAGCAGATCAGTCCTGCCATGCACATAGTCCCCTAAATCTAACCCTAGTTTGGGTATTCAGCCATCCATATCCTCAGCTCTGCTCTCTAATCCTTCCATACGGAACCATGTACCATGCAACAGGATTCCATTTCTCTCCCAGAATGAAATCATACTATTTGGAACTGAGCAAATATCCCAGAGCAGGAGAAATCTCCATGGTCTCATGATGCCATCCTCATATTCTGCAGCACGAATGGACACACATTCTTGTCTGGTCTGAGTGAATGCCTGACACTTGCCCTAACTTCAGAATCTGCGTTGCTCGCCTCAGTTTCTGTAGATCGGGGATCCATGTCCTACACTCTAACCATATGCTGAGCTTGAGTTTTCAGAATTCCATCCCTTGAATCCTGGAATGCAAGCCTTCCAGATTGGGGACTCCAGAGCCACCCCATAGGACTCCTCTTCCCCCCGCAAGGGAACCGTGCCCAATGGAGCTGCACAAAATCCCTAAATCAGGTGAGATATACAAAGACCCGATGGCACCCACATCTGTACTCCACCCTGAACACTAATATACAGTCTGACACAACCTGAGTCCCGTCCTCCAATAAGCCACTGGTACAGCTGGCCCCAGAGCCACCAGATCAGACCTGCCTTGCTCCTAGACCCTAATCCTAATCCTAGGTTGTGGTTTCAGGCATCCGTACCCAGAGCACTCCTCTCAAATCCCTCCATACGGAGGATCCCTGAGCCACAAAACAGAATTTGTGCTGTTCCCCACCCCCCCCCCCCAGAAAAACATTGCTTTTGGAGCTATGTAAAACCCTCAGAGTTGGAAGAAATCTGCATTGCCCCTGAGGCCACGCCCACGTGTACAGGCTTCCCTGGACACAAACACCCTCTGTGACTTTTAGCCTGAGCCCGATTTTCAACACAGCCCCATGGGTAGATCACCCTTGAGCCAGGATATAACACCTGCCATGTGACTTGTTCCTAATGCTACATGTAGGGTGGATTTTCAGGCATCCATAACAGGAGCCCTGCTCTCAAGTCCCTCCATACCAGGACATGCACCATAAAACACGACACCACCTATAATCCAGAATAGACCAAACTATTTGGAACTTCGCATAAACCCCAGAGTGGGAGAAAACTCCATGGCCAAATGAGGCCACACATACAATTGGGAGCTATAGTGCACACAAATTCTAGTCTGGTCTGAACGAATACCTGACACTCGCACTATCTTCAGAATCTGGGGAGCTCTCCTCAGCATCTGCAGATAGGGGATCCATGCCCTGCACTCTAACCATAAACAGAGCTTGGTTTTTCAGAATTCTATCCTTTTAACCCTGGAATGCAAACCCTCAAGTTTGGGGACTACAGACCAACTCACAGGTGTCTCCCTGCCCTCCCGAAGGATACCATACCATATGGAATTGCACAAAATTCCTAGATAGGGGAAGAGTGCACAGCCCTCGATGCCACCACAATTTTGTATGCCACCCTGGACAATAATATGTAGTCTGACACAATCTGAGTCCCGTTCTCCAATTAGTCACCGGGACAACTGGCCCCAGAGCCAGAAGATCGGGCCTGCCATGCCTCTAGGCCCTAATCCAAACCCTAGTTTGGGTTTTCAGCCATTCATACTCTCAGACCTGCTCCTGAATCCCTCCATGCAGGGAACCATGAGCCATGCAACAGGACTCCATTTCTCCCCCAGAATGAAACCACAGTATTTGGAGCTGTGCAAAACCCCAGAACAGGAGAAATCTTCATGGCCCCAGGAGGCCATCCTCATATTCATTAGCACTTATGGACACAAATTCTCTACCAGATGAGTGAATGCCTGACACTCGCACTGACCAGCATCTGTGGATGTCGCCTCAGCATCTACATTTTGGGGACCCATGCCCTATACCCCAACAATACATCGAGCTTGTATTTTCAGAATTCCATCCCTTGAGTCTTGGAATGTAAGCCCTCCAGATTGGAGAATCCAGAGCCACTCCACAGGTCTCTCCCTGCCTTCCAGAAGGAAACCATGCCCTAAGGAGATGCACAAAACCCATAGATCAGGGGTAATATGCAAAGCCCCTGATGCCCCCCCCCCACTTTCATACTCCACCCTGGACACTAATATGCAGACTAACACAACCTGAATCCCATCCTCCAATCAGCTACTGAGACAGCTGGCACCAGAGCCAGCACGTCGGACCTCCCATGCCCTAGGCCATAATCTTAACCCTAGGTTGCGGTTTCAGGCATCCATAGCCAGAGCCTTACTCTTGAATCCATCCACTCAGGGGAACCCTGAGCCACAGAGAAGAACTCCTCTGGCCCCCCAGAAGGAAACCTTGCTTTTTGGATCTACACATAACCCCCAAAGTAGGAGGATTCCATGCATTGCCCCTGAGGCCACGTCCAGTTTTGCAAGCTGCCCTGCACAGAAAGACCCATTGTGACCATTAGTCTGAGCCTCACATTCAACAAAAATCAATGGGTGCCTTAACCCAGAGCAAGGATATAAGGTATGCCATGCCACTAACCCTAAGTGTAGGTTACTTTTTCCGGCATCCATAAGTGGAGTCCTGCTCTGACATCTCTCCTATGGGAGACCCCTGAGCCATAAAATAGGACACCACCTATCCCTCAGAATAGGGATACCAAACTATGATTCCAAACTATGTGGAACTGCACAAAAAACCCAGAGCAGGCGAAAAATCCATGGCCGCATGAGGCCAACCTCAGGTTAGGCAGGTTGCATGGAAACAAACTACAGCCTGAGCTAACTCCTGACACTTGCCTTAACTTCCAATCCCCGGGAGCTCACCCCATCATCTGTAGATTGGGCCTTCCATTCCTCAGGCCCTAAACCTAAACCTAGCATGGAATTTCAGACTTCCATCCCAAGAGGCCTGGCCCACAAACCCTTCAGATAGAGAACTCCCTGGTCACACCATGGAACTCTGCCTGCCTTGGAAGGAAAGCATACTCAATATAGCTACATGAAACCCAAAGATTAGGAGAAACCTGAACGGCCCATGAGGCTGAACACATCAACAGAATCTGATCCTGGACACTAATAAACATCCTGTTCCTCACCAGAATCCAAGCCTCCAATCAGCCAACCGTATTGTTGGGCCCAGAGTCAACGTTCAGACATCCCATGCCCCTACTTCCTAATGTTACCCCTAGGTTTGGATTTCAGGCATCCATATCTGGAACCTGGCTCTCAAATCAACCCATATGAGGGACATCTGAGCCACAAAACAGGACACCAACTATCCCCCAGGTAGAACAATCTATTTGAAAATGTGCAATAACCCCAGAACGGCTAAAAACTCCATGTCCCCATGAGGTCATCCTCACATTCGGCAGATTGATTGGATACAAACGCCAACCTCAATGACCTCCAGACACTCGCCTTAACCTCATATTCCTGGGATCTCTCCTCAGCATCTCTATATTGGGCCTGCCTTAACCTAGGACCTAACCCTAACACTAGCATGTGTTTTCAGTCTTCTGTCAAGTGTCCTGGCTCACAAGCCCTCAAATAGGGAACTCTGGAGCCACACCATGGGCATCTGCCTACCCTTCAGAAGGAAACTGTTCAATATATGTGCAGAAAGCCTCCAGATTCAGAGAAACCTGCACGGACAATGAGGCCTCCCATTGATGGACCCTGACCCTGGACACTAAGACACATTCTGTCCCTCAGTCTGAGCCCCGACCTCCAGTCAGCTGCCCATGTATCTTTCCCCAGAGGCAGCAGATCCAAACTGCCATGCCCCTAGTCCCTAATGCTAACCCTAGGATGGATTTTCATGCAACTATACCCAGAGCCCTTCTCTCGAATCCCTCCATATGGGGACCCCTGAACCATACAAGACTGCACTCCTCCCCCAGAATGAAACTATACTATTTGGAGATGCCCAAAACAACAGAAGAAACCTCTATGGCACCAGGAAGCGACCAACACAGTTGCATCCCTTGTGGAAACAAATTCTAGTCTGGTCTGAACGAATGCCCGACACTTGCCCAGACTTCAGAATATGGGAGCTCACCTCAGCACCTGCAGATCAAATATGCGTGCTCTACACCATAACCATACATTGAGCTCAGATTTTCAGAATTCCATCCCTTGAGTCCTGGAATGAAACCCTTCAGATTGGGGACTCCAGAGTCTGCACACAGGACTCTCCCTGTCCTTCAGAATGTAACCATGCCCTATGGAGCTGCACAAAACCCCTAAAACACGGGAAATATGCAAAGTGCATGATGACACCTCACATATGTTCTCCAACTTGGACACCAATATGCAGTCTGACACAACCTGAGTCTCATCCTCCAATCTGCCACTGGGACGGTTGGCCCCAGCAGAATGGACTTGCCATGCCCCTAGGCCCTAATCCAAACCCTAGGTTGGGGTATCTGACATCCATACCTGGAGCCCTGCTATCCAATCATTCCATATGGGGACCCTGAGCCATTAAACAGGACACCTCCTATTCCCCAGAATAGACCAAGCTATTTGGAACTGCCCGAAAATCCCAGGGCTGGAAAAAACTTCATGGCCCCATGAGGCCACCTCCACATTTGGCAGATTGCATGGATACAAACTCCAGGCTGAGCAACCTCCTGACATTCGCCTTAACCTCAGATCCCCAGGAGTTCACCTCAGCATCTGTATATTGGGCCTGCCATGCCCTACCTAGGTTGTAACCCTAATCCTGGCATGGGTTTTCAGACTTCCGTCCCAAGAATACTTGCTCACAAGCTCTTCAGATAGAGAATGCCAGAGCCACACCATGGGACTCTTCCTGTCCTTGGAAGGAAACCATGCTCAATATAACTACACAAAACCCCCAGATTTTGAGAAACCTGTATGGTCCGAGAGGGCAATCCTATCTATGGAACCCAACCCTGTACACTAATACGACTTCTGTCCTTCAGCCAGAGTCCCAACTCCCAGCTGGCCAACTATGTAGCTGAACCCAGAGTCAGAAGATCAGACCTCACTTGCCCCTAGTTCCTAATGTTATCCCGAGGTTGGGTTTTCAGGCAACCATACAAAGAGCCCTGCTCTTGAATCCCTCCATATGGGAACCCCTGAGCCATACAATAGGACTCTACCTCTCCCGCAGCATGAGACATTACTATTTAGACATGCGCAAAATCCCAGAGCAGGAGAAACCTCCCTGGCCCCGGGATGCCACCCGCACATTCGGCAGCCCTAGTAGACACAAATTCTAGTCTGGTCTGAGTGAATGCCTGATCCTTGCCCTAACTTCCGAATCTGGGGAGCTCACCTCAGCATCTGGAGATTGGGGATTCATGCCCCACACCTCTACCATACACTGAACTTGGGTTTTCAGAATTCCATCCCTTGAGTCCAAGAATGCAAGCTCTCTAGATTGGGGACACCAGAACCACCCTCACAGGACTCTCTCTGCCCTACAGAAGAAACCATGATCTATTTTGCTGCGTGAAATCCCTAGATTAAGAGAAATGTGTAAGGATCACAATGCCACCTCACTTTCATACGCCACCCTGGACACCAATATGCAGTCTGACACTGTTAGGGTCCGTGATCAAAGGAATGAGACTGACACAAAGCGAAAATCAAGCAAAGTTTTATTTCCCGCCATGCATCAGAAACCAAACTGCATCAGAAACCAAACTGCATCAGAAACCAAACTGCATCAGAAACCAAACTGACCAGTAGGTGCCTGAGTCTTGCTGGGGACCGCCGCCTCCCAGTCGCTGGGGTCCCTCCTGGAGGCTCCCTGCCTCACCCTCAGAGTACCACAGACCCACTCCCGGCGTGGCTGCACCGTTGGCTCCTGAGAGTCTGCTCCTGATGGTGGCACTGCCCGAGGCGGTGTGGCTTCTTGTGGCGGCGCTGCTGCTGATACTCTGGCTCAGGGTGGCATCACTCGTGGCAGCGCCGCTGCCACTGCTGCTCTGGGCGGTGCTGCTTGCAGTGGTGCCACCGCCTGCTGCTGCTCTGGGCGGTGCCACTCGCATGGCATCGCTGCCGCTGCTGCTCTGGTGCACGGGGTGGTGCCGCTCGTGGTGGCGCCGCTGCCCCTGCTGCTCTGGGCAGTGCACCGGGCGATGCCACTTGAGGTGGTGCCGCTGCCGCTGCCGCTCTGGGCGGTGCCGGGGCGATGCCGCTCGAGGTGGTGCCACTGCCGCTGCTGCTGCTGCTCTGGGCGGTGCCCGGGGTGATGCTGCTCGAGAATGAAACCGATCGGTTGGGGCCATCTCTTACGCAGAGGCGACAACAACAAGGATGCCACTCCGGATGACAAAGAGGCGAGGATGAGGAGGATGATGAGGATGACAACCCTGATGACACAGACTCTGCTCCCCTGATGCCACTCCAGCAAGGCCACTCCCCGGACGAGGCCACACACTGGACGAGGCCGCTTCCGACGATGAAGAGGCCGCTCTAGACGATGCCGCTCAAGGACAGGGCCGCATGCCAATGAGGCCACTCCCCGGAATGACGCTGCTCTGGCGAGGCCGCTCTGGACCAGGCCACTCCAGCAAGGTCACGGCTCGGAGTGGTGAGGCCGCTGGCATCGGGGCCGCAGCTGGGGGCAGCGAGGCTGGTCCCGGTGGGGCTGCGGCTCAGGGCGGCGAGGCCCCTGGCGGCGGGGCTGTGGCTTGGGGCAGCGAGGCTGCTGGAGGCGGCAAGGCTGGTCGTGGTGGGGCTGCGGCTCAGGGCCGTGAGGCCCCTGGTGGTGGGGCTGTGGCTTGGGGCAGCGAGGCCCCTGGCAGCGGGGCTGCAGCCGGGGGCCACGGCTTGGGGCGGCACTGCTCCCGATGACCCCGACGCTATCACTCCTATGGCTACCCTAACGGCTCCCAAAGGCTACTTTAACAGCTACTCTAACGGCTATTCTAACTGCTATTCTAACTGCCATTCTAACTCCTCCCACTTCTCCAATGGCTATTCTAACACCTCCTACTTCTCCAACAGCTATTCTAACACCTCTTACTTCTCCCCCCAACCCAGCCTCACAGACTAACCTTTATAGAGGTGGTTGAGCCCTGCGCACAGACAGGTGGCCAATGAGATTTCAACTCACCGCAGTTAATATATGCGTACCCCACTGATTGGATACGGCTATCTGGCCTGGCCCGCCCCTATATCCGGGGTTTACAGTTCCTCTGCCTAATCAGGCCCCTACATTCCCCCCTTTTCTTTGGAAATCAGTCAAATCCTTGACTTTTCAACCAGTTCTATGTTCTCCTGTTGTAAGGGGGTTATATTGAGCATGTAAGAATAACATTTTTATCGCCCCAATTTTCTTTGGTACAAATGACATTAGGGTGTTTATAACACAGGGGCCAAAAAGTAACAGTAGTGCACAGTCGGCTGATGAGTTAGCCATTCAACGCTTTGTATAACCTTTTCCATTTTTCCTAATTCCGTTCATCTAAATTCCCACCTATACTTTACATAAACAGGTAAAATAGGAGCAACAATAAACTCACAGTTTTTTTAGTCTTATCTTTAGTCCATGGTAGCGGGGTCTGTCGACTGCAGCTTCCATCTCTGGGGGGGGGCGTCCTCGTCCTCGGCTCATTTGACGTGACCCGCGTGAATCCAGGCCCTGATGTCTTCTACTTTTACTGCCATGGGGGTGGTCAGGGTAACAGTTAATGGTCCCTTCCAGCGAGGCTCCAAGTTTCCCCCTTGATAGCAACGTATCCAAACCTAGTCCCCAGGTTGCTAAGGATGTGGTTCCACCTCCGTCTCCATTCCAGTGTGGGCAGTCCGGATCCCTGAGTGGGCTTTTTTAAAAACAGACTAATTCCTGCAGTGACTAGAGTACAGACTGATCAGTTATTTCTGCTAGGTCAACCTCTAGTAGTCAAGGACAGAGAGGGGGGATCTCCCAAACATTATTTCAAATGGGGTCACCTTGCTTAAATAGGGTGTACATCGTGCCCTGAGGAGGGTGAAAGGAAGGAGATCTACCCATCCACCGCTAGTCTCCAGAATTAGTTTTGTCAAGGTCTCTTTAAGAGTCCGGTTCATTCTCTCTACTTGCCCAGAACTCTGAGGCCAGTAGGCAAAATATAATTTCCAATTAGTGCCCACAGCCTTGGCCAATGCCTGTGAGACTGAACTCACAAATGCAGGGCCATTGTCTGACCCGATTGCAAGGGGCAGCCCAAACCTAGGAATTATTTCTTCTAGTAGCTTTTTGGCTACCACTCCTGCCGTCTCATGTTTGGCGGGAAAAGCCTCTATCCAGCCTGAAAATGTATCTACAAAAACTGACATGTACTTGTGCCCATATTTTCCAGGTTTCATTTCTGTAAAATCTATTTCTCAATAAATTCCTGGTTCCTTACCTCTTTCTCTTTTCCTCTTCCCATTTTCGATCTTCCCACACTAACTGCCTGGCATTGAGCACATCTATCGACTACATCCTGAACCATACGCCCTAATTTAGAAACCTGGAACTGCTTGCCTATAAGCTCCTTGAATTTGCGTATCCCCAAATGAGTACCCTGATATATCTGGTCTACTAACTTCTTATCTAGTCTTCGAGGAAGAATTATTTTTCCTGCTTCAGTCTTAGCCCAGTCCCCTTCATAGTTCAATTTAACCCATTTCTGTAAATACTTTAAATCTTCTTCTGAAGAGTTCGGTTTTTCTGGTAGGGCTGGAGCCGGGAGTGTAACGAGTTCTTGCTCTGTTTCTCGGGCTGTTTGCTTAGCAGCTTGATCTGCTAATTGGTTTCCTTTTGACATCAGATCAGTCCCCTTTTGGTGTCCTGGGCAATGCATAAAAGCCACCTCTTTTGGGTCCCAAATAGCCTGGAGGAGAGCCAATATTTCTCCTCTGTTTTTAATTCTTTTTTCTTCTGCTGTTAGTAGACCCCTTTCTTTATAAATAGCCCCATGTATATGAAGAGTAGCAAAGGCATACCTGCTGTCTGTATAGATGTTGGCAGTTTTACCTTTGGCCATTTGCAGTGCCATAGTGAGTGCAATCAGCTCCGCTTTTTGTGCCGAAGTTCCATGTGGCAGGGCTGCTGTCCAGAGTCTCTGCCCAGGAGAAACTACCGCAGCCCCCGCATACCTCTTTCCATTGACCATGTAGCTATTCCCATCTGTGAACAGAATCATCTCAGCATCGGGAGGGTAATGTCTCTGAGATCCGGCCTTATTCCTGCAACATGGGTTAGGACCTCCCCACAGTCATGTGGGTGGTCAGCCAGCTCCTCTGGCAGCAGTGTGGCTTGATTTAGCACTGTCAGGGGCCAGATGGTCACTCTTGGATTGTTGAAGAGGAGGTCCTGATACCCCATAACTCAGGCGTTTTTCATCCATCGGTCTGGTGGAGTCCAGAGAAGGCCCTTGATGGCGTGTGTGGTGGTCAAAATGAGATTTTGACCCAAAGCCAATTTACGTGCATCCTTGACCAGGAGGTCCATGGCAGAAATTATGCAGAGGCAAGAGGGGAACCCAGCCACTACTGGATCTAGTTCCTTGCTAAGATAGGCTACTGGCCTTTGCCAAGGCCCCAGAGTCTGAGTGAAAACTCCTTTGGCCACCCCTGCTTTTTCATCCACATACAAGTGGAAGGGCTTGGTAACATCTGAGATGGCCAGTGCTGGGGCACTCAGTACAACTGTTTGTAATTCCCAAAATGCTCCTTCGGCCTCAGTTGTCCACTCTATCATAGTGAGCCCCCCCCTTTTACCAGTTCATACAGAGTTTGGGTAATCTCCACAAACTGCAGTATCCACAGCCTACAGAAGCCCACCGTCCAAGAAACTTCCTCAGATGTCGGGACGTGATGGGGCAGGGGTATCTGGTGATCACCTGTTTCCTGGACTCAGACAGTGAATGCACTCCCTCATGAAGATCAGAGCCTAGATAAGTGGCATGGCTCTGACAGAGCTATGATTTCTTTGCTGACACCCAATACCCTTTTTCCTGCAGAGTCTGTAAAAGAGCTCTTGGCCCCCACAAACATGACTCATAGTCCTCAGCGGCTACTAGCAAGTCATCAACA
This sequence comes from Meles meles, assembly GCF_922984935.1. Taxonomy (NCBI): domain Eukaryota; kingdom Metazoa; phylum Chordata; class Mammalia; order Carnivora; family Mustelidae; genus Meles; species Meles meles. The sequence continues at coordinate 274,431 of NW_025721195.1, forward strand.
TACTGTAGCAGTGACTCCTGGGTTGGAGGTTCTATAGTCACGCAAATCCTCAAATAGGGCGTCAAAAAAAAATGGTGGGTGAATTATTGAATCCTTGAGGAAGTCTTGTCCAGGTGAGCTGGCCTTGGAATCCTTCCTGTGGGTCGGACCACTCAAAAGCAAAAAGGGGTTGAGATTCCCTTGCTAAAGATATGCAGAAAAATGCATCCTTGAGATCTAAGATGGTATACACAGTTCTTTGGGGGCCCAGGAGGGAGAGTAGGGTATAGGGGTTAGGCACCATCGGGTAGATATCTTCAACCTGTTTATTAACTTCCTACAAGTCCTGAACGGGTCTGTACTCCCCAGTCTTGGCCTTTTTGACGGGCAGCAAAGGTGTGTTCCATGGAGATTTGCAAGGATCTAGGATCCCTTCTCCTCGGAGGTGGTTAATGTATTTTCTGATCCTTTCCTTTGCTTCCCGGGGAAGGGGGTGCTGTCAATTGTGAACAGCCATAGCCATCGCCTTTAATTGTACCACCACTGGAGGTTGTCCCCTAACCAAGCCAGGGGTCTTCCCTTCTGCCCAGACCTCAGGAAACTTGACGTGTAGGATTTGGAGAAGGCTCCCCGCCTTTGTCTCCTCTGGTTTTGAGACTGGCTTGTAAAGGAGGTATTCATCTACTGCTTCCATAAGCACCTGTACAGTGGGTTGTCTCAAGGTTACAGTCATGTCTCCTTCTGAGAACTGAATGCCAGCTCATAACTTGTGGAGGAGATCTCTTCCCATCAAGTTATATGGGGCATTAAGGAGGACCAAAAACCGATGTTTAACTATTCCCAAGGCCAAATTTAAAGTCCTTTCTATTGTCCATTTATGTCTCTCTGTACTATTTGCTCCTTGTACCCAAACTTCCTCTCCAGATAGTTTTCCCATAGGTTCAAGTAATGATGAAAACTGGGCTCCCGTGTCCTCCAAAAAAAAAAAAAATAATAATAATAAATTGATTTCCCCTCCACTTCAATTTTTACTCTGGGGGCCAGCATTGCCGTCTTCCTTTTGGGGCACTCCCTGGCCCAGTGTCCTTTTTCCTTACAGTAAGCACACTGATCTGAACCTAAGTCTTCCCACCTGCCTTTTCTGTGCTTAGGCTTTTCCTTCCATTTAGTACCCCTAACTATCTCATGTAATGCCAAAACCTTAACCAGCTTTTTGTCTGTTTTTCATCCTCCTGTGCATCCCTGTTGTTAAACATCCTTTCTTCTATTCCCAATAACTCAATCAGATTCTTCCCTTCAAATCCTTCAATTTCCTGAAGTTTCCTCCTTGTATCCAGGACTGACTGACTGGCAAAATCAAGATTCACTGCCCCCTGATTTTCGGGTTCCTCAGGGTCGATCAGGCTATACATTTTGTAGGCTTTAATAAGCCTTTCTAGGAAAGCTCCTGGAGACTCATTCTTACCTTAAGTCACTGTACTAATTCTGGTTTAGTCTGATGGTTTAGTCTGAGTGCAACTTTTACTTCTGGAAATTCAGTTCCAGGATTTCAACATATCAAAGACCTGTATTTGTTCTGAAAGTCTCCCATATTAATTTCCTTTAAGGCAGAATTCATCTTACAAGAGAATTAAAACAATTACAAATGACAAAAAAAACTCAGAATAATTATGGTTAAATATCAAATGATGACCCTTATCAAAACATTAAAGCTTTAGGAAATGTATAGAACCTCTGGAGTTGTTACAGCATTTACCCAAATGTAACCCAAGGTTTATCATTGATTTAGCAGTACTTCCTGAGTAACTTAGCACATCAGGGAAAAGCCTTATGAGTCAAAGAGATCTCATTTACAATTCTAGGTGGGAAAAGAGAAAACCATTCACATTTTAGCCACTTGTGAACTGTTACGACAGCTGTTAAGCACAAAACTTGTTTACTAACAGATTTCAAAAGCACAAACCCAGTTCCAGTAACCAGCACCCTAGCACTTCATCCCATTTGTCATCCAAGCTAAACTTCAAAGCTTCAGGTTGCCAAAGACTCTGAAAGCTACTTTAACAATTACCCATTAAAACCCTGAGACAGACAATTAACCGTCAGTTCAGTCATCTCTTTGCTAACAGATTTCATGTTCCATCTGGGCCCATTCCACTTCAGACGCCATGTTTCCCGCCAGCAATGGGGAGGGGCTAGGCAGTCCAGGTCTGGCCAGAGAAGGCAAGGAATTCCCCGAAACAAAGGGAGTTTCGGCAGCTGCTTGGGAATATTCCTTAAAGTCTCTGTCCTGAGTTAGACTAACCCCAGTTGGCTCTAGTGATACCCCTTAACACACGAAATGAGTGAGGGAGAAGCCCCACATCTATTATGAGGAACAGAGGGATGAAAGTCAGAGACCACTTACTCTTTGCTTGCCCCATTCCTTCAAACATAACAACACAGCAGACAACAAAAAGACAAGACAAAGACAACCACAGGCCCAGTGGTCCTGCCACCAGTGGGGATTTCCTAGGGGAACACAAACCCCATGACAGCCTAGGGGGACTCGAACCCCCGATGACCACCTCGGGGGACTCGAACCCCCGACCATCTTGGAGGACTCGAACCCCCTGGTGACCGTCCAGGGGGACACAAACCCCCAATGACCACCTCGGGGGACTCGAACCCCCGATGACCATCTTGGGAGACTTGAATCCCCGATGACCGCCTAGGGGGACTCGAACCCCCTGACCATCCAGGGGGACTTGAACCCCCTGGTGACCGTCCAGGGGGACTCAAACCCCCTGTCGATCTACCAGCAGAGGGATGGGGCGTCCCCGCATCCACTCCAGCCCTGGGGAGCATGGCTGCATCCAGCTTCTCCCTGGTGGGCCACACCCTGGAGCTCCAACCAGACAGACAGATAAAATCCTAACACCTCCGGAGGCTTTTCCCATAAGTTCCGATGCTGGCTCAGTTCTCGTTGTTTGATCCCGGACGAGCCCCCAATGTTAGGGTCCGTGATGAAAGGAAAGAGACTGACACAAAGCGAAAATCAAGCAAGGTTTTATTTCGCGCCATGCATCAGAAACCAAACTGCATCAGAAACCAAACTGCATCAGAAACCAAACTGCATCAGAAACCAAACTGCATCAGAAACCAAACTGCATCAGAAACCAAACTGCATCAGAAACCAAACTGACCAGTAGGTGCCTGAGTCTTGCTGGGGACCGCCGCCTCCCAGTCGCTGGGGTCCCTCCTGGAGGCTCCCTGCCTCACCCTCAGAGTACCACAGACCCACTCCCAGCGTGGCTGCACCGTTGGCTCCTGAGAGTCTGCTCCTGATGGTGGCACTGCCCGAGGCAGTGTGGCTGCTTGTGGCGGCGCTGCTGCTGATACTCTGGCTCAGGGTGGCATCACTCGCGGCAGCGCCGCTGCCACTGCTGCTCTGGGCATGCTGCTTGCAGTGGTGCCACTGCCTGCTGCTGCTCTAGGCGGTGCCACTCGCATGGCACCGCTGCCGCTGCTGCTCTGGTGCACGGGGTGGTGCCGCTCGTGGTGGCGCCGCTGCCCCTGCTGCTCTGGGTGGTGCATGGGGCGATGCCGCTCGAGGTGGCGCCGCTGCCGCTGCTGCTCTGGGCGGTGCCCGGGGCGATGCCGCTCGAGAATCAAACCGATCGGTTGGGGCCATCTCTTACGCAGAGGCGACAATGACAAGGATGCCACTCCCGATGACAAAGAGGTGAGGATGAGGAGGACGATGAGGATGACAACCCTGATGACACAGACTCTGCTCCCCATAATGCCACTCCAGCAAGGCCACTCCCCGGACAAGGCCACACACTGGACGAGGCCGCTTCCGACGATGAAGAGGCCGCTCTAGACGACGTCGCTCAAGGACGGGGCCACATGCCAACGAGGCCACTCCCCGGAATGACGCTGCTCTGGCGAGGCCGCTCTGGACGAGGCCACTCCAGCAAGGTCATGGCTCGGAGCGGTGAGGCCGCTGGCATCGGGGCCGCAGCTGGGGGCAGCGAGGCTGCTGGAGGCGGCGAGGCTGGTCGCAGTGGGGCTGCGGCTCAGGGCGGCGAGGCCCCTGGCAGCGGGGCTGTGGCTTGGGGCAGCGAGGCTGCTGGAGATGGCGAGGCTGGTCGCGGTGGGGCTGCGGATCAGGGCGGCGAGGCCCCTGGCTGCGGGGCTGTGGCTTGGGGCAGTGAGGCTGGTCGTGGTGGGGCTGCGGCTCAGGGCCGTGAGGCCCCTGGTGGCGGGGCTGTGGCTTGGGGCAGCGAGGCCCCTGGCAGCGGGGCTGCAGCTTGGGGTGGTGAGGCCGCCGGCCGCGGGGCCGTGGCTTGGGGCGGCACTGCTCCCGATGACCCCGATGCTATCACTCCTATGACTACCCTAACGGCTCCCAAAGGCTACTTTAACAGCTACTCTAACGGCTATTCTAACTGCCATTCTAACTCCTCCCACTTCTCCAACGGCTATTCTAACACCTCCTACTTCTCCAACAGCTATTCTAACACCTCCTACTTCTCCCCCCAACCCAGCCTCACAGACTAACCTTTATAGAGGTGGTTGAGCCCTGCCCACAGACAGGTGGCCAATGAGATTTCAACTCACCACAGTTAATATATGCATACCCCACTGATTGGATACGGCTATCTGGCCTGGCCCGCCCCTATATCCGGGGTTTACAGTTCCTCTGCCTAATCAGGCCCCTACATTGACACAACCTGAGTTTCATCCTCCAATCAGCCCCTGGGACAGCTGGCCCCAGAGCCAGGGAATCAGAACTGACATACCAGAAGGTCTTAATCCTAACTCTAGGTTGGGTTTTCAGGCATCCATACCCAGAGCCTTCCTGATGAATCTCTCCAAACATGGGATCCCTGAGCCACAAAGCAGAACTCATCCTGCCCCCAAAAGGAAACCTGGCTTTTTGGAACTATGTAAAACCCTCCAAGTTGGAAGTAACCTGCATTGCCCAGGACCACGCCAAATTTTGTAGGCCTTAAAGGACCCAAACACGCATTGTGACTCCTAGCCTAAACATAATTTTCAACCCAATCCCATGTTTTGCTCACCCCAGAGCCAGGATATAAGGCCTGCCATGCCACTAGGACCTAATCCTAAACCTAAGTTGGGTTTTCAGGCATCAATAGCTGGTAAACTACTCTCAAATCCCCATATATGGGGGATCACTGAGCCATAAAGCAGGCCACAACCTATCGCCTAGACTAGACCAAATTATTTGGAACTGAGCAAAAACCCCAGAGCGGGAGAAAACTCCGTGGACCCATGAAGCCACCTCCACATTTGGTGGATGGCATGGACTCAGACTCCAGCCTGAGTCTATCTCCTGACACTCGCCTTAACCTCAGATCCCCAGGAGCAAGCCACGCCGTGTTTATATTGGGCCTCTCAAGCCCTGTGCACTAACCCTAACGCTAGTTTCTGTTTTCAGACTTCCCTCTGAAGAGTCCTGGCCCCAAATCCCTCCAGATAGAGAAATCCGAAGCCACACAAAGGGACTTTGCCTACCCACCAGAAGGAAACCGTGCCCAGTAGAGCTGCCCTAAACCCCCAGATTAGGAGAAACTTGCACGACCAATGAGGTCAACCCCATTTACGGATGCTACCTTGGATCCTAATGTACATTCTGTCCTCACCTTTGCCCCGACCTCCAGTCAGCCACTCATGTATTTGGACAGAGAGTCAGCAGATGAAACTGCAATGCACCTAGTCCCTAAATCTAACCCTAGGTTGAGTTTTCATGCATCCGTACCCAGAGTCCTACTCTCAAAAAGTAGGACTCTCAAGTCCTACTCTCATATGGGGACTCTGGAGACATACAACAGGACTTCACCTCTTCCCCAGAATGTAACCATACTACTTGGAGCTGCACATATCCCCCAGCAGGAGAAACCTCCATTGCCCCAGGAGGCCACCCACATATTTGATAGCCCTAGTGGATGCAAATTCTAGTCTTTTCTAACCCTAAACTTTGGTTGGGGTTTCAGGAATCCATACCCAGAGCCTTCCTCTCAATCTCTCCTCATGGGACACCTGAGCCACAAAACAGAACACCTTCTGCCCCACGGAAGGAAACTTTGCTTTTTGGAGCTATGTAAAACCCTCAAGGTTGGAAGAGACCTGTATTGCCCCTGAGCCCACGCCCACTTTTGCAGGCCACTCTGGACAAAAACACACATTGTGACACTTAGCCTGAGCCCCATTTTCAACACAGTCCCATGGATATCTCAACCCCTATCCAGCATATACAACCTGCCATGCCACTAGAACCTAACCCTAAATGTAGATTTGGTTTTCAAGCATCCATATTCAGAGCCCTGCTCTTAAATCCCTCCATATGGAGGATAACTTAGTCATTAAACAGGACACCATCTATACCAAAGCTTACACCAAACTATTTGGTACTGTGCAAAACCCCAGAGCGGGAGAAAAGTCCATTTACCCATGAGGCCACCCTACATTTGACAGATCACATGGACACATCTCCAGCCAGAGCAACCTTCTACACTCCCCTGAGCCACAGATCTCCAGGAGCTCACCTTAGCGTCTGTAGATTGGACCTGCAATGCACTAACCCCTAATCCTAACCCTAGCCTGAGTGTTCAGATTTCAGTCCTGAAATCCTGGCCCACAAGCCTCCCAGATAGAGAAATAAGGAACAAAATCATGGGACTCTGCCTACCCTACAGGTGGAAACTGTGCACAATGGAACTGCACAAAACCCCCAGATTACAAGAAACTTGCACCGCCAATGAGGCCACCCCCATTTATGGAACCCCACCCTGGATCCTAATGCACATTCTGTCCTCAGCCTGTGCCCCGAACTTCAGTAAGTCACCCACGTAACTGGCCCCAGGGTCAGCAGATCGGACCTGCCATGCCCCAAGTCCCTAAGTCTAATCCTAGGTAGGGTTTGCAGGCATCTATACCCAGAGCCCATCTCAAGAATCTCTACATAAGGGGACCCCTGATCCATACAACAGGACTCCACCTCTCCCATAGAATGAAATCGTACTATTTGGAGCTGTGCAAATCCCCCAGATCAAAAGAAACCTCCATTTCCCCTGGAGGAAAAAAAATACATTTGGCAGCCCTAGTGAACACAAACTCTAGCCTGGTTTGAGCAAATGCTTACACTCGCCCTATCTTCGGATTCTGGGGACCTCGCCTCAGCATCTGCAGATTGGGGATCCATGCCCTACATCCTGACCATGCAATGAGCTTGGGTTTTCAGAATTCCATTTGAGTTCCGGAGTGCAAGCACTCTTGATCAGGAACTTTGGAGTCACCCCTCAGGACTCACCCTGCCCTCCAGAAAGAAACTGTGCCTTATGGAGCTAGGCAAAAGCCCTAGATCAGGGGAAACCTGTATGGCCCCCAATGCCACCCTGCATTAGTTTTCCACCCTGGACACTAATATGCAGTCAGACACAATCTGAGTCCCATTCTCCAATCAACCACCGGGAGAGCTGGTCCCAGAGCAAGCAGATCAGAACTGCTATGCTCCTAGGTCCTAATCCTAACCCTAGTTTCAGGCATCCATATCCAGAACCCTGCTCTTGAATCCCGACACAGGGGAATCCTGAGCCACAAAACAGAGCTCCTCTTTCCCCCCAGGAGTAACCTTGCTTTTTGGAGTTATGCAAAGCGCTCAGATTTGTAAGAAACTTGAGTCACCCCTGAGGCCACACCCACTTTTGCAGCCGTCCTGGACACAAACACCCATTGTGCTCCCTAGCCTCAGCCTCATTTTCAATACAACGTCAAGGGTACATCACAACAGAGGCAGGATATAAGGCCTTCCATGCCTCTATGACCTAACCCTAAATGTAGGTTGGGGTTTCAGCCATCCATATCAGGAACTCCCTCCATATGGGGGACCCCTGAGCCATAAAACAAGACACCATCTATCTCCCAGAATAGAATAAACTATTGGAACTGCCCAAAACCCCAGAGCAGGAGAAAACTCAGTGGCCCCCTGAAGACACCTTCACATTCATTGGACTGCATAAACACAAACTCCAGCCGGAACGACCTCCTGGCACCAGCCTTTACCTCAGATCCCTGGGAGCTCACCTCAGCGTCTGTAGATTGGGCCTGCCATGACCTAGGCCCTTACTGTGACTATAGCTTGAGTTTTCAGACTTCTGTCCCAAGAGTCCTCCCCACAAGCACTACAGATAGAGTACTCTGGAGCCAAATCGTGGGGCTCTTCCTACTCTGCAAAAAGAAACTCTTCTCAATGGATCTGCCCCAAACCCCCAGATTAGGAGAAAACTGCATGGCCAAAGAGGTCACCCCCATTTAGGGAACCCAAGCCTGGATACTAATGCACATTCTCTCCTTAGCTTGAACCCGACCTCCAGTCAGCCCCTTATTAGCTGGTTCCTAAGTGAGAAGATTCGCCCTCCCATACACTACTCCCTAATGCTAACCCTTGTTTGGGTTTTCATGCATCCGTACACAAAGCCCTGCTCTTTAAACCCTCCATATGGGGAAGCCTGAGCCATGTAGCAGGACTCCAACTCTCCCCCAGAATGTAACCATACTATTTGGAGCTGTGCAATTCCCCTAGAGCAGGAGATACCTCTGTGTCCCCAGGAGAACACCCACACATTCAGTAGCCCTAGTGGACACAAATTCTAGTATGGTCTGAGTGAATGCCTGACACTCGCCCTAACCTAGGAATCCAGGGATCTCATGTCAGCATCTTCAGATCGGATTCCATGCCCTGCACCCCAACCATACTCCAAGTTTCAGTTTTCAGAATTCCATCCCTGACACCACCTATCCCACAGAATAGACCACTATTCAGAACTTCACAAATCCCCAGAGCTGAAGCAAACTGCATGTCCCCTTGAGGCCACCCCCACATTCAGCAGATCGCATGGACACCAACTCCAGCCTGAGCGAAATCCTGATACTTGCCTTAACCTCAAATTCCCTGGAGTTTGCCTCATCTTATGTATGTTGGACCTACCATGCCTTAGGCACTCACCTTACCCCTAGCTTGGTTCTCAGGCCTCGGTCCAGAGAGTGCTGGTGCACAAGCCCTCCGAATAGGGTACACCAGAGCCACAGCACTGGACTCTTCTTGCCCTCCAGAAGAAGAATGTGCCCTATGGAGCTGCATGCAACCAAAAGATTAGGAGAAAAGTGCAAGAAACACCACAGCCACCCTCATTTATGGAAACTGGACCTGGACACAAAAATACATTTTGTCCCTCAACCTGAGTTCCGACCTCCAGTCAGCCACCCACGTGGCTGGCGAGAGAGTCAGCAGATCAGACTGGCCATTCCCCTAGTCCTGAATTACAATTCGTTCGGTATTCAGTCACTGATACCCAGAGTCCTTCTCTCAAATCCCTTTACATGGGAAAACCTGAGCCACAAAACAGAACTTCTCTTGACCCAGAAGCTTTCTGAACTTATGTGAATCCCTCAGAGTTGGGCGAAACCTCCATTGCTCTTGAGGCCACACCCAATATTGCTGGCCGCCCGGGACACAAACATGCCTTGAGACTCTTAGCCTGAGCCCCATTTGCAACACAGCCCCATGGGTAGCTCAGCCCAGAGCCAGGATTTAAGTCCTGCAATGCCACTAGGACATAATCCTAATAGGTTGGGTTTTCAGGCATCCATACATGGAGCCCGCTCTCGAATCCTCCATATGGGGGAACCCTGAGACATAAAACAAGACAGGACCTCGTCCCCAGCATAGACCAAGCTATTTTTTAAATATGCAAAAATCCCAGAGTGGGAGAAATCTCTATGTCCCCATGAGGCTCCTGCCAGATTCAACGGATCTCATGGACCCAATCTCCAGACTCAGCGACCCTCTGAGATTCTCCTTAACCTCAGATCCTGGGAAGCATGCCTCAGTGACTGTAGCTTAGCCTTGCCACGTGATAGGCCCTGACCATACCCCTAGATTGGCTTTTCAGACCTTTGTTCTCCCTGTTGTGGTCTACAATCACTCCAGAAATGGAGCACTGGAGCCAAACCACAAGACCCTGCCTGCCCTCCAGATGGAAAACGTGCCCTATGGAACTACACACAACCCCCAGATTAGGAGAAAACTGCATGATACCCCTAAGTCAACCTCAGTTGCAGAAGCTGACCCTGGACACTACTACATATTCTTTCCCTTAACTTGAGCAGTGATCTGTAGTCAGCCACCCACGTAGCTGGCACCAGAGTCAGCAGATCGGACCTCCCATGCCCCATGGCCTAAGCCTAAACCTAGGTTGAGTTTTCAGGCATTCATAAACAGAGCCCTGCTCTGGAATCCATCCATTTGGATGCTCTAGTGCCATATAACAGGACTCCACCTGTCCTCCAGATTGAAACCATACTCTTTTTTTTTTTTAAAGATTTTATTTATTTATTTGACAGAGAGAGATCACAAGTAGGCAGAGAGGCAGGCAGAGAGAGAGGAGGAAGCAGGCTCCCCACGGAGCAGAGAGCCTGATGCGGGGCTCGATCCCAGGACCCTGAGATCATGACCTGAGCCGAAGGCAGCGGCTTAATCCACTGAGCCACCCAGGAGCCCCTGAAACCATACTCTTTGGAGCTGTGCGAAGCCCCCCAAGCAGGAGAAACTTCCATGCGCCAGAAGGACACCCACACATTCGGCGGCCCTAGGACACCAATTTTAGTGTGAGCGAAGGCCTGACACTGCTCCTCAATTCAAGATCCTGTGACCTTGCCTCAGCATCTGCAAATCAGAGGTCCATGCCCTAGAACCCACACATAAATCTAGCTTGGATTTTCAGATATCAGTCCCCAGAGTCCTGGAATATGAGATTTCCAGTTTGGGGGCTCAGGAGCCACACCACTGGATGATCCCTGGCCTCCAGATTGAAACCGTGCCCTATGGAGCTGCACTACACCCCTAGAGTAATTGCCCTCAGGGTCTCCAGATCAGTCCTGCCATACCCTTGGCTCTAATCCTAACCCAAGTTTTTGTTTCCAGACTTCTTTCCCTAGAGCTCTGGCCAAATAGCCACTAAGCTGAGGCCTCCAGAGCCACACCCCAGGACTGTGCCTGCCCTCCCGACAGAAACTGTGCCCTATTCATTTGCCCAAACCCTTCAGATTAGGAGAAACCTGCAAGGTCCCTGAGTCCACCCCAATTTTGTAGGTTGCCCTGGACCCAAGTGTGCTGTCTGACACACCCTGAGACTTACCTCCAGTCAGAGACCCAGGTAGATGGCTCCACAGATAGAAGAATGAACAAGACAATCCCCTAGGCCCTGATCTGAATTCTAGTTTAGCTTTTCAGGCTTCTGTTCCCAGAGACCTGGTCTCTGATACCAACATATGGGGGGTCTGTGAGGCCCAAAATGGACACCTCCTGTCCCCAGAAGGAACACTTGCTATTTGGAGATGTATCAAACTATCAGGGTATGAGACTCCTCCATGGCCTCAGAGCCACTGCTACATTCCAGTATCTCCCTGGACACAAACCCGTGTTGTGACCCATCAGTATGAGACTCCATTTCAACTCAGCCCCCTTGGTAGTTGGCCCCAGAGCCTGCAGATCAAACCTGCTTGTTCCAAGGTGCCAGAGGGAATGCAAGTTCTGGTCTCCAGGCATCCATTCATGGAGTCCTGATCTCAAATCTTCCCAAACGGGGAAACCTTGAGCGATCAAACAGGACTCCTTCATCCCATAGAAGGAAACATTGCTGTATGGAGCAGCTCACAAACTCCAGCGTGGGAAAACCTCTATGGTCTCATGAGGCCACCACCATTCAGGGTCATCATGGACACAAACTACAGCCTGAGGAAACATCTGACACTTGCCCTTACTTCAGAAACTGGAGATCTTGATTCAGCCACTGCAGAGTGGGCCAGCCCTGCCCTCAGCCTGAAACCTAATCTTAGCTTTTGCTTTCAGACTTCCGTCCTCACACTCCTGGCCCACAAGCCCTCCAGACTGGGAACTCTGGAGGCACAAAGCAGCACTTTACCACCCACCAGAAGAAAACATTGCCCTATGGGGCTGCCCAGAAATCCCAAATGAGGATCAACCTGTACAGCCTTCGACACACTCCAATTTCATAGGCCGCCCTGTGTACTAATCCTCTGTCTGAACACAACCTGAGCACAGACTTCAGGTCTGCCAACAAGACAGATGGCCGTATTTCCAGCAGATCGGACCAGTCATGGCCCAAGGTTATCATGGCTCCCCAGCCTGTGTTTTCAGTTTCTATCCCCAGACCTTTTCTCAAATGCCTGTGTTTCAGGGATCATGGTGCACAAAACAGAACCTGTCCTACCCCATGGAAAGAAATCTTGCTGTTGGGATGGATGTCAAACCCTCAGAGGAGAATACACCTGAATGGCCCATGAGGCCACGACCATGCTAGAGGGCTGCCTTGGGATCAAACATGCTTTGTGACCCTCAGCCTGAGCCCCGTCTTCAAATAAGGCCCCTCAGGAGCTGAACCAAGAACCCGCATATCGGGCTTGACATGCCCCGAGGCCCAAACCCTAACCCAAGGGTGCATTTTCCCATTGCCATTCCCGTACTCAGAGATCTGCTCTGGAATCCCTGTTTTTTGGGGAAACCTGAGACAGAAAACAGGACTCCGCCATTCCCCTGAATGAACCCAAATTATTGGGAGCCGGGGACAATCCCCAGAGAGAATCTCCCATGACCCCATGAGGCAACCCCTGCATTCTGCGGCCATCTAAGACACACAATCCAGAGACCTAAACCTGAGCTACTGCCTCACACTCGCCTTAACGTGCTATTTGTGGCAGCTCACACACCAGAGTGGAAAAACCTCCATGGCCTCATGAGGCCACCCCTCCATTCAGAGGCCATCATGGACAAAAACTCCAGCCTGAGGGGTCCCTGGGTGGCTCAGTGGGTTATAGCCTCTGCCTTCGGCTCAGGTCATGATCTCAGGGTCCTGGGATCGAGCCCCGCATCGGGCTCTCTGCTCAGCGGGGAGCCTGCTTCCCTTCCTCTCTCTCTGCCTACTTGTGATCTCTCTCTCGCTCTCTGTCAATAAATAAATAAATAAATAAATAAATAAATAAATAAATAACTCCAGCCTGAGACATGGTCTGATACTTGCCTGTACTTCAGATGCTGGAGATCTCTATTCAGCCTCTGCAGAGTGGGCCTGCCGTGCCTTTGGCCCAAAACCTAAGCATTGCTTTTGTTTTCAGACTTCTGTTCTCACACTTATGGTCCACAACCCTCCAGATTTGGAATTCTGGAGCCACAATGCAGCACTCTGCCTGCCCAACAGAATAAAAAAGTGCTCTGTGGGGCTGCCTTAAAACCCCAAATGAGGATCAACATGCACGGTGCTAGACCTCCCTCCAATTTCATAGGCTGTCCTATGCACTAATGCTCTGTCTGACACAGCCTGAACCCAGACCTCCTGTCAGACACCCAGACAGCTGGCCACATATCTAGCAGATCGGATCTGCCATGGCCAGGCCATCGTCTATACCCATCCTGGGTTTTCAGGCATCTGTCCCTAGACCTTATCTCAAAACCCTGCACATGGGGAACCTAATGCACAAAACTCCTCCTTCCCCATGGCAAGAAACTTTTCTGTTGCGATGGGTGTCAAAGGCAAACCCTAAGGGTAGGATAAACCTGCATGACACATGAGGCCACGTCCATGCTTGAGGGACGCTGTGGGCACAAATACACATTATGACCCTCAGCCCGAGTCCTGTTTCCAAATAAAGCCTCTCGGTAGCTGGATCAAGAGCCCACATATAGGGCTTGCCATGCCACTAGGCCTCATTCCTAACCAAAGTTAGGATTTCCAGTTGCCAGTATCCAGAGCTGTGCTCTGGAATCGATCTTTTTGAGGGACATTTAGGACAGAAAACAGGACTCCAACTACCCACAGAATGACCTGAAACTATTGGTTGTTAGGTAAAATCCCCAGAGAGGGAGAATCGTCCATGCCCCAGGAGGCCACCCCTACATTCCATGGCCATCCTTGACACAAAATTCAGAGACAAAAGTCTGAGCTACCTCCTCACATTTGCCCTTATTTCATATCCAGAAGAACTCCCCTTATGGTCTGCATATTGGGCCTGGCATACCCTCAGCCATAAACAAAACTGGAGTTTGTGTTTTCAGACTTCTATCCCCAGAAACATGGCCAACACACCCTCCAGACTGGGGCCTCTGGAGCCACACCACAGGACTGTGCCTGTCCTCTCAAAGGAAACCATGCACGTTCCATTGGCCACAGCTCTAGAGTTAGGAGAGACCTGCAAGGCCCTTGAGGCCATCCCAATTTTGTAGTCTGCCCTGGGCAAAAAAGTGCATTCTGACACATCCTGAGCAACTACCTCCACTCAGACACCCAAACAGATGTCTCCAGAGACAGAATATTAAACCGGACATGACCTTAGGCCCTAATCAGAACTCTAGCTTAGGTTTGCAGGCATCTCTCTTCAGAGGTCTCGTTTCGAATACCACCATATGGGGGTCTCCTGAGGCACAAAACAGAACACATCTCGTCTCCACATGGGAACCTTGCTATTTTGAGCTTTGTAAAACCCTCCGGTAGGAGAATCCTTCAGGGCCCCTGAGCCACCGCCACATTCCAAGGTCTCCATGGACACAAAACCAGATTATGACCCATCAGCGTGAGAGTCCATTTCAACTCTTCCACCTGGGTAGCTTGGCCCAGAGCCAGCAGATAGAACCTGCCTTGTCCCTAGGTGCCAATGGGATTTCCAGGTATGGTTTCCAGGCATCCAATCTTACAGCCCTGCTATTGAATCTTTCCGTGTGGGGCAGCCTTGAGCCATCAAACAGTTCTCGCCTGTACCATGGAAGGAAATCTTGCTGTTTGGAGCAGCTCACAACCCCCAGAGTGGGAAAACCTCCATGGCCTCATGAAGCCATTCTTCCATTACGCGGCTGTCATGGACACAAACTCTAGCCTGAGGCAATGTCTGACACTCGCCCTTACTTCAGAAGCTTGAGGTCTCGATTCAGCCTCTGAAGTTTGGGCTTGCTGTGCCCGAAGCCCTAAACCTAACTCTAGCTTGTGTTGGCAGACTTCCGTCCTCACATTCCCGTCCCACAAGCCCTCAGGATACAGCATTCAGGGGTCACAACCAGGACCTCTGCCTGCCCACCATAATAATGAAAAAGTGCCCTATGGTGATCCCAGAAACCCCAAAATGAGGATTCACCTACACAGCCCTCAGCCCCACCGCAATTTCATAGGGCCCCCTGTGCACAAATGCTCTGTTTGACACAGCCTGAGCCCAGACATCCAGACAGCCACCCCAACAGCAGACCAAAGATCCAACAGATCAGAAATGCCCATGCCCCAGGCCGTCATCTCTACCCAAACTGGGATTTCAGGCATTTGTCCCCAGAGGCCTTGTTTCGAATACCAACAGATAGGGGCTGGTGAAGCCCAGAACTGAACACCTCCTGTCCCCAGAAGCGAATCTTGCTACTTGGAGCTGTGTCAAACCTTGAGGGCAGGAGAATCCTGCATGGTCCCTGAGCCACCACTGCATTCCAAGGTCTTTTTAGACAAAAACCCACATTGTGATCCATCAGCATGAGGCTCCATTTCAACTCATTCCCCTAGGTAGCCTGCCAGAGCTTGTATATTGAACCTGCTTTGTTCCTAGGCGCCAATGGGAATGCCTGGTAGAGTTTCCAGGCATCCGTCCTTAGAGCCATGCTCTCAAATATTTCTGTATGGGGCAGCCTTGAGCCATCCAATAGGACTCGCCTGTCCCACAGAAGGAAACATTGTGATTTGGAGCAGCTCACAACCCCCAGAGTGGGAAAAAATCCATGGCCTCATGAGGCCACCCCTCCATTAGGTGGCCATAATGGACCCAAAGTTGAGCCTGACTGAACCTTGCTGTTGGGATGGGTGTCAAACCCTCTGAGTTGCTGAAATCTGCATGGCCCATGAGACCACGCCCACTCTGGAGGGCCGCCTGGAACACCAACATGCAATGTGACCCTCAGCCTGTTCCCTGTTCTCAAGTAAGGCCCCTTGGGGGCTGGAATCAGAGCCCGATTATTGGGCTTGTCATGTCCCTAGGCCATAATCCTAACCCAAGTTGGGTTATTGCAGGGGACGGTAACCCGAGCCCTGCCCTGGAATCCCTGTTTCAGGGATCCGTTAGAGAGAAAACAGGACTCCTCCCTTCCCCCAGAATGACACCAAATATTGGGGGCTGGGTGGAATCCCCAAGAAGGAGAATCATACATGGCCCCAGAAGGCCACCCCTGCATTCCGCAGCCATCCTAGATACAAAATCCAGAGGCAAAAGCCTTAGATACCGCCTCACACTGGCCCTAATTTCAAATCCCAAGGAGCGCCCCTCAGGTTCTGCAGTTTGGCCCTGCCATCCCTTCGGCCCTAAACTTAATCCGAGTTTGTGTTCTCAGTCTTCTGTCCCAGAGCCCTGGCCCACACACCCTCAAGTCTGGGGCCTCCGGAGCCACTGTGCCTGCCTGCCCAAAGGAAACTGTGCCCTTTACACTTGCCCTAACCCTCTGGATTAGGAGACACCTGCAAGGCCCCCGAGGCCACCCCAGTTTCGGTGGCCACCCAGAACAAAAATGTGCAGTCTGAAACACCCTGTGCATCAACATCAAGACAGACACCCAGGTCCATGGTCCCAGAGACAGAAGATTGATTCTGACATGCCCCTAGGCCCTAATCTGAAGCCTAGCTTAGGTTTGCAGACATTGGTCCCCAGAGGCCTTGTCTTTAAAACCAACATATGGGGTTCCCAGAGGCCCAAAACATAACCTCTCTTGTGCCCAGAAGGGATTGTTGCTCTTTGGAGCAGTATCCAATCCTCAGGGCCAGAGAATCCTGCATGGCCCCTGAGCCACTTCCACATTACAAGGTCTCCCTGGCTACAAACTCTCATTGTGACCCATCAACATGAGAGTCCATTTCCCCTCAGCTGCCTGGGTAGCTTGCCCTAGAGACAGCAGATGGAATCTGCCTCTTTCCTAGGTGCCAATGGGAACCAAATGGGGTCTCTAGGCATCCATACATAGAGCCCTGCTCTGGGATCTTTCCATATAGGGGTCCCTTGAGGCATCAAAGCAGTCACCTACTGACCAATCAAAGGAAACCTTGCCATTTGGAGCACTTCACCACCTCCAGAGTGGGAAAACCTCCATGGCCTCATGAGGCCACCTCTCCACTAGGCGGCCATCGTGGACATATCTCTGGGCTGAGCGAACGTCTGACACTCGCCCTTACTTCAGATGCTGGAGATCTCCAGTCAGCCTCTGCAGATTGGGCCTGCCATGCCCTAGGCCTTAAACCTAACCCAGCTTGTGTTTTCAGACTTCCGTCCTCACACTCCTGGCCCACAAGCCCTCCAGAATTCTGGAATTCTGGAGCCACCACACAGCACTCTGACTGCCCACTAGAAGGAAAAAGTGCCCTATGGGGCAACCCAGAAACTCCAAATCATCAACCTGCACTGCCCTTGACGGCACTCCCATGTCATAGGCAGACCTGTGCAATAATGTTCTGTCTGACACAGCCTGACCCCACACCTCCTGATGGTCACCCAGACAGCTGGCCACATATCCAGCAAATTGGACCTCCCTTTGCCCTAGGCCATCATCTCTACCCAACCTGGGTTTTCAGGCATCTGAAATCCCTTAGCTCAAATCTCTTCATATGGGGGAACCTGATGCACAAAACGGAACTCCTTCTACTCTGTAGCAGAAAATCTTGCTGTTGGAATGGGTGTCAGGCCCTCAGATTAGGAGAAACCTGCATGGTCCATGAGGCCATGTCCATGCTTGAGGGCTGCCTTGGGCACAAACACACATTGTGTCCTTCAGCCTGAGCCCCATTTCCAAATAAAACTCCTCAGGAGTTGGACCAAGAGCCCGCATATGGGGCTTGCCATACCTCTAGACCCAAATCCTGACCCAAGGTGGGGTTTTCCAGGCGCCTGTACCCAGAGCCCTGCTCTGGAATCCCCTTTTTTGGAGGACACCTGAGACAGAAAACACGACTTCACACTTCTCCCAGAATGACTCTAAATTATTGGGAGCCAGGTAAAATCCCCAGAGAGGGAGAATCTTCCATGGCCCCATGAGGCCACCCCTACATTCTGGGACCAACCTAGACACAAAATGTAGAGCCAAAAGCCTGAGCTACTGCCTCACCTTCATCCTCATTTCAGATCCCGAGGAGCTGCCCTCAGGGTCTGAAGTTCGGGCCTGTCATCCCCTCGGTCCTAATCTTAACCCGAGATTGTGTTCAAACTAAGGTTTGCTAGAATGAAAGAGGGTGTGCTGAATGGGGTCACTGGGTGATGGATATTGGAAAGGGTATGTACTATGGTGAGCATTGTTAATTGATTAGGACTGATGAATTACAGACCCGTACCCCTCAAACAAATAATACAAGATATGTTAGCTAAAAAAAGAAAGTAATCAGGGTGCCTGGGGGGCTCAGTGGATTAAGCCGCTGCCTTCGGTTCAGGTCATGATCTCAGGGTCCTGGGTTCGAGCCCCGCATCGGGCTCTCTGCTCCGCAGGGAGCCTGCTTCCTCCTCTCTCTCTGCCTGCCTTTCTGTCTACTTGTGATCTCTCTCTCTGTCAAATAAATAAATAAAATCTTTCAAAAAAATAAAAAAAAATAAAAAATAAAAAAAGAAAGTAATCAAATATCATGATCTGTGGAGAAAAATACACCAATGTCATCACACTACTAAGGCAATTCAGTTGTAGAACAGGAAAAATGAGCTTAAATTCAATCATAAAGACAATGATAGGATTTTAAGATATTGGAAGCTCTAAATATCTTTATTTCATTTGCAATTGCCATGTTTTGTCTACTTTTCATTTTGTAAAAAGAGTTTGTTCATTTATTTATCTGATAGAGAGAGAGTGCATATGAACTGGGGAAGGAGCAGAGGGAGAAGGGCAAGCAGACTCTATGCTGAGCTCAGTACATGATATGGAGAACATTTCAGGACCACAAGATCATGACTTGAGTTGAAATTAAGAGTCTGTAGCTCAATTAATTAAGGCACCTAGGCACCCCTTCATTTTTTATTGTACTAAATTTACTACATGAAATGTGCTAAACTAAATGTACTAAACTAAAATCAGACTTTTTAGTTATTGCATTTTAAATTTTAAGATACTGTGCATTGTGCTACCCATGCAATAAAAGTATAATTATTTTAGGTCACTTGGGTGGCTCAGTGGGTTAACCCTCTGCCTTCGGCTCAGATCATGATCTCAGGTCCTGGGATTGAGTCCCACATTGGGCTCTCTGCCTGGCAGCCTGCTTCCTCCTCTCTCTATCTGCCTGCCTCTCTGCCTGCTTGTGATCTCTCTCTGTCAAATAAATTAATAAGATTTTTAAAAATATGTAATTATTTTAGCAATGCACATGTGACTAAATTTGTTAAAACGGAAATATCAGTTTAAATGGACTATTTCCCAATAGCATCATGATCATGTATCTATAATTTCAGATCTCTATTTACATGCAAATACATTTAGATATTTGTCTCTTCTAAAATATTGCCTCTAGTAGACCTTGTCTTCTTTCCATATTGACATATCTATAACTTAAAGTAATCTCTCTTTTACATGAACATTCTCTTGTGAGTATTAAAAACTAATCTTAGGCAGTGAATAGCAAAACAAGTTATTTTCTTTCAAAATTGAAATAGTCAACTAACTGTAAATGATTAATGTATCTTAACAATTAAGATGAAAGACAATGACTTGCTGACAGAAGGAACTTTATATTAGGCATAGAGATAGAAGAGGAAGTTTGAACTGGTATTGCTACACCAAAGGACAGAGTAAGTGGCAAACAGAAATGCAGAGAGAAAAAAGCCTGTTAAGTTTTGGGGATTTAGAAGAAATCTTGTGACAGCATTTTAAATTCAGATGGGTAAGGACCAATGTAAGCCACAGGCTAGACTGTTGTTTGGGATTTGTTTGTAAGGAAAAGCACAGCTTCCAGCCCTATTAGGAACAGAAATAAGAAAAAAGAAAGTTCCTATTTGTACTCAGAAATCAAATCTGATGACGAGGGGAATTATTATACCATACACTTCCTTCTATTCTGCCAGACAAGAGCAATTTAAATGATCTAGTTCAAGGAAGTAAAGGATAAAAAATATACCAATTATTCTTTCTACTTCATCATAAAAGTAGTCTCCTCTTTATGGATTTTGTTGTGGACATGTCATTGTAATATTGAAGTGCATATAACACATTTTGATAGGTCATCAATAATTTGAACAAAGAATATTGTAACTACATTTTAAAGTACTCCAATGATGCTCAAGAGACCCGTGGTTTGCAAGAGGGCATCGGGATTTGTTTTGTTGTTGTTTTTGTTGTTTTAATGTTCAGTTAGGCACTGTGTACTACATCATTAGTTTTTGATGTACTGTCCAGTGATTCGTTTGCATGTAACACCCAGTGTTCATCACAACATGTGCCCTCGTTAATGCCCATCACCTGATTACACCACCCTCCCATCCCCCTTCCTTCTATAACCCTCAGTTTGTTTCCTGGAGTCCAGGGTCTCTCATGGTTTATCTCCCTCTCTGATTTCTTCTTACTGATGAATTAGTTAATTAATTCAAGTAACAGTTATTGACAAATCTATGTAGAACTTATTGGTCACTTTGCTAGCGGTGCTGCAAAATTCTATGGGATTTTCATTATCCTGTGGTAGAAAAGCATGAAAAATTAACAAAAATATGAACAAATTGCAAAAACTAATGAAGCAAACCAGCCAGTTTTGTGATAGAAAATGATGGGGATGGAGTAGTGGACCATTCAGCAGAATGATCGGAGGGGCCTAAAGATATATTTTACTAAGAACTGAATAAAGGGGAGGCAGATCAATGATAACCAGAAGAACAGCCTTCCTCTTAGGTAGGGACCACAAATTCAAAGCTTCAAAAGGGAAAGAGGTAAGATCTGATTTGTTAATTTGCTGTTGAAACTCCAGTACCTGGAAAATATGGAGTATATATTTAGTGTGAAGTTAATAAATGATGATAACTTTTTTACACCTGGAAAGATTAAATAAGGGTGAATATTGTTATTTGAAGAGGACCCTGTACACATTTAGAAAGCTGAAAGTCATAGATGAATTTTCTGCTTCCTTGAGTTTTGTTATAGTTGGTATTTCCCTAATTTTTTTGCAAAACAATAAATTTATTACATATGATCAGCAGATAGTTGTTGTTGATAAATTATTCTCTCAGAGTTGTGGAAAATTTAACTATAAAATACAATTTTATACACCATAAAATCACAGGGTCCTTGAGGATCTCCACACATTTTTTGTGCTGGTTGACTTTCAATGCGGAGACCTGGTCCAAGCCTTGAAGCTGAAGGAGGTTAAGTTTGCCACTCAACGTGGCTGGACTTTTCCCAGCCATTAGGATGTGATTCTACTTCCACTTTATTTTTTCAGTGTAACAGTATTCATTGTTTTGCACAACACCCAGTGCTCCATGAAAAACGTGCCCTTTCTATTACCCATCACCTCTTCCCCCAACCTCCCACCACTGACCCTTCAAAACCCTCAGGTTGTTTTTCAGAGTCCATAGTCTCTTATGGTTCGCCTCCCCTTCCAAATTTTTTTTCTATAAACATATAATGTATTTTTATCCCCAGGTGTACAGGTCGGTGAATCACCAGGTTTACACACTTCACAGCACTCATGATAGCACATACCCTCCCCAATGTCCATAGCCCACTCCCCCTCTCCCAACCCCACCTCCCCCCAGCAACCCCAGTTTGTTTTGTGAGATTAAGAGTCATTTATGGTTTGTCTCCCTCCCAATCCCATATTGTTTCATTTATTCTTCTCCTATCACCCTAACCCCCCATGTTGCTTCTCCATGTCCTCATATCAGGGAGATCATATGATAGTTGTCTTTCTCCGATTGACTTACTTCACTAAGCATGATAAGCTCTAGTTCCATCCACGTCATCACAAATGGCAAGATTTCATTTCTTTTGATGGCTGCATAGTATTCTATTGTGTATATACACCACATCTTCTTTATCCATTTATCTGTTGATGGACATCTAGGTTCTTTCCATAGTTTGGCTATTGGAGACATTGCTGCTATAAACATTTGGGTACACGTGCCCCTTCGGATCACTATGTTTGTATCTTTAGGGTAAATACCCAGTAGTGCAGTTGCTGGGTCATAGGGTAGCTCTATATTCAACATTTTGAGGAACCTCCATGCTGTTTTCCAGAGTGGTTGCACCAGCTTGCATTCCCACCAACAGTGGAGGAGGGTTCCCCTTTCTCTGCATCCTCGCCAGCATCTGTCATTTCCTGACTTGTTAATTTTAGCCATTCTGACTGGTGTGAGGTGATATCTCATTGTGGTTTTGACTTGTATTTCCCTGATGCCGAGTGACGTGGAGCACTTTTTCATGTGTCTGTTGGCCATCTGGATGTCTTCTTTGCAGAAATGTCTGTTCATGTCCTCTGCCCATTTCTTGATTGGATTGTTTGTTCTTTGGGTGTTGAGTTTGCTAAGTTCCTTATAGATTTTGGATACTAGCCCTTTATCTGATATGTTGTTTGCAAATATCTTCTCCCATTCTGTCAGTTGTCTTTTGGTTTTGTTAACTGTTTCCTTTGCTGTGCAAAAGCTTTTGATCTTGATGAAATCCCAATAGTTCATTTTTGCCCTTGCTTCCCTTGCCTTTGCCGTTGTTCCTAGGAAGATGTTGCTAGAGCTGAGGTCGAAGAGGTTGCTGCCTGCATTCTCCTCAAGGATTTTGATGGATTCCTTTCTCACATTGAGGTCCTTCATCCATTTGGAGTCTATTTTCGTGTGTGGTGTAAAGAAGAGGTCCAATTTCACTTTTCTGCATGTGGCTGTCGAATTTTCCCAGCACCATTTATTGAAGAGGCTGTCTTTTTTCCATTGGACATTCTTTCCTGCTTTGTCGAAGATTAGTTGACCATAGAGTTGAGGGTCGATTTCTGGGCTCTCTATTCTGTTCCACTGATCTATGTGTCTGTTTTTGTGCCAGTACCATGCTGTCTTGATGATGACATCTTTGTAATAGAGCTTGAAGTCTGGAATTGTGATGCCACCAACTTTGGCTTTCTTTTTCAATATCCCTTTGGCTATTCGAGGTCTTTTCCGGTTCCATATAAATTTTAGGATTATTTGTTCCATTTCATTGAAAAAACTGGATGGTATTTTGATGGGGATTGCATTAAATGTGTAGATTGCTTTAGGTAGCATGGACATTTTCACAATATTTATTCTTCCAATCCAGGAGCATGGAACATTTTTCCATTTCTTTGTGTCTTCCTCAATTTCTTTCATGAGTACTTTATAATTCTCTGTGTATAGATTCTTAGCCTCTTTGGTTAGGTTTATTCCTAGGTATCTTATAGTTTTGGGTACAATTGTAAATGGGATTGACTCCTTAATTTCTCTTTCTTCTGTCTTGTTGTTAGTGTACAGAAATGCAACTGATTTCTGTGCATTGATTTTATATCCTGACACTTTACTGAATTCCTGGACAAGTTCTAGCAGTTATGGAGTGGAGTCTTTTGGATTTTCCACATATAGTATCATATCATCTGCGAAGAGTGATAGTTTGACTTCTTCTTTGCCAATTTGGATGCCTTTAATTTCTTTTTGTTGTCTGATTGCTGAGGCTAGGACTTCTAGTACTATGTTCAGTAGCAGTGGTGATAATGGACATCCCTGCCGTGTTCCTGACCTTAGCGGAAAAGCTTTCAGTTTTTCTCCATTGAGAATGATATTTGCGGTGGGTTTTTCATAGATGGCTTTGATAATATTGAGGTATGTGCCCTCTATCACTACACTTTGAAGAGTTTTGATCAGGAAGGGATGCTGTACTTTGTCAAATGCTTTTTCAGCATCTATGGAGAGTATCATATGGTTCTTGTTCTTTCTTTTATTATTGTGTTCTATCACATTGATTGATTTGCAGATGTTGAACCAAACCTGTAGCCCTGGAATAAATCCCACTTGATCGTGGTGAATAATCCTTTCAATGAACTGTTGAATCCTATTGGCTAGTATTTTGGTAAGAATTTTTGCATCTGTGTTCATCAAGGATATTGGTCTGTAGTTCTCTTTTTTGGTGGGATCCTTGTCTGGTTTTGGGATCAAGGGGATGCTGGCCTCATAAAATGAGTTCAGAAGTTTTCCTTCCATTTCCATTTTTTGGAACAGTTTCAGGAGAATAGGAATTAGTTCTTCTTTAAATGTTTGGTAGAATTCCCCTGGGAAGCCGTCTGTCCCTGGGCTTTTGTTTGTTTGGAGATTTTTGATGACTGTTTCAATCTCCTTACTGGTTATGGGCCTGTTCAGGTTTTCTCTTTCTTCCTGGTTCAGTTGTGGTAGTTTATATGTCTCTAGGAATGCATCCATTTCTTCCAGATTGTCAAATTTGTTGGTGTAGAGATGCTCATAGTATGTTCTTATAATTGTCTGTATTTCTTTGGTGTTAGTTGTGATCTCTCCTCTTTCATTCATGATTTTATTTATTTGGGTCCGTTCTCTTTTCTTTTTGATGAGTCTGGCCAGGGGTTTATCAATCTTATTGATTCTTTCAAAGAACCAGCTCCTAGTTTCATTGATTTTTTCTATTGTTTTTTTGGTTTCTATTTCATTGATTTCTGCTCTGATCTTTATGATTTCTCTTCTCCTGCTGGGTTTAGGGTTTCTTTCTTGTTCTTTCTCCAGCTCTTTACGTGTAGGGTTAGGTTGTGTACTTGAGACCTTTCTTGTTTCTTGAGAAAGGCTTGTACCGCTATATATTTTCCTCTCAGGACTGCCTTTGCTGTGTCCCACAAATTTTGAACTGTTGTGTTTTCATTATCATTTGTTTTCATGAATTTTTTCAATTCTTCTTTAATTTCCTGGTTGACCCATTCATTCTTTAGAAGGATGCTGTTTAGTCTCCATGTATTTGGGTTCTTTCCAGCTTTCCTCTTGTGATTGAGTTCTAGCTTCAGAGCATTGTGGTCTGAAAATATGGAGGGAATGATCCTAATCTTTTGATACCGGTTGAGACCTGATTTGTGACCCAGGATGTGATCTATTCTGGAGAAGGTTCCATGTGCACTAGAGAAGAATGTGTATTCTGTTGCTTTGGGATGAAATGTTCTGAATATATCTGTGATGTCCATCTGGTCCAGTGTGTCATTTAAGGCCTTTATTTCCTTGTTGATCTTTGGCTTGGATGATCTGTCCATTTCAGTGAGGGGAGTGTTCAAGTCCCCTACTATTATTGTATATTATTGATGTGTTTCTTTGATTTTGTTATTAATTGGTTGTTATAGTTGGCTGCTCCCACGTTAGGGGAATAGATATTTAAAATTGTTAGATCTTCTTGTTGGACAGACCCTTTGAGTAGGATATAGTGTCCTTCCTCATCTCTTATTATAGTCTTTGGCTTAAAATCTAATTGATCTGATATAAGGATTGCCACCCCAGCTTTCTTCTGATGCCCATTAGCATGCTAAATTGTTTTCCACCCCCTCACTTTAAATCTGGAGGTGTCTTCGCGTCTAAAATGAGTTTCTTGTAGGCAACATACTGATGGGTTTTGTTTTTTTATCCATTCTGATACCCTGTGTCTTTTGATTGGGGCATTTAGCCCATTAAGATTCAGGGTAACTATTGAGAGAAATGATTTTAGTGCCATTATTACTCTTTAAGGTGACTCTTACTGTATATTGTCTCTGTGCCTTTCTGATCTACTACATTTAGGCTCTCTCATTGCTTAGAAGACCCCTTTCAATATTTCCTGTAGGGCTGGTTTGGTGTTTGCAAATTCTTTCAGTTTTTGTTTGTCCTGGAAGCTTTTGATCTCTCCTTCTATTTTCAATGATAGCCTAGCTGGATAGAGTATTCTTGGCTGCATGTTTTTCTCGTTGAGTGCTCTGAATATATCATGCCAGCTCTTCCTGGCCTGCCAGATCTCTGTGGATAAGTCTGCTGCCAATCTAATATTTTTACCATTGAATGTTACAGACTTCTTTTCTCGGGCTGCTTTCAGGATTTTCTCTTTGTCACTAAGACTTGTCAATTTTACTATTAGGTGATGGGGTGTGGACCTATTCTTGTTGACTTTGAGGGGGGTTCTCTGCATCTCCTGGATTTTGATGCTTGTTCCCTTTGCCATATTAGGGAAATTCTCTCCAATAGACCTTCTGCTCCCCTCTCTGTTTCTTCTTCTTCTTCTGGAATCCCAATTATTCTGATGTTGTTTAGTCTTATGGTTTCACTTATCTCTCGAATTCTCCCCTCATGGTCCAGTAGATGTTTGTCCCTCATTTGTTCGGCTTCTTTATTCTCTGTCATTTGGTCTTCTATATCACTAATTCTTTCTTCTGCTTCGTTTATCCTAGCAGTGAGAGCCTCCATTTTTGATTGCACCTCATTAATAGCTTTTTTGGTTTCAACTTGGTTAGATTTTAGTTCTTTAATTTCTCCAGAAAGGGCTTTAATATCTCCAGAGAGGGTTTCTCTAATATCTTCCATGGCTCTTTCGAGCCCGGCTAGAATGTTCAGAATCGTCATTCTGAACTCTTGATCGGACGTATTACCAATGTCTGTGTTGATTAGGTCCCTAGCCTTTGGTACTGTCTCTTGTTCTTTTGTTTGTGGTGATTTTTCCGCCTTGTCATTTTATCCAGATAAGAGGATATGAAGGAGCAAATAAAATACTAAAAGGGTGGCAAAGACCCCAGAAAAATGCGCTGTAACCAAATGAGAAGAGACCCCAAATTGTGGGGGGGGGGGGGGGAGAAAGGGGATAAAAAGAAGTTCAGAATAAAAAAGAAAAAAATTTAAAAAATAAAACAAATAAAGAAAAAATATAAAAAAGAAGAAAAAAATATATATTTAGACTAGTCAAAAAACGTTAAAAAAGAAAAGGGTAAAAGTTTTAAAAAATTTAGCAGAAGAAGAAAAAAGAAAAAAAAATGTAAAAAGAAAAAAAATTGAAGTAGCCGCAAGACTAAAGAATCATGGGGAGAAAGCCATGAGTTCCGTGCTTTGCTTTGTCCTCCTCTGGAATTGCGCTGCTGTCTTAGGAATTGAACCTACTTTCCTTGATAGATGAACTTCGTCCTGGCTGGATATTTTGTTGATCTTCTGGGGGAGGGGCCTGTTGTAGTGACTCTCAAGTGTCTTTGCCCGAGGCGGGATTGCACCGCCCTTACCTGCGGCCAGACTAGGTAATCGGCTCGGGTTCGCTTTTGGGATCTTCTGTTCCCTGAACGCTTTCTGTAGAGTTCCGGAGGACGGGAATGAAAATGGCGGCCTCCTAGTCTCCGGCTTGGGGGAGCTGAGAGCCTGGGGCCCCACTCCTCAGTGCGCCCTCAGAGGACAGCACTCAATCACTCCCGTATCCCCAGCCTCTAGCCGCGCTCCGAGCTCACCCAGCCCGCGACCAGTTCAAGGTAACCCTGAGCTGAGAGTTCAATCCTTGGCTCTGTCTCTGCAGCCGGCTTCTCCGTTCTAATACCTGCGAGCTCTGTGACACTCTGACACTCCCGGTCCTTCTGTGACCCTGCAGGACCTGGGGACACGCTGACCCCGCGTGGGCTTCACCCTGGTTTAGCCTCTGGAGCAATATCCCTCAATGGAACAGACTTTTAAAAGTCCTGATTTTGTGCTCCGTTCCTCTGCCGCTTGCCGGGAGCCGGCCCCTCCCCCCGTGGTCTATCTTCCTGTCGTTTTAGATTCACTTCTCCGCCAGTACTACCTTTCAGAAAGTGGTTGATTTTCTGTTTCTAGAGTTGCTGTTTTTCTTCTCTTTGATCTCCCATTGGATTTGTAGGTGTTTGCAATGTTTAGATAAGCTATCGAGCTGATCTCCTGCTACCTGATGTCGTCTCAGCCTGTTACTTCTCCGCCATCTTGGCTCCTCCCCCTCCTGATTCTACTTCTGAGATGAGTGGCCCTCTCTAAAGGGACCCATAAAGCCCCTGAAAGCAGAAAGGAGAAAAGATAGGAGAGAGAGGGACTGGTGCTGAATAAGGGGACCTCCAGGGGGAGGACTGCCCTAGAGCAGCAGTAGGGAACTCTGAAGAAAATCTTTCATCTAGTAGTTTCTAGAACCAGAAGAGGGGCCCTGGAAGAAACTTTCAAGGGATCCCGGAGCACCCAGGACGCCAAGGAGGTACATATCCTGGGTTAATAAGAAGTCATGGCCGATGGTCCCCAGTCCTGGAGTCACCGGTCTGGTTGTTGTGCCAGGACAGCCCTCAATTAAGACAGCTGGACCCACATTACCACACTGGAGTTGGTCGCACGGGCTCCATAGTGACCATCCTAGAACTGCATGTCCTGGTCCCAGTGTTGGAAAGACACAAAGCAGACACCCATCTTGATGCTGGAGAACATGTGGGTGACCTGAATGCAGACAGTGTTGTTCCACTGTTAGATGGGAAATGGCACAGCAGAGAATTTACCCAGCACAGTCTGGCGGCATCTAGAAGTTAGACAAGGAATCAGTACATAGAGCCACTGTTGTGTCGGACTCCCCACCAATCATAAACACAAATCTCAGTCTTCCACTCTCTAGCAGCCCTAGCCACAACCCTCCTCCTCCAAGTCCAACACCTGTTTTTTGCGACAACACCCCAAGGAAGACATGAAACAGGCCTGGGAGAGGGCCCATGGCACCATTCACCTGTTACCTCCACCACCCAGCCATCCCCACCATGCTGCACCATCCATTTCTGAAGGCCTTCCTGGCAGCAGGGATTGAAGATGAAGTTGCATCCAAATGCACTGCGCTGACAGAAGCTGCCCAGGAGGCAGGGCCTGCCATCGCAGGCAGATGGGTGGGGGAGGGCTGGGGGCAGGCAGCTGTGAGCAAGCAACAGCAGGGTACCATGGTCTCAGGACAATATGAGCAACCAAAGGTCTGCTGTCCACCAGGGCACCTCATCCCTGGCACACTCTGCAGCAGCACCCCAGCAGCATGTGCCGGCCACATAGCTCAGCACCACCAGGAGCAGCTCCAGTAGCAGTTGGCTCAGGTCCAGTGCTTCCTCGGGTTTGGGGTTTGGAGTGGGGAGCTGGTCAATCTGGTCTCAGGAGGCCACGACGCCCATGCTTATCCACCCAGCCCGAGCCAGACCTGTAGGTAACTTGAATCAGAGTTAGGGCTCCTTGCTGGCCATCTCTCTCCTCTACATAATATACTAATAATTAATTTGATTTATCAATGTGTTCTCAAATCTACAAGCAGTTTTGTCTTATTGCTTTCCATTAAATATGACAATATATTACTAATTTCATAATAGGCAATGTGAAAAAAATATACTTGAACTCTGAATGGACACAAAAGTGCAGAAGGCTTCACATAAGAAGATGGAAACCTGGAACTAATCATTCATGTAGGGGGAAAAAAAACGAACATGGGGCATACGTTTAACCTATGCTAAGAGCAATATTTATTTCAATGCACATGATGAATATTTTTATGAACTAGGTTTTTGTTTGAACAAATTTACAATATTCTTAATGAATTATGGAAGGTATTTAACTTTGAAAATAAGTAAAAACAAGGCAGCATTGACTTGTAAAAATATTGAGGTTAAAATACTAGATGTATTAAAGTATTTTTAGCATATTGTATTGCTGGAAATGCTACAACTTCTTTCCTCCTTGCAAACTTCTCACTTGGTTAGTTAAACTTATTTAAAATCCTTGAAGTGAATCGCTGTGCAGAACCTCTTGGAAACATACAGAGTGCTTCTTACCGAGTAGGTCATCCTACGACTAGGGCAATTTCACATTTATTACCATGGCAAAATTTCAAATTATTTTTGTGTTCTACCTTAATCTCAGGACATAAATAATCAATATCATAGACTCTTTTGCCTGAAACTTAGATTAAGCTTGAAGTAGCGACTTTCTATTTAAAAGAAAATATACTATATCAATAAAGGAACCTAGTTTTCTTAAATCATCTCTCCCCAGTGCATTGTCTTTCCATCGCTTATGTATTTTCCACTTGTAACTATTGTCAGACTTGTTGCAATTCATAACTGAAATTACTCCCGAGGACCACAACAGTTTTAACTTAGTGTTTGCTTCATTTAGTACTGAAAATAATTTTCATTAAAATTTAAAATTTTTCTTATATGATATCATATCCTACATGCAAAATTTATAATCCAGAGAGCAAATGGTTTATTAACTAGATTGAACAGCAGGTAATAGGTATGGAAGTAATTCACTGGGGTTTATTCTGCTAGATGGTAAAACCATGAAAGTAGGTACATTATATATCTTGGTTACACATTATTATTTAATTCTCTTCAGCTCTCAGTGGCCTTATCTAATTTAGTAGGCACCTTGTACCTTTTGTTCAGTGAGTGATTTAATTAGTGCTCATTGGACAGGCAAGTAAGAAAAGAGAGATGATAGTTTATGAGACTTGAAGATGTTGATTAAAAAATAAGCATAATTGGGGGCCCCTGGGCTGTGCTTTCTTGGTTTTGGCTCAGGTCGTGATCTCAGGGTCCTGAGATGGAGCCCTATGTGAGGACCATGCTCAGTGGGGAGTGTCCTTATGACTCTCCCTCTCCCTCTCTTTCTGCTCACCCCCCCATTTCTTTCTCTCCCTCTCTTAAATAAAAGCATAACTGGTTTGGTCTAACAACTAAGGAGCCTAGAAATTGTCACTACATCCTAACAAGCAAAAATCTGAAAAATAAGCAACTCTCCTTAGATTTTTCAGAGTGAGTTCATAGACAAATTCCTGCTCCTAAATCTGGAGCAAAAGACAGGCAAATACAGAGAATTAGAAACCTCCAGAGCAGAAACTTCCACAAAAAAACAGTCCTGTTGTTGAGAAACCAAAATGGTAATTAGTGTATTCCTTGAAGGTTTAGTTTGGTTATGACTCTGATAAGAACTCTATTGGGGGGAAGCCCCCAAAACGAAAAGAAACTTCAGGGAATTCAGCCATAGGGATCCTCCATACCTCTGTGAGTTTTACGTCCAGGAGCTCTACCAGGTCCTCATAGTTAATAGTGGATAAAAAATTTCCTCATGCCTTTAGCAGAAGAAAGGGAAAAAGATCTATTTTGAAAAATACACCTTTTATCTATACAAGAACAACTCAAAATGGTGATGGAAAGTATCATAGAACAAAGGAAATTGAGAGACTCCATATTCATGGATAAAAAGATTCAATATGGTCAAGATGTCAGTTCCTCACAATTGGTCTATAGATTCCGCACAATCCCTATCAAAATCTCATCAAATTAATTTAAGGATATCAGCAAACTGATTCTAAATTTACTTGAAAGTGTTGAAGATCAAGAAGAGCCAACATAATAATGAAGAAGAAGAACAAAGTCAGAGCACAGGTCAAACTGTTCTTCAAGATTTACTACGAAACTATAGTAATCAAAATAGTGTGGTTACTGGTAAAAGAATAGACAGAGTAATGGAGTGGGGTAGAGAACCCATAGATAGATCCACAGAAGTTTGTCAACTGATCTTTGACAAAGGATAGAAGTCAATATACTAGAGAAATGAAGGTCTTTTCAACCTACTAGAGAAATGAAGTTCTTTTCAACCCATAATGCTGCAACTAGACATCCATATGGGAAAAAATAGACACAGACCATATACCCTTCATGAAAATTAACTCAAAATGGATCACAGACCTAAATGAAAAATTAAAAATATAGAACTCCTACAATATAGTATAGGAAAAAATCCATGGCCTGGCGTCTGGTAATGATTTTTAGATACAACATTAAAGACATGATCCGTGAAAGAAGCAATTGATTAAGTGGACCTTATTAAAATTAATAACTTCTTCTCTGGGGGCTCCTGGGTGCCTCAGTGCATTAAAGCCTCTGCCCTCAGCTCAGGTCATGATTCCAGGGTCCTGGGATCGAGGCCTGCATTGGGCTCTGCACTTAGTTGGGACCCGGCTTCTTCCTCTCCTTCTGGCTGTCTCTCTGACTACTTGTGATCTCTGTCTGTCAAATAAATAAATAAAATCTTTTAAAAAGAGAACTTCTGGGTGCCTGGGTGGCTCATTGGGTTAAGCCGCTGCCTTCAGCTCAGGTCATGATCTCAGGGTCCTGGGATCGAGTCCCGCATCAGGCTCTCTGTTCGGCAGCGAGCCTACTTCCCTCTCTCTCTCTCTCTGCCTGCCTCTCTGTCTGCTTGTGATCTCTCTCTGTCAAATAAATAAATAAAATCTTTAAAAAAATAAAAAATAATAAAAAGAGAACTTCTCCTCTGCAAAAGACAATGTCAAGAGAATGCGAAGACAAGTGACAGACTTGGAGAAAATATTTACAAAAGACAAATCTGATAAATAGCCGTTATCCAAAATATACAAAGAACTCTTAAAAATGCAACATTAGAAAATGAACAACAGAATTAAAAATTGGACAAAAGACCTGAACAAAGATTTATAGTTGTCAAGAAAACACATGGAAAGATGTTCAACTTCCTCTGACAGCCAGAAATTGCAAGTTAAAAATGAGATGGCACCACCCACCTGTGACAATGGACACAATCCAAAACAGATGATCCCAAAAGCTGGAAAAGATACAGAACAACAAAATCTCTCATTCATCGATGGTGGGAATGAAATGGTATAGCCACTTTGGAAGACAGTTTGGTGGATTCTTCTAAAACTAAACATAATCTGACCACATTATCAAGCAACGACAGTCTTTGTAATTACCTGAATGTGTTGAAAACATGTCAACATACAAACTTGCACTCGTATGTTAATGCAGTTTTATTCATAATTGCCAAGAACTTGGAATAAACTAAGGTGTCTTTAATGGGGCTAATAGATTAAAGAAAAAAAAAATAAACACACAAAAAACTTCAGTACATCAAATGAGATTCAGTGCTACAATGAATTTGCTATCAAGCCATGAACAGACATGGAAGAAACTTAAATACTTATTATTAAGTAAAGAAGACAATATGAAAGTTATGTATATGATTCCACCATGACATTCTGTACAAATAAGAACTGTGAAGAAGTTAAAGTATCTGCGTTTGCTAGGGTTTAGAGGGGAGGAAAGGATGAATTGACAGAGCAGAGAGGATTTTTAAGGTGACAATGTTCAGTATGATACTATAATGGTAGATACACCTGATTATACATTTATCAAGATTCACATGATGTGTGAGATCATTAGTGAACCTTAAGGTAAACTATCGACTTTGGAAGCTAATGACGTGTTAACCTAGGTTCATTGGTCATAACAAGTGCATCTAGTGGGAGAGGTTGTGCATTTGTGGAGATGAGGAATATATAAGAATTCTCTGTATTTTCTGTTCAATTTTGCTGTGAACCTAAAACTTATCTTAAAAATACCACGGCTTCATTTTGTTTTGTTTTAGTTAAAAAAAATAAAGAATGTGTATTATGCTACTTTTGTATGGTATGTTCTGTAAATATCTCTTAGATCAATTTGGTCTACATGCAAAAGTAACTTTCTTCCTCTCACCCCTTTGCAATGTCATTCCATTCTCTCCCGACCTGGAAAGTTTCTGCTGAAAAATCAGATGATTGTTTCATAGGGCTTCCCTTTTATGTAACAAGTTGTTTTTCACTTACCATTTTTAAGATACTCTCTTTAACTTTTGAAATTTTGATTAATGTCTTGGTGTGGATATCTATACCTTAATTTGAGCTCTCTCTGCTTCCTGGACTTGAGTGTCTTTTTTCTTTCCAGGTCAAGGAAATGTTACATGATTATTTCCTCAAATAAGTTTTCTGCCCTGTCTCATTTCCTCCTGGAACCCTTATAATGGGAATGCTATTCCACATGATATTGTCCCATAAGTCTCTTAAGCTATCTTCACGTTTTAAAGTTCTTCTTTCATTTTGTTCTTCCATTTAGGTGAATTATGCCGTCCTGTTGTTGAGCTTACTGATCAGTTGGCTTCATCCAGTCTTTTGTTGAACCTTTCTAATGTCCTTTTTAGTTTAGTTGTTGTATTACTCAGACATCTGATTGGTACTTTCTTATATTTTCTTTCTCTTTGTTGAAATTCTCACAATGTTCACCCTATGAGTTTCTTCTGAGTTTGGTGAGAATCTTTATAACTGTACTTTGAATTTTTTATCAAGTAGTTTAGTTATTTCCATTAAATTTTTTCCTTTGAGCTTGTGTCTTGTTCTCTCATTCATTTATTTTATTTTTCTGTTTACTTTATCTCACTCTCCGTGTTTGTTTCTGTGTATTATGTGAAACAGGTATCTCTCCTAGATGCGAGGGAGTGGGAGTAGGAGATGAAATATCATTCAAACTTACCTAGAACTTGGTAGTCTTTCGAACCTTTGTTCGAAAGATTGTCTCAGAAGCTTAATTTTTTTCTCCCTAAGTATTAACTGTTGAGGGTGTACAAAGACTTGTAGTGTTCCAAAGGGAAGAATCTCAGTCAATACCTAGCTTCAGGCTGACTGGAAGCCAGATCCTTAGGCAACTGCTTTTAGCTTATGTAAACACATATACAGTCTTGTGGGATCACAATCATAGACTCTGATGATATTCAGACCAAGAGATATGGAGGTGTCTTCACCACTTATTTGCAAGAATTGGTGTGTATGTTCCTTTCTGTGAGGTATCTCTTTGCTTTGGTGAGGCCAAAGGAGTACACAAAGATGGTGGCTCTCTGCTCACATTCCCTGAGAGTACCTTTGTAGCCTCCAGATGTATGGCATACCTGAAGTTTATATCTTCAGATTGAAGCTTCAGCAGAAGTAATTTTTTTATAGGTAGAGTAAGGGTGCATTTCCATTGGCCTTTGTGCACTGGGTGTGATAGCATATTCTGACCTGACTTTCTGATTGTAGCAGTTTCATGGGGCCCAGAAATACACACCCCTCTGACCTCCAGAGCCAGGCAATCAAGTAGCATCACCTGTGTGGACTGCATTTGCCCATAGCAAGACCTTGGGAAAGTGATGATGGTGGGACATATTTGAGGCATTAGTGACACAGGAGAAGAGTGCTAGAGCAGGGGACATCTTCTGCAGAGATGAGTACTGATCTAGGCATGCCTGCGGCGTTACCAAGGCTGTGTCTTGGGCACCAGCACTACCACGACAGAAGGAGAATGCAAAAATGGCACTCACCATTTTCTTCAAAGTTCTACTGGTCCCACCCCTCCAGGAGGTACTTCAAAATTATCAAATGCATCTCCTTCACTTATCATCTGGACACTTCCCAAACTATTGCCTTTGTGCTGAATCCCAGGACAAATGATCCATGAAAAGTCCCTCAAAAGGGCCACTTGAGTGGCCCAGTAAGTTAAGCATCTGCTTTGGGATCACCTGTCTTTGGCTCAGGTCATGATCCTGGGGTCCTTGTATCTGGCCATGGTGGACGCCCTACACAGTGGGGAGTCTGCTTGTCTCTCTCCCTATGCCCCTCTCCCCCACTCCCATGATCTATCTCTATATCAAATAAATGGATACAATCTTAAAAAAAGAAAAAGGGAATATCTCAGATCACCACGGCCCCTCTGGCCATGTGGGTGTAAGCTTATTTGTTTCTAAAGCCAGACTTGTCTTCCGATGCAAGTCTCAAAGTTTGTCTTGCCTGATGTGGGGCACAAATATCTTGATTCTTGGAGATAAGCTTCATAAATGTGATCTCCCTCCTTATTGTGTGTCCACTTGCTAGATTGGGTTTTAGGCAAGACCTTATCTCTTTCTCTCACACCCAGATTACTGTGGTCCTTTTATCCCTAGCTGTGTAAGGAGCTATTCATCTAGTTTCAGTTCTTTTTCAGTGAGAATTATTCCATCGTAGCTATAAATCTGGTATGTTCTTTTGAGGAGGTGAGTTCGTGTTCTTCCTTTGTGTTCATGTTGGACCCCACTCCCATGGTTATCTGAAAAGTTCAACAACAGAGTGTCAAAAGAGCACTACCTTTTTTAGATGTCTTAGCAGACTGAAAACTGATCTTTATGAAAGAGACAACCACACAGACTTAATTGTGGTTAATTTCTGCAAACCTTTATGTAAAATCCTCTGATTCTGTGTTTTATCATAGGAAAACTGGGTAATAACAGGAAGTTGATACACGTTAAATGGAGAAACGCATGGGGAAGCAGTTATATCTGACACTTAGTAAGCACTCATATTTCAATTTTTGTTGATATTGATGTTAGATCCAATCTGAAGCAGAATTATAGAATAAAAGGGCAATGTGGGCTTTTAAAATCAATAGCTAATGTCTGGGTGATAGCTTGGGATTTATTTTTCCCTTATATGATGTTTATTCTCAACTGCACATACAAAGTACTCCTACACTGAAAGATGATTAACACATGATTCTCAATGGCAGGTATGGTGTTGCCCCTATAGGTTAATGGCTAGGTCTCAAAATGATTTATCCATTACTACTTTGCACATAGTTGAGTAGAATCAAAACAGGAAAGTAAAGCTCTTTTTACACCCAAAAGTGTGCTATGTTAAAGGCCTATAGAATTTACCAACTTTACAAATGCTTACAGACCAGCTAGTAAATGTGTTCCTCACTTACCCCCAACTACTATAATTAAACCTATCTATTAAAACATAAAATAATATATCTAGTTCTGAATGAATTGCTTCTGAAGGAATGGAATAACATCCTAAGTAAATTAGACTATAATACGTTTTCAACGTATTGAACCATTAAACCAAAAAAACAAAACAAAACAAAACAAAACAAAACAAAAAAACACATTCCCACCTGAAAACAATATACCAGGGTTTACAAAAGGTCTTATCCCATGTAAAACAGATTCTACTTTCTTTTACTACCTCTGAGAAAAATGCATAGGGAATGCGATTGTATTAATGAAAGCAAGGTAAATCATTCAGGTCATAGGTTCACCTTGTGTGAGCTGGTACATTCCTTGAAGTCAAATATATAAATATAAACCTTGGCTCAGGGCTTTTCTCACAAGAGCTAGATAAACATATGTCAAAAGAGATTTGGTCTTCTTGAGAGTGTTAATAATGCCCCCTCCCTGATCCCTCACACATCAGAGTTTGGCTGAACACTTACAAATGTAAGATTACCTTGTTTCTTTCCTACAGAAAGAACAGTGATTTAGCACTTTACCAACATGCGTGTGTGTCATAGGTACCATAAATCACTATTTTATATTGTTATGAGCTTGCAAGTTATAAAGTAATGTTAAGGTCATAAAGAGCACTTACATAATTCCTTCTCATCTGCAGAGTGCTGACATGTGTTACCTCACTTATCTATATGTCACTAGTAGTCAAAACATCCACAAAGTTCTCCAGATTTTTAAAAATAAAGTGCAGTCAATTGTTGATGTCCCACTATTGTATCAGCTCCATTCAAACATTATTAATATGAATTTATGCAGTGCTGGGAATTATGTATTGGTAGGTTATGTTATGATGATAATCATAACTGGGATCATATAATGATGATCTGGATTATCATAAGGATGGTAATGCTGATTGTAGCATTTTAAAGATGATTTCCATATGTTATGTTCTCCTCATATATACCAGGATCTATTTCTGTAATCTCTAGTTTGTTTTCACTGCTTTACTTTCCATTTCAATGCCAGTGATGCCTTCCAGAGTCTTTATAATGTGCTGTGATATCTGATAAGAAAGTTTTTGTTCTCTATTCTTTTCCAAAATTTTCTCAGTGATTCTTAAGCATTTATTTTTTTAACGGAAACTATAAGGTCCCTTACCTGTCAGTTCTTCTCAAACTCCTTTCCCCAGAAGTTCAGCTCTATTGCAATTCTATGAGAATGACGTTAACATGTACTCATTAATTTTGGAACAATTGACATAGTAATGGTATTAACACTTCCTATTCAAGACTATGATATGGTTTTAATTGGTTCATTTTGTTTTATGTTTTTCAATGAGATATTATACATGTAGATCCTGTGCCTTTACTATTAAATGTATTCACATAGATTTTGCCGTTTTTGACGCTAATATGAATGGGAGATGTTTTCTCCTCTTACTGCCCCTAAATGTTTACTGCTGAATTAGAAACATTATTGAGGAACGCCTGGATGGCTCAGTGGGTTAATCCTCTGCCTTTGGCTCAGGCCATGGTCTCGGGGTCCAGGGATCGATCCCCACATTAGGCTCTCTGCTCAACAGGTAGACCACTTCCCCCTCTCTCTCTGCCTGCCTCTCTGCCTATTGTAATCTCTCTCTGTCACATAAATAAAATAAAATCTTATAAAACAAGAAACATTATTGAATTGCTGATTTTTGCTTATGAAATGTCCAGGAAATTTATTATTTTTTCTATCAGATTCTTTTTTAGCAAGGGTACTTTGTTTCTATTTATTAAAAAGTCAAATAACCCATGATTCTTATTACTTACATAAGTATTACTTATATACCTACATAAGCATTACTTATGTAAGTAATTACTTATATAAGTTATTATATTTTATATATTAATATATATAGTTATATAGTAATATATATTAATTATATAATATATGTATTAATGTATAATATATAGTATATATTACTTATATAAGTAATATTTTATAAATATTACTTTATTTCATTGAATTACTGTATTTGCTCGAATCTTTGAGGCAACACTGAAAAATAATGGTGATGGTGCATATTCCTGCATGATTTTTGGATTTTAATGAAATGGTTTTGGTGCCTTTATCAATGGTAATATTTAATTTTGATGACAGCTTTATTATATTTGAGTAATTTTGTTACATTCCAATTTTCAATTTTCTGGAGTTCTTAAAGATTACCATTTGTATATTACATGGTTATATCAATTATATCCCTAAATGCACTGATGTAGTGAACCATGTTGATAAATTCTATGATAACATTCCTTAAATTATCCCGTTTTGGTCATAGTATGATGGTCTTTCGATATTTTAGTAATATCTTTTAGAAGTCTTAATTTAAGGGGCCTGGATGAAGCTGTAGTAGTCTTACTAGGAGAACTTACCAGGAATACCAGAGCATCTTAATAGAGTCTCACCAATCTCTGTAGGCAACTCTTGATCTTGCCAGTGGTGGTGTAAAGACCATCATGCTTGCCTGTCAAAATACCTACCCCAGATAAATGCAATTCTTCACCTAACTTGCTTACCCTGAGCCTCTTTATCACTTTCTGTCATGACCACTAGTCTTCCATATGTCTTTAATGTTATCTGGAAGTCCTACTGGAATTCCCTAATTCATTTATTTTTTTTATTTTTTAAAATATTTTATTTATTTGACAGAGAGAAATCACAACTAGGCAGAGAGGCAGGCAGAGAGAGAGAGAGAGGAGGAAGCAGGCTCCCTGCAGAGCAGAGAGTCCGATGTGGGGCTCGATCCCAGGACCCTGGGATCATGACCTGAGATGAAGGCAGAGGCTTTAACCCACTGAGCCACCCAGGCGCCCCCCTAATTCATTTATTTTACCAGTCTCCTGGCAATCTATTTCATACCTGCTTCTATACCCCCAAACCTAGAATCTTCTCCCAAATATTTATCTCAAATAATTTTGATTGGGTAATAAATGGAAGGATAGTTACATGAAAGTCTAAATAATCCCAGAATTTCCTGCTCACAAATGCTCTCCAATAATTTATAGTTTGCTCATTCTCATGTTCAGATAATGAACAAGGGGACATACTAAGTCATTGTTTAAGGAAAATTGATAACATACAAACAGCCAAAAAAATTAGTCTCTATTTCATTTCAATCCCTTTAAGCAAGCAGAGCAATCTTCAAAATTTGAGCAAGTATTATTTCAATTGATTGGATTAAATTAAATTATTTAAATTATTTAAAAAATTAAATTATTTAAATTCAATTGAAAATTGAAGACAAATTTGAGAAATAATAGCGAATACAAAACATAGTGAACAGACATTGTTATCACCACTTTACATACAGTATTTGGTCCAATCCAACAGAGTAACTTCAGAAATCAAAAATCACAAGTGTACTCATGGTAGAAGTGAGAAATGGGAGGCACAGACAAAATAAAATTTCTGATGGCACATAGTTACTAAGGGGTGTTGACAGGATTTGAACACAGATTACATAGCTGTTATTCCTTCTCTGTGGGAACTAATGAAGGGGAGGAGGTGGTGTAAGTGGAGAGAAATATTCAAGGAAATTCTGTCATCATAGAAATCAGGAGTGGAGAAAAGAGTTGCCCCACTTTTTATTCCCATAACCATATGAAGTTTAACAAAATGGGAGTTTGGCTCTTGTATCTCAAATGAAGTGAGCAACAGTGTGTTTGGAAAGTCTCCTATTTTTCAAGATCTTACTCACACATACTAAGCATTTCTGTTTTGAGCATCCTCTTGCGATCAAATGTGGATAATATAAAGTTTGTCTCTGAAGTTCTATAATAGATCAGAATGATGTATGAGTTAAACTCAATCCAAGGCCACTCAGTCCCCAAACCCTGAGTCACTCTCTGTTCTATTTCTTACCCAATAGTATCATGCCCAACCATATAATATAATTTATTACAGACTGCAGAGATTAAATGCCATTAAGCTATTCTAAGATGCCAACATCAAGATGCTAACATTTAATACACATTCCCTTTGAACATGGCAGAAAGAAATTTAACTGTATATATAATCCACAATCTTATACAAAAATCAAGTTATTCTTACTCTTTTAATCAAAATTTGGAGAAAAAGAGTTGCATCCTCTCCACCGTTTTAAAAATTTTTTTTTAGATTTTTTAATAAACACATAATGTATTTCTAGCCTGAGGGGTAGAGGTCTGTGAATCTCCAGGTTTACACACTTCACAGCACTCACCACAGCACACCTCCCCAATATCCATAACTCCACCACCCTCACCTGACTCCCCTCCCCCCAGCAACCCTCAGTTCGTTCTGCAAGATTAAGAGTCTCTTATGGTTTGTCTCCCTCCCAATCCCATCTTGTTTCATTTATTCTTTTCCTACCCCCAAACCGCCCACATTGCATCTCTATGTCCTCATATCAGGGAGATCATATGATAGTTGTCTTTCTCTGATTGACTTATTTTGCTAACCATAATACCCTCTAGTTCCATCCACATTGTAGCAAATGGCAAGATTTCATTTCTTTAGATGCCTAAATAGTATTGTATTGCATAGTGTTGCAATATATATATATTCCACTTCTTTATCCATTCATCTGTTGATGAACATCTAGGTTCCTTCCATAGTTTGGCTATTGTGGACATTGCTGCTATAAACATTCGGTGCATGTGCCCCTTCGGATCACTACATTTCTATCTTTAGGGTAAATACCCAGTAGAGCAATAGCTGGGTCATAGGGTAGCTCTATATTCAACTTTTTGAGGAACCTCCACACTATTTTCCAGAGTGGTTTCACCAGCTTGTATTCCCATCAACAGTGTAGGAGGGTTCCCTTTTCTAAGCATCCTCGACAGCATCTGTCATTTCTTGACTTGTTAAATTTAGTCATTCTGACTGGTGTGAGGTGGTATCTCATTGTGGTTTTGATTTGTATTTCCCTGATGCTGAATGATGTGGAGCATTTTTTAAATTTAATTATTTATTTCAGCGTAACAGTATTCATTGTTTTTGCACAAAACCCAGTGCTCCATGCAATACGTGCCCTCCCTATTACCCACCACCTGTTCCCCCAACCTCCCACCCCCGACCCTTCAAAACCCTCAGGTTGTTTTTCAGAGTCCATAGTCTCTTATGGTTCGCCTTGCGGAGCATTTTTTCATGTGTGTGTTGACCATCTGGATGTCCTCTTTGCAGAAATGTCTGTTCATGTGCTCTGCCTATTTCTTGATTGGATTATTTGTTCTTTGGGTGTTGAGTTTGCTAAGCTCTTTATAGATTTTGGATACTAGCCCTTTATCTGATATGTCGTTTGCAAATATCTTCTCCCATTCTGTCAGTGTCTTTTGGTTTTGTGACTGATTCCTTTGCTGTGCAAAAGCTTTTGATCTTGATGAAATCCCAATAGTTCATTTTTGCCCTTGCTTCCCTTGCATTTGGCAATGTTCCTAGGAAGAAGTTGCTGCGGCTGAGGTCGAAGAGGTTGCTGCCTGTGTTCTCCTCAAGGATTTGGATGGATTTCGTTCTCACACTGAGATCCTTCATCCATTTTGAGTCTATTTTCATGTGTGGTGTAAGTAAATGGTCCAATTTTATTTTTCTGCATGTGGCTGTCCAATTTCCCAACCCCATTTGTTGAAGAGACTGTCTTTTTTCTATTGGAAATTCTTTCCTGCTTTGTCGAAGATTAGTCGACCATAGAGTTGAGGGTCTATTTCTGAGCTCTCTATTATGTTCCATTGATCTAATGTGTCTGTTTTTGTGCCAGTACCCTACTGTCTTGATGATGACAGCTTTGTAATAGGGCTTGAAGTCTGGAATTGTGATGCCACCAACTTTGGCTTTCTTTTTCAACATTCCTTTGGCTATTCGAGGACTTTTTTCGTTCCATATAAATTTTAGGATTATTTGTTCCATTTCTTTGAAAAAAGTTGGGTGGGATTTTGATAGGGATTGCATTAAATGTGTAGATTGCTTTAGGTAGCATGACATTTTCAAAATATTTGTTCTTCCAATTCAGGAGAATGGAACATTTTTCCATTTCGTTGAGTCTTACTCAATTTCTTTCATGAGTACTTTACAGTTTTCTGAGTATAGATTCTTTGCCTCTTTGGTTAGGTTTATTGCTAAGTATCTTATGGTTTTGGGTGCAATTGTACATGGGATTGACTCCTTAATTTCTCTTTTTTCTGTCTCATTTTTGGTGTAAAGAAATGCAACTTATTTCTGTGCATTGATTTTATATCCTGACACATCACTGAATTCCTGTACAAGTTCTAGCAGTTTTGGAGTGGAGTCTTTTGGGTTTTCCACATATACTATCATATCATCTGGAAAGAGTGATAGTTTGACTTATTCTTTGCTGATTTGGATGCCTTTAATTTATTTTTGTTGTCTGATTGCTGAGGCTTGGAATTCCAGTACTATGTTGAATAGCAGTGGTGATAATGGACATTCCTGCCATGTTCCTGACCTTAGTAGAAAAGTTTCAGTTTTTCTCCATTGAGAATGATATTTGTGGTGGATTTTTAATAGATGGCTTTGATAATATTGAGATATGTGCCCTCTATCCCTACACTATGAAGAGTTTTGATCAGGAAAGGATGCTGTACTTTGTCAAATGTTTTTTCAGCATCTATTGAGAGTATCATATGGTTCTTGTTCTTTCTTTTATTAATGTATGGTATCACACTGATTGATTTGCAGATGTTGGAACAACCTTGCAGCCCTGGAATAAATCCCACTTGGTTATGGTGAATAATCCTTTTAATGTACTGTTGGATCCTATTGGCTAGTATTTTGGTGAGAATTTTTGCATCTGTATTCATCAAGAATATTGGCGTGTAATTCTCTTGTTTGATGGCATCCTTGTCTTGTTTTACAATAAAGGTGATGCTGGCCTCATAAAATGATTTTGGAAGTTTTCTTTCCATTTCTATTTTTTGGAACAGTTTCAGGAAAATAGGAACTAATTCTTTAAATGTTTGGTAGAATTCCCCTGGGAATCCGTCTGGCCATGGGTTTTGTTTTGTTTTGTTTTGTTTTGTTTTTGTTTTGGAGATTTTTGATGACTGTTTCAATCTCCTTACTGGTTATGGGTCTGTTCAGGTTTTCTATTTCTTCCTGGTTCCATTATGGTAGTTTATACTTCTCTAGGAGTGCATCCATTTCTTTCAGATTGTCAAATTTGTTGGCGTAGTGTTGCTCATAGTACGTTCTTATAATTGTCTGTATGTCTTTGGTGTTAGTTGTGATCTCTCCTCTTTCATTCATGATTTTATTTATTTGGGTATTTCTCTTTTCTTTTTGATAAGTCTGGCCAGGGGTTTATCAATCTTATTAATTCTTCCAAAGAACCAGCTCCTAGTTTTGTTGATTTGTTCTATTGTGTGTTTTTGTTGTTGTTTGTTTGTTTGTTTGTTTTGTTTTTGTTTGTTTGTTTGTTTTTGGTTTCTATTTAATTGATTTCTGCTCTGATCTTTATGATTTCTCTTCTCCTGCTGGGTTTAGGCTTTCTTTCTTGTTCTTTCTCCAGCTCCTTTAGGTGTAGGGTTATGTTGTGTATTTGAGATCTTTCTTGT
This sequence comes from Meles meles, assembly GCF_922984935.1. NCBI lineage: Eukaryota > Metazoa > Chordata > Mammalia > Carnivora > Mustelidae > Meles > Meles meles. The sequence goes on from NW_025721195.1 coordinate 318,626, forward strand.
TTCTTTTTTTTTTTTTTTAAAGATTTTATTTATTTACTTGACAGAGAGAGATCACAAGCAGACAGAGAGGCAGGCAGAGAGAGAGAGAGGGAAGCAGGCTCGCTGCTGAGCAGAGAGCCCGATGCGGGACTCGATCCCAGGACCCTGAGATCATGACCTGAGCCGAAGGCAGCGGCTTAACCCACTGAGCCACCCAGGCGCCCTCTTTCTTGTTTCTTGAGAAAGGGTTGTACCACTATATATTTTCCTCTCAGGACGGCTTTTGCTGTGTCCCACAGATTTTGAACCATTGTGTTTTCATTATCATTTGTTTCCATGATTTTTTTCAAATCTTCTTTTAATTTCCTGGTTGACCCATTCATTCTTTATAAGGATGCTGTTTAGTCTCCATGTATTTGGGTTCTTTCCAGCTTTCCTCTTGTGATTGAGTTCTAGCTTCAGAGCATTGTGGTCTGAAAATGTGCATAGAATGATGCCAGGCTTTTGATACTGGTTGAGACCTGATTTATGACTCAGGATGTGATTTATTCTGGAGAATGTTCCATGTGCACTAGAGAAGAATGTGTATTCTGTTGCTTTGAAAGGGTATGTTCTGAATATATCTGTGATGTCCATCTGGTCCAGTGTTTCATATAAGACCTTCATTTCCTTGTTGATCTTTTGCTTGGATGATCTGCCCATTTCAGTAAGGGGAGTGTTAAAGTCCCCTATTATTATTGTATTATTGCCAATGTATTTTATTTGATTTTGTTATTAATTGGTTTATATAGTTGGCTGCTCCCATGTTAGAGGCATAAATATTTATAATTATTAGAGCTTCCTGTTGTACAGACCCTTTGAGTATGATATAGTGTTCTTCCTCTTCTCTTATTATAGTCTTTAGCCTAAAATCTAATTGATCTGATATAAGGATTGCCACCCCAGCTTTCTTCTGATGTCCATTAGCATGGCAAATTGTTTCCCACCCCTCACTTTAAATCCGGAAGTATCTTCGGGTCTAAAATGAGTTTCTTGCAGGCAGAATATTGATGGGTTTTGTTTTTTTATCCATTATGATACCCTGTGTCTTTTGATTAGGGCATTTTCCCCATTTACATTCATGGTAACTCTTGAGAGATATGAATTTAGTGCCATTGTATTGCCTGTAACATGACTATTACCGCATATTGTCTCTGTTCTTTTCTGATCTACTAATTTTAGGGTCTCTCTTTGCTTAGAGGACCCTTTTCAATATTTTCTGTAGATCTGGTTACGTGTTTGCAAATTCTTTCAGTTTTTGTTTGTCCTGGAAGCTTTTTATTTCTCCTCCTATTTTCAATGATAGCCTAGCTGGATAGCATATTCTTGGCTGCATGTTTTTCTCTTTTAGTGCTCTGAATATATCATGCCTGTTCTTTCTGGCCTGCCAGCTCTCTGTGGATAAGTCCACTGCCAATCTAATATTTTTATCATTGTATGTTACAGACATCTTTTTCCGGCTGCTTTCAGGATTTTCTCTTTGTCCCTAAGACTTGTATTACTATTAGGTGATGGGGTAGAAGTATTCTTATTGATTTTGAGGGGGATTCTATGCACCTTCTGGATTTTGATGCTTGTTCCCTTTGCCATATTAGCAGAATTCTCTACAATAATTCTCTCCAATATATCTTCTGCTCCCCTCTCTCTTCTTCTTCTGGAATCCCAATTATTCTAATATTGTTTCATCTTATGGTGTCACTTATCTCTCTAATTCTCCCCTCATGGTCCAATATCTGTTTGTCTCTCTTTTGCTCAGCTTCTTTATTCTCTGTCATTTGGTCTCCTATATCACTATTTCTTTCGTCTGCCTCATTTATCCTAGGAGTAAGAGCCTCCATTTTTGACTGCACCTCATTAATAGCTTTTTAAACTTCAACTTGCTTAGATTTTAGTTCTTTTATTTCTCCAGAAAAGGCTTTTATCTCTCCAGAGAGTGTTTCTCTAATATCTACCCTGCCTTTCTTGAGCCCGGCTAGAACCTTGAGAATCCTCATTCTGAACTCTAGATCTGACATATTAGCAATGTCCATATTGATTAGGTCCCTAGCCTTTGGTACTGCCTCTTGTTCTTTTTTTGTGGTGAGTTTTTCCACCTTGTCATTTTGTCCAGATAAGAATATATGAAGGAGCAAATAAAATACTAAAAGGGTGGCAACGACCCCAGTAAAATATGCTTTAACCAAAGCAGTAGAGTCCCCAAATCATGGGGTGGGGGAGAAAGGGGATTAAACGAAGTTCAGAAAAAAAATTAGAAAAAGAAAACAAATAAAGAAAAATATAACAAAGAAAAAAATATATATTATATACATTAAATTGGTGACTAGAACAGGTTCACCCACTTAATTTGGGTATTATTTTGGTCTCTTAGAAGAAAGTGTCTCCCAAAATTTTAAAGAATGAAAAGCATATATAAGGGTAAACAAAATAAGGGGATGGAATATGTCTATAAAGTTGATTTTTTTTTTAATTTCTAAAAAAGAAGTTGATAAAGTAAGTTGGTTGGGAGAATAAAGAAAAAGAAAGTGGAGAGAATTTGCTCAGGCTGGAGACTAGAACAAGCCTGGAGCTAGATTTAGGGTATATTTTGATCTATTGGAAGAAGTTATACTCCAGTTTTAGGGTATATTTTGATCTATTGGAAGATGTTATACTCCAATATACTACAATTTTTGTAGAAGAAGAAACCCTATGTGTATACAAAAAGTTAAGTTAAATAAAATGAATGTTAAAATATGACTATAATAATGAAGGTCTAAAAAAGATTATTATTTATTTATGAAAGGTAGTTTAATATAAACTAGTCAAAAAAGTTAAAAGAGGAAATGGTAAAATCTAAAAAAATTAGCAGAAGAAAAAAATTAAATTAAAAATGAATTAACTGCAAGACTAAAGAATCATGGGGAAAGATCCGTGAATTCCATGGACTGCTTTCTACTCCTCTGGAATTCCTCTGTTCTCCTTGGTAAGTGAACTTGGTCTTGGCTGGATTTCTTGTTGATCTTCTGGGGGAGAGGCGTGTTGTAGTGATTCTCCAGTGTCTTTGCCCATGCTGGAATTGCACCACCCTTACCAGGGGCCAGGCTAAATAATCCGCTCCAATTCGCTTTTTGGAGCTTTAGTTCCCTGAATGCTTTCCATAGAGATCCGGAGGATGGGAATGAAAATGGTGGTCTCCCAATCTCCGGCCCAGAGGAACCAACAGCTCAGGGTCCCACTCCTCAGTGCACCCTCAGAGAAAAGTGCTCAATCACTCCCATCTCCCTGGCCTCAGGCCATGTTATGAACTCACCCAGCCTGTGACCAAGGGTCTCTGTCTCTGGCACACAGCTCGGCCTGGAGACTCCAAAGCTCACTCTTCAACTCTTTCACTGTAGGCGGCATCCCCACTCTAATACTTGCAAGCTCTGTGACACTCAGACACCCCTGATCCTCATGTGACCCCACGGGACCTCGAGCCACACTGACTCCGCATGGGTTTCACCCTGGTTTAGCCACTGGAGTAATGTCCCTCAGTGGAGCAGACTCCTAAAAGTCCCGATTTTGTGCTCTGTTGTTCGGCCACTTGCTAGGAGCCAGCCCCTCCCTTCACAGTCTAGCTTCTCATCACTTTGAATTCACTTCTCTGCCAGTCCTAACTTTCAGAAAGTTGTCAATTTTCTGTTTCTAGAATTGTTACTCTTCTTCTCTTCTATCTCCTTTTGGAGTTGTAGGGTTTGCAATGGTTTGGTAAACTATCTAGCTGATCTCCTGATACCTGACATTGTCTCAGCCTGCTATTTCTCTGCCATCTTGACTCCTCTCCTTCTCCTCTCCACCTTCTTTAGTCCAGTCTAAACTAGAAGGATTTTTCATGCTTGAGTAAATCTTGGTCCTATCAGCAACTACAGCATACGCTGTTTCTGTCTGGAATAAGTCAATAAGTTCTATTAGGTCAATTTCAATTTGTAGGGCCTCAATTTTAAACAACAAATAATTAATGAGATGCAAAAATCATCATGCTTCTTAAATTAAGGTAACTAGCCAATTGATAGTCCTAAAAACAGTCTGGGAGAGGGGATCTCCCCAGAATCCAGTATTTAATGATGCCAAAGACCAGAGAAGAAGCTCCTTTTGAGTGAATGAGAAACATTTCTTGGTTGTAGCCTTGCCAGGATACCAGTCAGTCTGTTCTAAAATTTCTAAATCCATGATGTGTGAATTTAAACTCAATTGGGAAAAATCTGGCAACAAGGAGTTAATTTTGGTGCTCTGCAGTCACATTTCTGAGGGAATAATCCATTTAGGCACCCAGGATCCCATCTCTGAAAGTGACACCTCTCCTGTCTATAAAGCTTAGACGTTTGCAAATGTGGCAGCTCAGATGCCAGGGGCACAATTTCTTGTAAATATTCCTTTTCAATCCTGTGCCATAGTGGATATTTCCAGTGTCTCCTGCCAAGAAACCTGTCTCCTAGCAAAGGTTTCTCCCCCAATCTGGAGATAACCAATTTAGTGTCACCTTGAAACTCTGAAGTAGGAAATGATTTTGAGTGTGTGGACAATTTTCATGATTTGTTTTCCTACACTTATTTTTCTGGGTCCTATGTGCAGAAAGGAATGTGGTTCATCTGATGCACAGATATCTGGCAGTAACAGTTTAAAGCTAAAAACATAGTAGTGCTTTGAGACACATGCAGAACTTCACTACCTGGCAATTTAGGAGCAGCAAACACTGTATTTCCCACTTATGCCTTAGAGGCCTGTACTCTTCTTTGCAATGGGACATTTTCCTCAGCCAGAAAAAGAAAAAGAAGAGGAGTCTGCAGCTTCCTGATTCTGGAAGTCTGCTCTTTCTAAGCCCTGGAACTTTGAGTCCTCGCCAGACTCCGTCCCGCTGCTGAGAACTCAGAGTCCCCATCCCAGTTTGTTGAGATGCCCAATTCTTATGTCTGATTTCATCTCTCATGGGCCCTTGTCATTGATATCCTTTCTTGAGAATCTTTCCTGAGGCCCAGGGACTTTTGTCTAAATTTCTGTGTCCCAGAAAATAAAGCCATTTAATTTTAGAGAAACAAAACAAAACAAAACTGAAGGCTACAGTCATCTACCACAACCAAAATACCACAAGATGGGCTAAAATATTTCAATTTAGTTGATCACAGAATGTAAAAACACATATGAACCTAATACTGACCTCTATAAATAACCACAGTCAAAGCACCAAGGCCTAAATTACATAGCCTTAAACCAGCAAAGCCTTCCATGTACATAATTTGCTTGAACAAATTCCAATCTTTCGGTTTTAATTTTCAGTATTTCTGGCTGATACATTTAATCTTGGGTTTTTAACAAAGCCATTGCAAAATTACTGTTACTAGTCCCTTACTCTGGTGTAATCTGAAGAAGCTGAGAAAAAAAAATAGTCAAGACCTCAAAATAGGGGTTAAAATGAAAATAGGGACCTAGTTGACAAGGATGGCTCTCGTAGGTGTGTCAAATGCTCCTGCTTATCCTGAACCTCAGACCTTGGCAGATTTATCCCCCCAATTATGGGCAATATAGAGGAATGGAGGAAAACATGTGCTTAAGGACAAGCTTAATAGCAAAAAAGAAAAGAGCGAAATTAAACCAAGTATGCATCTATTCCTTCCCAAATAACCAATTAGTTCTGTCAACTTCATTTTTACTAGGCTGGAATGAAAGAAGAAGCTGAGAAAGGCCAGAATATGCAAAGGGAAGATACCTCTTCGTGGAAGCCTGGCATAGGAAATGGCATTCCCTTCCAGACGGAAAGGTCAGTAACATACCCAATGTTACATAACTAACATATAGAAACCATGCATGTTTGGTTCTAAGACTCCAAACTTTTCACAGGGACCTGCGGTCTTTGTACGTTCACAAATCAGTCTGAATACCCTTACAAGAATTAATATTATGATCATTATAATTAATTATATATTTATTCAATTTAATTAATAGTCAATCAATTAATCGATTTATTATTTAATTACTATTAATTGACAAACAATGATTACTATTAATTAATTAATTGATAATAATTGATATTATTGATAATTGATAATAATGATATCACTGTCATGATGAGATTACATTTCAAGTATGCAATTCTGTGTGTCTATTTATATTTCAAGAAACGTCTTGCAAAGATTACCTTTTCTTGTAATAGTCTGTTCTGAGGCCACTGACATATTTTTAACTGAGAGGCACAATTATCCATTTAATTATTTTATCATTGTTTTTGTTCATCTCATTGACTAATATTTAAAATCAATTTACTGGGGTTTTGGCATACTCGAACTTTTTAAAGTGATTGGAATTATCTGCAATCACAGTATTCCTTATTCAACAGTTTTTAGGAGTTTTTTTTAGGAGTTGCTAATTCTAAAATTTTTGAAATATATGAATTTTAATTTTTTTATAAAAATATGATCAATATATTAATCTTCCAATAATAATACCTAAAACATTAAAAAGTGTGTCCATACTCATCAATTTCATTTAAGCTTCATATCATTCTAGAACATAGTATTATTGTTCTCTTTGTCAGGGATGGAAACTGAAGTTAAAAGGTGGTGGATGGCTCTCCAGGATCGTAGACTTAAGAAAAGGAACAATGCTTGAACATAGAGTGTAGAGTGTTATGAATTCTAGGTTAGTATTTTTTCATGACACAATGCCAAAGGCAAGGAGGAACTCACACATTATGATTATTGCAAAAAATATAATGGCCACACATTATCTCAAGTATCATTGAAAACAAGATGAAAAGATTGAAGTGGGCTTTCAATATTTCATGTGAAAAGAAAAAGTCCCAGATATGGAGATCTGTATTCTCTAAATCACTACAGTAGTAACAATAGAGAAAGGAAGACTGTGTCCTTCATGACAGAGGAAACCTGTCTTAAAAGGACTCATCATCCCTCATGTTATTGAATCTGCTTCTCTCACTATCTTTGAGGCTTGACCTCTACATATTTTTTGTTTGTTGTTTTTGTTTCGTTTTGTTTGTTGTTATGTAAGGGGATAATAATGACATTTTTATTGGGATATGATTGATAGTTTCTTTTTTCATCAAATTTATTTTCTGCAAATCTCTGCAGAAAGCATGAGGCCATGAAAATTTCTAGAACTCAGAACAAAAGATTTAGAGGGAGATTTTCTTTCCCACCTTTCTCCTCGATTTATTCTCCTTTCTCTCTCAATAAGGTCTTCTCTCAACTTTCCTTATTGAATGAATAATGAATAAGCCAATGAATAAATGAGACTATAGAATGGAATAGGGAGAAAGCAAGTAGGAAATAAAGTTACCCTAGAAATGGAGCTGGAATGCTAGGTATTAGGAAGAATGGAAATCTGTACACATATAAATTTTAAATCAGATAGATCAATGCAATGTACTGAAAGTCCCCATGAAAAATAATAGCGCCAGCAGGAATCATTTCCATATATATATTTGAATATATATGTATATATATGTATATATATGTATATATATATATATAATATCCATAAAAATAACTAGAAATGACAAAGTAGTAAGTGTATCATTTCATATTTATGCTTGCTATACCAATGATTTCAATAAACTCCTTACTTGGGCTAAGCACTTAGGCTTCACATCATTGTGTAACACAAAAAGGGAAGAGAAGTGTGATTATTTCGTTCCCAGTGTTGACTTTTCTCACTCGGTCTTACTCAGAATATTGTTGTCCTCTCAGGAGACAGGTTATACACCTGACCTGCGTTAGAAAAGTTAGCAAGTGAAATGAGATTTCCTCTAAGCCCCTAACAGTGTTTTTTGGAATATATTTGAAAGCATATCTATTAATATAGTAATATTCCTTTCTCTACACGTTAATTACTTTGCACTTGAATCAACTCTCCATAGTCAGAATAAAGATAAATGAAACAGTATCTTGCAACTTTATGCATGAACTTATTAGTGTTCACACACACGCACACACACACACACACACACACACACACATCCCTTTATATTTTCTATACAGTTCCAAGGGATATGGCAAACATAGAAGGGAGGAATTAGATCCACATCCAGATTTTTATGGAATTAGACCTCATCTGCATATGCACTACTATTTTTAGTAGAGCTTCACTTATAATACATGTATGCAACCATCATTAATCACAGAGTTCCCTCCTCTAGAACAACCTTACCAATCATTTTCACTTTCTAAACTCTATCTATCTTCATAATCTAACTAAGATTATTTATAATCCATGAGATTATTGTAGACCAATCCAGACATAGACATGTCCTTCTTTTCTAAACTTATGGCACTTCTAGTTACTATCAAAATCACTCATTTGCAAATGATCCAGGCACCAAGCACATTCTTTTTTAAAATTTTATTTATTTGACAAAGGGAGATCACTAGGAGGCACAGAGGCAGGCAGAGAGAGAGGAGGAAGCAGGCTCACTGTTGAGTTGAGAGCCTGATGCAGGGCTCAATCCCAGAGCCCTGAGATCATTTTAATAGATTTCCAATTTGAAAGAGACCTACCAGATATTATCCTATTAGGACACTGTGATGCTTAATCGCATGTGTCAGCTTGATTGGTCTTAGGATGCTCAGATTAATGACTATTTCTTGGTGTGCTTATGAATGTGTTTCTGGATAAGAATAGCATTTAATCAATACGCTCATTAAATAGCTCTGCCCAATGTAGTTGGGCATCATTCAATATCCTGGGGCCTGAACAGAACAAAAGGTGAAGGAAGAAGGAAGTCACTAATATTTTCAGCCTCACTCCTGATATAGGACAATTAATTGTATGTTTTATTGCTTTCAGATTATGATTTAAATATTGGCTCTCCTATTTCTCAGGCTGTTGAACTCCAACTGGAATATTCCACTAGATTTCCTAGGGTTTCAATTTGCAGATGGCAGATCATGAAACTTCTTGTTTACCATAATTGTGTGAGCCAATTGCCCAATGTCATCTATCATCTGCCTATCTATCTATCTATCTATCTATCTATCTATCTATCATCTGTCTATCTATCTATCATCTATCTATCTATCATTTATCTACCTTCTGTCTATATATCACTGGTATCTTCCATGTATACATTATATATATATATAGTCTCTCTCTCTCTCTCCACACACACACACTTTTTTTTCTTGGAGTCCAGGGATTGAATCCCTTATTTGGCTCTCTGTTCAGCAAGTAGCCTGCTTTCATTCTATCTCTGCCTGTTTCTCTGCCTACATGTTATCTTTCTTCATCAAATATATAAATAAAATCTTTTTTAAAAAGATAGAACTTTTAAAGAAACAATTAGGTTAAATTAAATCATAATTGAATAGATTAAATTAAATCATAATTAAATCATAATCAAATATTATTCAATAAGTCAGGTGTCCTTATAATAAGGGGAAGAGATACCAAGGATGGACATGCATGGTAAAGACCATGTGAGGACACAGCAAGAATGTCCTATCTCCAAGCCAAGAAAAGAAGCTTCAGGAGAAACCAAACCTTCAGATACCTTAATTTTAGACTTCCATCTTCTAGAATTCTGGAAAAATAAATTTCTTGTGTTTAAGCCATGCAGCCTGGTGGCTGGCACTTTGTTAACACAGCCCTAGCCACCTAATGGAGATTTTTGCATTGAAAAACAGGGAGCTGCTGTAATAAATACCTACAAATATGGAAGTGACTTTGTGGAAGTGGGATGAGGAAAGGCTGGAAGAGTTGCAAGGTGCATGTTAGAAAAGCCTACATTGACCTGAAGAGACTGTCAGAACAAGTATGAACCTTTAAAGGTGATGCTCATGTGGTCTCCAATGGGAATGAAGAATGTTATTAGAAACTGAAGAAAAGGTGATTTTTGTTGTAAAGAGGTAAAGCACTTGGCTAAATTGTGCTTAGTATTTTCTGGAAAATGGAACTTACTTGTGATGAACTTAAATAATTACCTGACAAGATATCTAAGAACAAATGCAATCTGGATTTTTGTTACGGTTTATAGTACAGTGCAAGAGCATAGAGATGATTTTAACAAGAACTGTTAAACATTCGTTAAGCAAAAAAGAATCAGACTTTGAATACTTAGAAAATTGTCAGCTTATCCACACTGAAAAACACAAGAAAAGCAAGATCTGGAAAGAATAAGAATTGCTGGCTGGAGGAATACTTTGGTGAAGACATTATAGGTATGACTCCTGGCCAGCAAGATATGAATGAGTAATGCTGAAATTTGAACCAGGGATCTAATTCTGGAGTTTCAGCCTTTAACTCCAAAGCTCTCAACTTTCACACTTTCTTATTCATAGGATCTATCTGCCTATCCTGGATACTATGTGTGTATATATATTACATGCATATTCATTTCATGGGATATTGTTAGGTCCCCCAATAATGGGTCCGTGATCAAAGGAGTGAGACTGATACAAAGCAAAGGTCAAGCAAAGCTTTATTTTGCGCCAAGCATCAAGAATCAAACTGAACGTTCGGGGCCATCTCTTGCAAAGAGGCGACCCCTCTCTGCCTTACAGAATAGCTTTTAAGTTGCAAAGCACATGTGGTTGGGCCTGGCCATGCACAGGTGACCAATGATATTGTAATACACAGAGAAACCTGCACAGTCATGCTAGGTCACACATGAGTGTCCAATTGAATTACAATTTACCCTATAGTAGATATTTGAATAGTCTATCACTGTCGTCAGAATTGGTGCCCAAAAGGCACCCAAAGGGCAGGGCCAATACTCCTTGGTAGCTAGGGAGACAGTATGTCCCCCCACTGATTGGATACCTCCACCTGGCCTGACCCTCCCTTGTATTTGGGCTTTGTTACCTGGGACTGTTTTCCGGGACTTGTTTTTAAGTAATTTCCTGGGGGGGGGGGCAGAGTCAGTTTAAGTTTTACTGCATAAACAACAAAATCACTGTTTAATCAGATGGAGCTGCTCTGGCTAAATAGGCCCTTACTATACAAATATGGTAATTTCTCCATCCTCCTGTGTAACAGATTTTAAAAGACAAGACATGTGAAGTTTAAGAGGAGTGACAATACTATAAAAATGATAGTACATATGATTTCAGTTATATGTGGAAACTGAAAAACAAACAAAAACCAAATAAACTCTTAAATACAGAGAACAAAGTGGTAGTTGCCAAAGGCAAAATGGGTAGGAGAATGAGTAAAATAGATAATTGGGATAAAGTGGTATTTTTTTTTTCAGTTACAAAATAAAGAAGTTACAAAAATGTAAAGTACAGCATAGGAAATATGGTCAATGATACTGTAACAATGCAGTGTGGTTACAGATGGTGACTATGTTTATCATGGTAAGCATCAAGTAATGTACAGAATTATCAGTTCACTCTGTTGTACACCTGAAACTAATATAACATAGTATGTTAATGATACTACAGTATTTTTTCTTAAAAAATAAAAATGAAATAAAAAGAACAATACCAGTGCTAAGGGTGATTGGAATGTGAAAGGGACATTTCTTTTTTTTTAAGATCTTATTTATTTATTTGACAGAGAGAGAGAGAGATTGCAAGTAGGCAGAGAGGCAGGCAGAGGGAGAGGGAGAAGCAGGCTCCTGGCTGAGCAGAGAGCCTGATGTGAGGCTCAATCCCAGGACCATGAGATCATGACCTGAGCCAAAGACAGAGGCTTATCCCACTGAGGCACCCACCAAAAGGGACATTTCTTAACGTGAGGATTTTGTGTCTATAAACCTAATGTGGAAAGGTTTGGGATCCTGTGTTTTCTGGAGTGTGATGAGCAATAACTAACATTTGCTAGAAAGGTGGTGGGGTCCCCTCATCCCACTGTCAATAGAGTTTTCATATATGAGGGCTAGGTGTCATTGGAAAATTCGGATGTCTGAAATGAATTGAAAACTGAGAAGAAACATTTTGTCTGTGGTAAGCTCAGTGACAGCTTCTAAGAAAGGCATTTATTTCAGCTGAATATTAAGAAAGCTCCAGCTGCCTGGAACTATGTGTTGAAAGACACTTGTGAGACTTTCCTTTGTTTTTTTTTTTTAATGTGTTTTATGGGGGCATCTGTGTGGCTCAGTTGATTAAACATCCGACTTGTTGTTTTGACTCAGGTCAAGATCTCAGGGTTCTGAGATCAAACCTTATATGGGGCTCCCTGCTCATCATGGGGTCTGTTTATGTTTCTGTTCCTCTCCCTCTGCCTCTGCCCCTCCTCCAACTCATGCACATGCACATCCTCTGTTTCTTTCTTTAAAATAAATAAAAGAAAATCCTTTTAAAATGTGTTTTTTTTTTTCATTTTTGAGATTTTGTTCATCTGGATTTTCATGTAAAATTGACAATTTTAAGTGTAGGGAAGTAGTTAGTATTAAGTATGTTGAAGTCAAAGAAAGGTGTCTATACACTGAGACTGAGCACCACATTTGTAATCTCTGGCCTGCACAAAGTTATAAGAAGAAAAGAATAACAACTCTCATTACAGACCAGCTAAGGATGAGTAACAAAAATGTTTAGTACAGCCAGTCAGCTTGGTCATAATTAGAAGTATGGGGTTGGAGGAAAGGAAATAGATAGCTGTCAACAACCTGGAAGTTTTGTTATGTGGGTCTGGCAGGAAGTCAAGAGATGGAAAGAAATCTGTATGTGAAAAGAAGGACATTCATGAACCTATTGTTGGCAAGCTGAGATAACCTGGAGATGCACTCACTTGACTTTCAAGGATAAATTTATAGAAAGAATAAATAATAGATAAATATACAGAGATACCAAAATGAGACAAGTGAGGGCCCTAGGGTACCAAATTGGAGGGGCCACTCACTTGCAGGGTCATGAAGTTTCATGGGTGAGGATTGTGAAACCCTAGGCGTGATTGTTTCCTGACATCATGTGCTCAGGATGAATCAATTGCCTCACCTTAGTGATGGTTCTGGTGTTCACACTATGTCAAAAACAATTATTTATTCTTTTCCAAGATGATATGGCTCTTTTTCAATTTCGGGAATAGCAAATCTTAGTGAAAAACAGTAATGAAAGAGTAGTAAAGAGAAAAAAATTCTGGAAACTAACGGCCCATTTTGTGACAACAAATTTGCAAGCGTTTGCTCCAATGAATCAATCTTTATTTCGTATTTATAGATTTTCAATTATACTTCTAATCTCTGATACAATTTCACTTTCTTGGTTTACATATTTATTTATTCCAAAGTATTTATTGAGTTCCTACCTAATGTGTCATTGTGCGAGGCAACTGATTCTATATTGGTGAATAAAACAGAAAAGGTGACTGCCCTCTTGGAGTTGATCAGTGATAAATAAAAGGACACTTAATATGCACATAACTAAATTAATTAGTAAATATCATTGAGGTAAGGACAATATAAAAAACAAACACAATGCAGGAATGTCTACTTTTATTGTTTCATATTTGAGAACACAGTTGAGGATCACCTCCAAGACTTTTGGCGATGCAGTGCGGTTGAGGAGGATTCCTGCCAGAAGTCCTAGTTCTTTCAATATTAAAGATAAAATTGAAATAATTCATGCATGCCTTAAAAATAGGAATTATTTTTCAAGTATGTAGAATAAAAACAAAACACATTTGGTCATACCACAAAGATACTACTAATAAAGTTCGTTCTTTCTTTCTTTCTTTCTTTCTTTCTTTCTTTCTTTCTAGTATTGTCTCATGACACATCTTAGTAAAACTCATATCACTCCTTGACTATTCTTACTCTGCTTTTGCCTTTATTCTTTCACTTCCTGCTCCTACTCTTCCTTTTTATTCATGCCCATACCATAACTCCAAACCGGCCTATGGGGGAACCTCAAGCAGAAAAGAGCCCTGCGCCCTACCCACGACGGGATAAGCTTGCTGTGGGGAAGCGGGTATAACCCTCAGAGCCTGAGCCAGCTGCATTTACCCTGAGACCACGCCCACCCAGGAAGGGTGCCCTGGTCACAAACAGGCATTGTGACCCTCAGCCTGAGCCCGCTTATAAGCCAGCTCCCTTCCTAGCTGGACCAGGAACCCGCATATCGGGCCTGATATGCCCCTAGACCCAAATTCTCACCCTCGGTCGCGTTCTCTAGGCGGTCGGAAACAGAAGCCGACTCCAGAATGCCTGCTATGGTGGATCCATTGAGAAGGAAAACAGCACTCTTCCCTTCCCCCTTAAAGACACCAAATCCTTAGGAACCGAGCAGAATCCTCACAGAGGCAGAATCTCCCATGGTCCCAAGAGGCTACCGCTACATTCAATGGCCACACAACCCAGATAGAAAAGCCTGCACTCCTGCCTACCCGTCGTCCTCATTAGAGATCCCGTGGCACTGCCATCATGGTCTGTGGATCAGGTCTGCCGTCACCTTGCCCCTAACCCTATCCAGAGTTTCTGTTGGCATACTTTTGTCCCCAAAGCCATGGCCCACAGGTTCTCCAGGTGGTGGACTCTGGAGCCACAGCATAGGACTCTGCCTGTCCACCTGAAGGAAACTCTGCCCGTCACAGATGCACAAAACCTCCAGATTGGGAGACATGTGCAATGCCCTTGAGCCCACCTCAAATTCGTTGGCCGCCTTGGAAAAAATGCACCTTCGGACACATGCCAGACACCGACTGCCAGGCAGACACCCACGTCAAAGTCCCAGATTCAAAAAATGGAAACTGACATGCCCAAAGTCCTCAACGGAACCCTAGCTAAGGTTTGTATGCGTCTTTTCCAGAGGCAAACTCTGGAAAATCTACATAATTTCCAACACATTGATCCCTGAGCCACAAAACAGAACACCTCCTGGCCCCAGAAGGCAACCTGGCTATTGGGAGCTGCGTCGAACCCTGAGGGGAGGAAAATCCTTCATGGCGCCTGAGCCCCCACCACATTCTAAGGTCTCCCTAGACACAAGCCATCATTGTGACCCATCAGAATGAAGCTCTCTGTCACCACAGACCCCTGGGCACATTGCTGCTGAGCCACCAGATCCAAACAGCCTTGTTCCTGGACTGGAAGGGGAAGCTGAGCTGGGCTTTCCAGACATCCATGTGGTGACGTCTGCTACGATGTCTTTCCCTAGGGGGACCCTGGTGCCATCCAAGCGGACTCCCCCTGTCCCGCAGAAGGAAACCTTGATGTTCGGAGCAGCTCCCAAGCCCCAGTTTGGGTAAACCTCCATGGCATCCTGAGGACCCCTCCATTCGTCGGCCCTCATGGACACACACTCCAGCGTGACTGATCATCGCACACATGCCCTGACACAGGTGCTGGAAATCTCGAGACAGATGATGCACATTGGAAATGCCAGGTGCTCGGCACTGAACTGAACCGGAGCTTGTGTGTTCAGAATTCCGTCCTCACCCTCCTGGGCAACAAGTCCTATGGATTGTTAATTCTGGAGCCACAACGCAGTCTTCTGCCTGCCCTCCAGAAAGAAGTGCCCAAGGGGTCTGCCCAAAATCCCCACGTGAGGATCAACCTGCACGGACCTTGACGGCACCCCAGTATCCTAGGCCGTTGTGCACTAATGCTCTGTCTGACACAGCCTGAGCCCCGAACTCCCATCAACCCCCCAGGTAGCGGGCCTCATAGCCTGCAGGTGGGAACTGCCATGGCCAGAGACTGTCATCAGTACCCATATTGGGTATTCAGATGTCTGTAGCCTGAAGATAATTCCAGTCCAGGACTATGGGGAAAACTCATGCAGAAAAGAGCACTCCTCCTTCCCCACAATGGGAAAAGTTTTCTGTGGGGATGGCAGTCTAAACCTCAGAGCAGGAGCCAGCTGCATGGCCCCTGAGACCATGCCCACCCAGGAGGGCTGCCCTGGCAACAATCAGGCATTGTGACGCTCAGCATGAGCCCCCTTTCAAGCAGGTCTCCTCACTAGCTGCAACAGGAGCTCGCATATCAAGCCTGACATGCCCCTACGCCCAAATCCTCACCCTCGGTCGGGTTCTCCAGGCGCCCAGACCCAGAAGCCGACTCCGGAATCCCAACTATGGTGGGTCCCTTGAGAAGGAAAACAGCACTCTTCCCTTCCCCTTTAAAGACACCAAATCCTTGGGAACGGAGCAGAATCCTCACAGAGGCAGAATCTCCCATGGACCCACGAGGCTACCGCTACATTCCGTGGCCAAACTAGGCACACAACCCAGACAGAAAAGCCTGTGCTCCCGCCTCCCCGTCACCCTCATTTCATATCCCATGGCACTCCCCTCACAGTCTGCACATAGGGCCTGCCGTCACCTCGCCCCTAACACTTTCCCGAGTTTCTGTTGCCATACTTTTGTCCCAAAGCCCTGGCCAACAGGCCCTCTAGGATGGGGCCTCTGGAGCCTCAGCACAGGACTCTGCCTGCACACCTGAAGGAAACTCTGCCTGTCACAGTTGCAATGCCGTAAGGACACCCCAAATTCGTTGGCGGTCTTGGAAAAAATGCACCTTCAGACACATACCAGACACCAACTTCCAGGCAGACACCCACGTCAATGGCCCTGATTCAGAAGACGGAGCCTGACATGCCTAAAAGTCCTCAACAGAACCCTAGCTTAGGTTTGCATGCATCGTTTCCAGAGGCAAACTCTGGAAACCTACATATGCTCCAACATATTGAACCCTGAGCCACAAAACAGAACACCTCCTGTCCCCAGAAGGAAACCTGGCTCTTAGGAGCTTTGTCCATCCCTCAGGGGAGGAGAATCCTTCATGGCGCCTGCGCCCCCGCCACATTCTAAGGTCTTCCTGGACACAAGCCAACATTGAGACCCATCGGAATGAGACTCCCTGTCACCACAGCCCCCTGGGAACTTTGCCGCAGAGCGACCAGATCAAATCGGCCTTGTTCCTGGGATGGAAGGGTAAGCTGAGCTGGGCTTTCCAGGCATCCATGCAGTGACGTCTGCTACAACGTCTTTCCGTATAGGGGACCCTGGTGCCATGCAAATGGACTCACACTGTCCTGCAGAAGGAAAGCTTGCTGTTTGGAGCAGCTCCCAAGCTCCAGCCTGGGAAAACCTCTATGACATCCTGAGGCCACACCTCCTTTCATCCGTGATCAATGACTCACACTCCATCGCACACGTGCTCTGACTCAGGTGCTGGAATTCTCGAGTCAGATGCTGCACATTGGAAATGCCAGGTGCTCGGCACTGAACTAAACTGGCGCTTGTGCCTTCAGAATTCCGTCCTCACCTTACTGGGCCACAAACCCTCCGGATTGTAAATTCTGGAGCCGCAAACGCAGTCTTCTGCCTGGCCTCCACAAAGAAGTGCCCTAGGGGTCTGCCCAGAATCCCCACGTGAGGATCAACCTTCACGGACCTCAAAGGCACCCCAGTATACTAGGCCGCCCTGTGCACAAATGCTCTGTCTGACACAACCTGAGCCCTGACCCATCAGCCCCCCAGGTAGCGGGCCCCATAGCCTGTATATGGGATCTGCCATGACCAGAGACTGTCATCTCTAACTAAACTGGGTATTCAGGCGTCTGTGCCCTGAAGATAATACCAGTCCAGGCCTATGGGAGAACTTCAAGCAGAAAAGAGCACTTCGCTTACCCCACAACGGGAAAAGTCTGCTGTGCTGATGGGGGTCTAAGCCTCAGAGCTGGAGCCAGCTGCATGGCCCCTGAGACCACGCCCCCTCAGGAGGGCTGCCGAGGTCACATACAGGCATTATGATGCTCATCCTGAGCACGCGTTCAAGGCAACCCCCTCGCTAGCTGGATCAGGAGCCCACATATCAAACCTGACATGCCCCAGGACCAAATGCTCACCTCTGTTGGGTTCTCCAGGCGCCCGGACCCAGAAGCGACTCCTGAATCCCAGCTATGGCGGGTCCCATCAGAAGGAAAAGAGTACTCTTGCCTTCCACCCAAAAGACACCAAATCCTTGGGAATCGAGCAGAATCCTCACAGAGGCAGAATCTCCCATGGCCACATGAGATGACCGCTGCATTCCACTGCCAAACTAGACACAAAACCAAGAGAGTAAAGTCTGTGCTCCCGCCTCCCCGTCACCTTCATTTCAGATCCCACAGCACTGCCCTCATGGTCTGCAGATCGGGCCTGTCATCACTGAGCCCCTAACCCTATCCCGAGTTTCTGTTGGCATACGTTTGTCCCCAAAACTCTGTCCGACAGGCCCTCCAGGATAGGGCCTCTAGAGCCACAGCGCAAACTCTGCTTGCACACCTAAAGGAAACTGTGCCCATCACAGTTGTATAAACCCTTCAGATTGGGAGATACCTGCAATGCCCCTGAGCACACACCAAATTTGTTGACCGCCTTGGAAAAAATTCACCTTCGGACACATGCCAGACACCAACCTCCAGGCAGACACCCACGTCAATGACCCTGATTCAGAAGATGGAACCTAACATGCCCCCAAAGTCCTCAATGGAACCCTAGCTTAGGTTTGCATGTGTTGGTTCCAGAGGCAAACACTGGAAACCTACATATGCTCCAACATATTGATCCCTGATCCACAAAACAGAACACCTCCTGTCCACAGAAGGAAACCTGGTTCATGGGAGCTTTGTCCATCCCTCAGGGTAGGAGAATCCTTCATGGTGCCTGAGCCCCCGCCATATTCTAAGACCAATCCTGTGTCCAATTCTGGACACAAGCCAGCATTGAGACCCATCAGAGTGAGGTTCCCTGTC
Organism: Meles meles; assembly: GCF_922984935.1. Taxonomy (NCBI): domain Eukaryota; kingdom Metazoa; phylum Chordata; class Mammalia; order Carnivora; family Mustelidae; genus Meles; species Meles meles. The sequence goes on from NW_025721195.1 coordinate 337,288, forward strand.
ACCACAGCCCCCTGGGCACATTGCCCCAGAGCCACTATATCAAAACGGGCTTGTTCCTGGGCTGGAAGGGGTAGCTGAGCTGGGTTTCCAAGCATTCATGCAGTGACGTCTGCTACAACATCTTTCTGTATGGGGGACCCTGGTGCCATCCAAACAGACTCCACTTGTCCCTCAGAAGGAAAGCTTGCTGTTTGGAGCAAATCCCAAGCCCCAGCCTGGGAAAACCTCCATGGCATCCTGAGGCCACCCCTCCCTTCGTCGACAATCATGGACACACACTCCAACGTGAGCGAAATCGCACACATGCACTGACTCAGGTGCTGGAAATCTCGAGTCAGATGCTGCACATTGGAAATGCCAGGTGCTGGGCACTGAACTAAACCGGTGATTGTGCATTCAGAATTCTGTCCTCACCCTCCAGGGCCACAAGCCCTCCAGATTGTTAATTCTAGAGCCACACTGCAGTCATCTGCCTGTCCTCTGGAAAGAAGAAGTGCCCTAGGGGTCTGCCCAGAATCCCCACGTGAGGATCAACCTGCACGGACCTTGAGGGCACCCCAGTATCCTAGGCCGCCCTGTGCATTAATGCTCTGTCTGACACAGCCTGAGCCCCGACCTCCCATCAGACCCCCATGTAGCGGGCACCATATCCTGCAGGTGGGACCTGCCATGCCCAGAGACTGTCATCTCTACCCAAACTGGGTATTCAGAGGTCTGTACCCTGAAGATAATTCCAGTCCAGGCCTATGGCGGAACCTCAAGCAGAAAAGAGCACTCCTCCTTCCTTACAATGGGAAAAGTTCTCTGTGGGGATGGGGGTCTCACCCTCAGAGCAGGAGCCAGCTGCATGGCCCCTGAGACCACGCCCACCCAGGAGGGCTGCCCTGGCTACAAACAGGCATTGTGATGCTCAGCCTGAGCCCGCTTTCAAGCTGGCCCACTCGCTAGCTGGACAAGGAGTCCGCATATCAAGCCTGACATGCCCCTAGGCCCAAATCCTCACCCTCGGTCGGGTTCTCCAGTCGTCCGGAACCAGAAGCTGACTCCGGAATCCCAGCTATGGTTTGTCCCTTGAGAAGGAAAACAGCACTCTTCCCTTCCCCCTTAAAGACACAAAATCCTTGGGAACGGAGCAGAATCCTCACAGAGGCAGAATCTCCCATCGCCCCATGAAGATTCCACTGCATTCCGTGGCCAACCTAGGCACACAACCCAGGCAGAAAAGCCTGCACTCCCGCCGCCCCTTCACCCTCATTTCAGATCCCGCAGCACTGCCCTCACGGTCTGCGGATCAGGCCTGCTGTCACCTAGCCCCTAACCCTATCCTGAGTTTCTGGGTTGGCATATTTTGTTCCCAAATCCGTGGCCAACAGGCCCTCCAGGATGGGGCCTCTGGAGTCAAGCGCAGGACTCTGCCAGCAAACCCAAAGAAACTCTGCCCTTCACATTTGTACAAACCCACGAGAATGGGAGACACCTGCAATGCCCCTGAGGACACCCCAAATTCCTTGGAGGCCTTGGAAAAAATGCACCTTCGGTCACATGCCAGACACTGACCTCCAGACAGACACCCACGTCAATGACCCTGATTCAGAAGATGGAAACTGACATGCCCCAAAGTCCTCAACAGAACCCTAGCTTAGGTTTGTATGCGTCGGTTCCAGAGGCAAACTCTGGAAACCTATATTGGTCCAACACATTGATCCCTGAGCCACAAAACAGAACACCTCCTGTCCCCAGAAGGAAACCTGGCTCTTGGGAGCTTTGTCCATCCCTCCTGGGAGGAGAATCCTTCATGGCGTCTGAGCCCCCACCACATCCAAAGATCTCCCTGGACACAAGGAGCATTGAGACCCATCAGATTGAGGCTCCCTGTCACCACAGGCCCCTGGGCACTTTGCCCCAGAGTCACCATATCAAAACATCCTTGTTCTTGGGCTGGAAGGGTAAGCTGAAAAGGGTTTTCCAAACATCCATGCAGAGACGTCTGCTACGACGTCTTTCCATATGGGGGACCCTGGTGCCATCCAAACAGACTCCACTTGTCCCTCAGAAGGAAAGCTTGCTGTTCAGAGCAGCTCCCAAGCCCCAGCCTGGGAAAACCTCCATGGCATCCTGAAACCACCCCTCCATTCGTCAGCACTCATGGACACACAATCCAGCATGAGTGACCATCGCACACTTGCCCTGACTCAGGTGCTGGAATTCTCGAGTCAGATGCTGCACATTGGAAATGCCAGGTGCTCGGCACTGAACTGAACCGGCGCTTGTGCGTTCAGAATTCCGTCCTCACCATCCAGGGCCACAAGCCCTCCGGATTGTTTATTCTGGAGCCAAAACACAGACTTCTGCCTGAACTCTGGAAAGAAGTTTCCTAGGAGTATTCCCAGATTCCCCACATGAGGATCAACCTGCAAGGACCTCGATGGTACCCCAGTATCCTAGGCCACCCTGTGCACTAATGCTCTGTCTGACACAGCCTGAGCCCCGACCTCCCATCAGACCCCCAGGTAGCAGACCCCATAGCCTGCAGGTGGGACCTGCCATGGCCAGAGACTGTCATCTCTAACCACACTGGGTATTCAGGCGTCTGTGCCCTGAAGATAGTTCCAGTCCAGGCCTTTGGGGAAACCTCAAGCAGAAAAGAGCACTCCTCCTTCCCCACGACGGGAAATGTCTGCTGTGGGGACAGGGGTCTATCCCTCAGAGCTGGAGCAAGGTGCATGGCCCCTGACACCACGCCCACCCAGGAGGGCTGCCGAGGCCACATACAAGCATTATGACGCTCATCCTGAGCCCACTTTCAAGCCAACCCCATCGCTAGTTGGACAAAGAGCCCACATATCAAGCCTGACATGCCCCTATGCCCAAATCCTCACCCTTGGTCGGGTTCTCCAGGTGCCTGGAACCAGAATCCAACTCCAGAATCCCAGCTATGGCAGGTCCCATGAGAAGGAAAACAGCACTCTTCCCTTCCCACTGAAAGACACCAAATCCTTGGGAATCGAGCAGAATCCTCACAGAGGCAGCATCACCCATAGCCTCATGAGGCTACACTGCATTCCATGGCCAACCAAGGCACACAACCCAGAGAGAAAAGCCTGTGCTCCCGCCTCCCCATTGCCCTCATTTCAGATCTCGTGGCACTGCCCTCATGGCCTGCAGATCAGGCCTGGCATCACCTCACCCCTAACCCTAACCGAATTTTGTCCCCAAAGCCCTGGCCAACAGGCCCTCCAGGATGGGGCCTCTGGAGCAACAGCAGAGGACTCTTACTGCATACCCGAAGTAAACGCTGCCTGTCACAGTTGTACAAACCCTCCAGATTGGGAGATACCTGCAATGCCCTGAGTCCACCGCAAATTCGCTGGCCACCTTGGAAAAAATGCACCTTCCAACACATGGCAGACACCGACCACCAGGCAGACACCGACGTCTATGGCCCTGACTCAGAAGATGGAACCTGATATGCCCAAAGTTCCTCAATGGAACCCTAGCTTAGCTTTGCATGTGCCTGTTCCAGAGGCAAACTCTGGAAAATCTACTTATGGTCCAACACATTGATCCCTGAGCCACAAAACAGAACATATCCTGTCCCTAGATGGAAACCTGGCTCTTGAGAGCTGCGTCCAACCTTCAGGGGAGGAGAATCCTGCATGCCACCTGAGCCCCCGCCACATTCTAAGGTCTCCCTGGACACAAGGCAGCGTTATGACCCATCAGAATGAGGCTCCCTGTCACCACAGCCCCCTAGGCACTTTGCCCCAGAGCCACCAGATCAAATCGGCCTTGTTCCTGGGCTGGAAGTGGAAGCTGAGCTGGGCTTTCCAGGCATCCATGTGGTGACGTCTACTGTGACGTCTTTCCATATGGGACACCCTGGTGCCATGCAAACGGACTTCCCCTGTGCCCCAGAAGGAAAGCTTGCTGTTCAGAGCATCTGCCAAGCCCCAGCCTGGGTAAAACTCCATGGCATCCTGAGGCCAACCTTCATTCGTCGACCATCATGGACACACACTCCAGCGTGAGCAACCATTGCACACGTGCCCTGACTCAGGTGCTGGAAATCTCGAGTCAGATGCTGCACATTGGAAATGCCAGGTGCTCGGCACTGAACTGAACCGGCGCTTGTGCACTCACGATTCCGTCCTCGCCCTCCTGACTATTCATTCTGGAGCCACAATGCAGTCTTCTGCCGGCCCTTCAGAAAGAAGGACCCTTGGGGTCTGCCCAGAATCCCCACGTGAGGATCAACCTGCACGGACCTCGATGGCACCGCAGTATCCTCGGATGCCCTGTGCACTAATGCTCTGTCTGACACAGGCTGAGCCCCGACCTCCCCTCAGACCCCCAGGTAGCAGGCACCATATCCTGCAGGTGGGAACTCTCATGGCGAGAGATTGTCATCTCTACCGAAACTGGGCATTCAGGCATCTGTACCCTGATCATAGCTCCAATCCAGACCTATGGCAGAACCTCAAGGAGAAAAGTGCACTCCGCCTTCCCCACGACGGGATATGCTTGCTGTGGGGATGGGGGTCTAACCCTCAGAGCAGGAGCCAGCTGCATGACCCTTGAGACCACGCCCACCCAGGAGGGCTGCACTGGCCACAAAGAGGCATTGTGACGCTCATCTTGAGCCTGCTTTCAAGCAGGCCCCCTCGCTAGCTGGACCAGGAGTCCACATATCAAGCCTGACATGCCCCTTGGCCCAAATCCTCACACTCGGCTGGGTTTTTAGGGTCCGTGATCAAAGGAACGAGACTGACACAAAGCAAAAATCAAGCAAAGCTTTATTTCATGCCAAGCATCGAAAATCAAACCGACTGGTCGGGGCCATCTCTTACGCAGAGGCGACGATGATGAGGATGCCACTCCCGATGACAAAGAGGCAAGGATGAGGAGGACGATGAGGATGACAACCCTGATGACACAGACTCTGCTCCCCATGAGGCCACTCCCCAGAGGAGGCCGCTCCCGATGATGAAGAGGCAAGGATGTCAAGGACAACAACCCCGAAGACACAGACTCTGCTCCCCATGATGCCACTCCAACAAGGCCACTCCCCGGACGAGGCCACACACCAGACGAGACCGTTTCCGATGATGAAGAGGCCGCTCTGGACGAGGCCGCTCAAGGACGAGGCCGCATGCCAACGAGGCCGCTCCCGGGAATGATGCCACTCTGTCTAGGCCGCTCGGGACCAGGCCACTCCAGCGAGGGCGCGGCTCAGAGCAGCGAGGCCGCTGCTGACGGGGCCACAGCTGGGGGCGGCGAGGCTGCTGGAGGTTGCAAGGCTGGTCGCGGTGGGGCTGCGGCTCAGGGCAGCGAGGCCCCTGGTGGTGGGCTGCAGCTTGGAGTGGCGAGGCCCTGGTGGCGGGGCTGCAGCTGGGGGCGGCGAGGCCACCAGCAGCAGGGCCACGGCTTGGGGCGGTTTGCTCCCGATGACTCCGACGCTATCACTCCTATGACTACCCTAATGGCTCCCAAAGCCTACCCTAATGGCTACTCGAACGGCTCCCAAATGCTACTTTAACAGCTATTCTAATGGCTATTCTAACTGCTATTCTAACTGCCATTCTAACTCCTCCTACTTCTCCAACAGCTATTCTAACTCCTCCTACTTCTCCAATGGCTATTCTAACTCCTCCAACTTCTCCCACTACTCCAAGGGTTATTCTAACTCTTCCTACTTCTTCCCCCACCCAGCCTCACAGACTAACCATTATAGAGGTGGTTGAGCCCGGCCCACACACAGGTGGCCAATGAGATTTCAACTCACCACAGTTAATATATGTGCACCCCACTGATTGGATATGGCTATCTGGCCTGGCCCGCCCCTATATCTGGGGTTTACAGTTCCTCTGGCTAATCAGGCCCTTACAGTCCCCCTTTTTCTTTGGAAATCAGTGTGGCTGCACTGGCCACAAACAGGCATTGTGACACTCAGCCTAAGCCCGCTTTCTTTTTTTTTAAGATTTTATTTATTTATTTGACAGAGAGAGAGATCACAAGTAGGCAGGCAGGCAGAGAGAGAGAGGAGGAAGCAGGCTCCCTGCAGAGCAGGGAGCCGGATGCGGGGCTCCATCCCAGGACCCTGAGATCATGACCTGAGCCAAAGGCAGTGGATTAATCCACTGAGCCACCCAGGCACCCCCTGAGCCCGCTTTCAAGCTGGCCAACTCACTAGCTGGACCAGTAGTCCGCATATCAAGCCTGACATGCCCCTACGCCCAAATCCTCACCCTTGGTCGGGTTCTCCACGTGCCCGGACCCAGAAGCCGACTCCGGAATTCCAGCTATGGCGGGTCCCTTGAGAAAGAAAACAGCACTCTTCCCTTCCCCCCGAAAGACACCAAATCCTTGGGAACTGAGCAGAATCCTCACAGAGGCAGAATCTCCCATGGCCCCATGATGCTACCGCTACATTCTGTGGCCAACCTAGGCACACAACCCAGACAGAAAAGCCTGCGCTCCTGCCTCCCCATCGCCCTCATTTCAGTTCCCGTGTCCCTGCCCTCATGGACTGCAGATACGGCCTACCATCACTTCGCCCCTCACACTATGCCGAGTTTCTGTTGGCAGTCTTTTGTCCCCAAAGCCCTGGCCAACAGGCCTTCCTGGATGCGCCACTGGAGCCACAGCAGAGGACTCTGCCTGCACACCAAAGGAAACTCTGCCCGTCACAGTTGTACAAACCTCCAGATTGGGAGACACCTGCAATGCCCTGAGCCCACCTCAAATTCGTTGGCCGCCTTGGAAAAAATGCATCTTGGGACACATGCCAGACACCAACCGCCAGGCAGAACCCACATCAATATCCCTGATTCAGAAGATGGAACCTGACATGCCCAAAGGTCCTCAAATTTTCATGTGTCTGTTCCAGAGGAAAACTCTGGAAAACCTACATATGGTCAAACAGATTGATCCCTGAGCCACAAAACAGAACACCTCCTGTCCCCAGAAGGAAACCTGGCTCTTGGGAGCTGCGTCCCACCGTCAAGGGAGGAGAATCTTTCATCACGTCTGAGCCCCCACCACATTTTAAGATCTCCCTGGACAAAAGCCTGCATTGTGAACCCTCAGAATGAGGCTCCTTGTCACCACAGCACCCTGGGCACGTTGCCCCAGAGCCCGCAGATCCAAACGGCTCTGTTCCTGGACTGGAAGGGTCCGTTGAGCTGGACTTTCCAGGCATCCATGCAGTGACATCTGCTGCGACGTTGTTCCATATGGGGCACCATGGTACCAAAAAAATGGACTCCCCCTGTCCCGCAGAAGGAAAGCTTGCTGTTCGGAGCAGCTCACATGCCTCAGCCTGGGAAACACTCCATGGCCTCATGAGGACCCCCCTCCATTCTTCGGCCATCATGGACACAAACTCCAGAATGAGCGTCCATCCGACATGTGCCCTGACTCAGGTGCTGGAGATCTCGAGTCAGACGCTGCACATTGGAAATAT